>NC_081172.1:26443607-26753799 GCF_012432095.1 Onychostoma macrolepis
AATGTGACGCTGACGCATCCAACGAGTGAAATGCCCACGCTCCGCTTTAAATTCATCATAGGTAAGTCGCAATGGCAATTCTCTGACGTTAGTGTACCCGAGGATATTTCACGAACTGCCAAGCATTAGGCCTACATTTAAGTGAAAATGGATGGCAGATAATATGCAGCTTTTTGTGTGTTTGAAACTAGCAAAAATGGCAGGGTAGTGTAGAACATGGATTCACAAAAGTTCACCATGCGCCTGCAGCATTTCTGTGAACGAAGAAAACCGAATAAAACTATATAGGCTACATAAGCACCCCATATTGACAGAAAAACACAGAATTGTTGACATTTTTGCAGATTTATTAAAGAAAAACTGAAATATCACGTGGTCCTAAGTATTCAGACCCTTTGCTCAGTATTTAGTAGAAGCACCCTTTTGATCTAATACAGCCATGAGTCTTTTTGGGAAAGATGCAACAAGTTTTTCACACCTGGATTTGGGGATCCTCTGCCATTCCTCCTTGCAGATCCTCTCCAGTTCTGTCAGGTTGGATGGTAAACGTTGGTGGGCAGCCATTTTTAGGTCTCTCCAGAGATGCTCAATTGGGTTTAAGTCAGGGCTCTGGCTGGGCCATTCAAGAACAGTCACGGAGTTGTTGTGAAGCCACTCCTTCGTTATTTTAGCTGTGTGCTTAGGGTCATTGTCTTGTTGGAAGGTAAACCTTGCACTGAGGAGAGGCTTCCGTCGGGCCACTCTGCCATAAAGCCCCGACTGGTGGAGGGCTGCAGTGATGGTTGACTTTCTACAACTTTCTCCCATCTCCCGACTGCATCTCTGGAGCTCAGCCACAGTGATCTGTGGGTTCTTCTTTACCTCTCTCACCAAGGCTCTTCTCCCCCGATAGCTCAGTTTGGCTGGACGGCCAGCTCTAGGAAGGGTTCTGGTCGTCCCAAACGTCTTCCATTTAAGGATTATGGAGGCCACTGTGCTCTTAGGAACCTTAAGTGCAGCAGAAATTTTTTTTTTTGTAACCTTGGCCAGATCTGTGCCTTGCCACAATTCTGTCTCTGAGCTCTTCAGGCAGTTCCTTTTGACCTCATGATTCTCATTTGCTCTGACATGCACTGTGAGCTGTAAGGTCTTATATAGACAGGTGAGTGGCTTTCCTAATCAAGTCCAATCAGTATAATCAAACACAGCTGGACTCAAATGAAGGTGTAGAACCATCTCAACGATGATCAGAAGAAATGGACAGCACCTGAGTTAAATATATGAGTGTCACAGCAAAGGGTCTGAATACTTAGGACCATGTGATATTTCAGTTTTTCTTTTGTAATAAATCTGCAAAAATGTCAACAATTCTCTGTTTTTCTGTCAATATGGGGTGCTGTGTGTACATTGAGGAAAAAAAGAACTTCAATGATTTTAGCAAATGGCTGCAATATAACAAAGAGTGAAAAATTTAAGGGGGTCTGAATACTTTCCGTACCCACTGTGTGTGTGTATATATATATATATATGTGTGTATATATATAGATATATAGATGCATACACACACACACACACACACACACACACATATATATACATATACATATGCATATGCATGCATGCCCATAGAGTCTGGGAATGTGTCGTCACAGCGGCAATGCATTCTGGGAATTTAGGTCATGGGAGCTACAGCGGAGACTGAGTGGTAGTGAATGCATACGTTTTATAATATTTATATTATTCTACTTAAGATTGCATTGCAGTGGTTAAGGCTTACTGTATCATCAATTGCCATATCCCTTTGCACGGCCGGTGTGGAAAAACGTGCTTTCTCCGCGTTAGAATGCCGAAAAAGCAGAGGTTTTACCTGCAGACATTGATGATGAGGGCTATGGCAATTGATCATTCCAACGTGTTCTAAGTTGAATCATAGAAACATTAAATATGTCTACATTCACTACGGAACTCGGATGAAAATTAAACTGAAACTCGGTATGGTAAACATCTAAAATAAAATGTGGCTTTATAATTAATCTCTGTAGATTTAATATATTATAGATACAGTGATTTGCATTAAACTGTAAGCCCTCACACCACAAATGGAAGGAAATCATATATGGAAATGTTATTTGCGGCAGCTCGTTAATACCCGGCCACTTTTTGTACGGATTAAGTTTCATTTATTTATTTGATCGCTCGCATCGTTGTTTGGCATCGCTAGTAGGAATTTTCAATTTGGTTCGGTCAAGTCAATGTATTTATTTGCGTAGCATCCACAAATACACATCGTTTCAAAGCAGCTTCAAGTTCTGTTACCTCTATAATGGCTTAACTCTTAACACTGAGCAGTTTTACCGGGCAGTATGACGATATAACAATGATCCACTGTTTGAGATCTAGCTATAGTGTATTCTCCCCTTACAAAATTAGCCATGGTTTTGCTACTCTTAATTTGTCCATGGTATTTAATAAGATTGTGGTTATACGAATGGTAATACATAGGCTACACCAAAAACATGGTCGCTACACGTTTGCTATAGTAAAACCATGGTTAATTGTCGTAAGTGTTTTAGCAGTTAGCCTGTATCAGTACCACTGTAGTGAAGGAGACTGATTAGTAATGAATATCTGCAGCCTCTCAGACAAACAATAGAGCAATTTTTATTTTAATTTTTTTATTTAAAGAGATTTACATATTAGTCTGTTTTATTCTAAGCGTATGTAAGATGTTTTTCAAAAAATATTAATGTAAAACGGTCTGCTTTTTCTGTGGTGATTTGCATTTGTTTACGCTGTGTGCTCCTGAGCGTGACCTAAAACAAGGCGGAATCCGACGCGGCGTGACGTAGGTTCCCATTCTCTATACAGAAAATATATTTCACTTAAATCATTAGCAGATTAACAACATGAAAGAAGAAATTGTGCTGAGTTTGGATGATTGTAACGTGCTCCTAAGTTGACGGAAAGGAACCTGAGATGGCAGAAAGCCGTTTTCTTTATTTTGCAAAAGTTCTTTACAGTTTTGAATTGCCTCGGCGACTCTCACACACATACAACATATTTTTGCTAAACTTGAACAATTTAACATCAATTTATTAAAATTAACAAATTACATGTTTAGGAACAATAAGTGCATTGTACCAAATGATTCATTTAAATGCAAGTACATAGTAGTTAAGGCCACCTAATATAAAGTGGGACCAAAATTTTGTATTTTTTCCGACCTTATGTTTTATTGTTACCAAATTCTATGTCTAATTATTTGAAAGCATAAAAACAAGTTTCATTTATTCTTACAATAGCCCTATGATTTTTTTTTGTGTTGTGTATTGCAATTTTTAAGGCGTAAAACATTCATTTATTTTGTCTTTTAATGATTGAAAATTAAACATTTTATTTTTTGGAAAATAAAGGGGATTTAATATTACAATTAAAAGCATTGAAGAAATATTGTATTATCCCTTAAAAATAAGGTTTTTATTTTAGTAGTAGCCTATTACATACATTCTGCTGAACAATAGTAATGTTGGCTATTTCTGCCGCAATGACTTCAAGGTAAACCTAACTTTTATTTTGACGGGTGGCTGTGAATACCTTTACATTTCTGTGTGTATATGATATGAGGATAGTTTTACTCAATTGAAAGTCAAATGCTCGTGAAGTGACTCTCAGAGCAGTTCTGGAGATTAGTTTAATATTATTTAAAATATATCAATTTACTTGCATGTCTCCGTCATTTCGATCTCTCTCTCATGATGCACAACTTAACTGCGTTTAGCAGGTGTGCGTCACTGCTGCTGTGCTGCAGAGATGAGGACTATTTGAAACTTTTTTTTCCACTAAAACTTTGTGTATCGTCTCGGTTTAATACGTGAACAAAAGATATGATCGCAAAAACGATCAGGAAAAAGGGCATTGCATGCAAACTTTTAAGTCATAACATGTAAATATATGTATATAGTCGCCAGTGGCGACCTCTGCTAAAACGTAACTCGCAAATTAATATTTTTACAACTGCTCGAGCATGGAGAAAATGGAGGGCAGCATACAACCAAACACAGCTCGCTGAGGGTGGAAACTATAGCAATGCAGGGCTGTCAATCAAGTCCCCGTGGCCTGGCCCTGTGCAATGTGATGTCACACTGCATGAGAATCAAAACGGCAGGCCTAGTGAGACTGACTTGGTTTGAAGGGGATTAAAAAATGAGGAGTGGGTGGATTTTTATCATTGTAGGGTGGTTGTGGTCTCACATTGCCAACACACATTTGTCCAATCACCATGTAAAAGTGGATTTTGCATAATAGGTGCCCTTTAATTGGTTATTGGCCAGTGCAGTTATCATTTGGTAAAAATCACTATTGGTTGACCTCTAATAAAGATGAGAACAGTACATGTTTAAATTTTTTACAAAAATGTAGTGAATATTTAGTCTTCTCCACTGACCGCTTTGTAAAATGAGAGAAATGAACATATGTATGCATGTATGTAAACATCAGTAACAAATGCATCACAGCCCTTCGCATGTGTGCACAATTTTTTTTTTTTTTTAATCTAAGCAACTGGTCAGATTCGAGTGTTTATATGCTCAATATTTGCTTGTTGATCATATTATACAAGGTTGACACCATCTATTTTAATCCAGTTGTTATGATGTATTATTTTGAATTTACACATCGACACCAAACCTGGTTTAATTCAGTGCAAATAAAAAGTAGTAATAATCAGACACAAACTCCCAAAAGTACAGCATCCTACTTCAGTAGTCTGAAGTAAAAAAAAACTAAAGTTTTAATTCTGTTGTTTCTGATGTGTCATTGTAGCCTGCTGTGGAATAACATGCTGTTCTCTGTGCGATTGATTAAAACACGCTGTTCTCCTGTGATATCTCTCAGTGACTGGCTTTTAAATTAGGCTCGCTATCCTTTAACTGTCTAATTCTTTTCCCTTAAGTTTAATGCTGTATGTTTCTCTTTTTAGGTTTGAGGAAGTCCACTAAGAAGCGTAGTGAGTCTCCCCCAGCAGAGCTCCCCAGCTGTCGGAGGAGCACACGTCAGAAGACCACGGGCTCTTGCGCCAGCACCAGGTACTGAACCACCAGCCTCTTCAAAACCCAGAGCAGCCTACTGATCTAGAACATGCACAAGTTAAACAATTCATGTATGTGCATGGCATTTTTATTGCTCATTTCCTTTGGAGAAAAATTTATGAACACTACACATTTAAGCTAAGCACTTAAATCTTATGGTGTATACTACAGTCTCTGTGCTCACAGTGTCTGTAGACATACCCTTTCACTTCAGTAGGCTGTAGTCAGGGTAAAAGCCATATTACATTTTACGAGGATGAAAATGGCATGCACTTTATAAACTGTCAAAACTCTTATGGAGTTTTTGTGTACTTAAATTGTTTTTTGAAAGATGTATTGTTATCCACTGAGGATGCAATCCATGCTAGTCTTGCTCATGGATCCCTGTCAATCTTCAAGCAACAACTGAAAACTCATCTCTTTCGACAGCACTTGACTTCATCCTAAACTTAAAAAAAAAAAAAAAAAAAAAAAATTATCTTTACTTATTCCTTCCTTTAGTAGTTTGTATTTATTTGAACAATGTCTGAGACTTGGTGTTGCAAGCACTTCGTATGTCTGATTGCCTCTTCAAGATTAATCGCTCGATGTATTCCCCAATTGTAAGTCGCTTTGGATAAAAGCGTCTGCTAAATGACTAAATGTAAATGTAATGTATTTGTTGCAGTCGCATTTACTTTTGTTCAGTGAATTTTCACATACAAAATCCTGGCACCTGAGGGTGAAAGATTTCCCCACACAAATTTGGGAATGGGTTCAAATTAGTCACGTGGAATTCTTTTGTTCGGTTACTTACTTTACTGGAACTTCCAGTTCATCCTCATAAGAAATCGGGTGCAATGTTTTGGATTATCTAGCAGAACTTTTTTTCTGAATGCTTGGTAACCTTGATAATAAGTGTAATTTTAAAGCCATTGTGAAAAACTTAAACTCCACTCATTTCACGTCATTATATCAATAAGTTCAGTTATTGTTGCTTTATTTTATAAAACATTGCAATGTATAAGTAGTCTTTTTATAAAATGACTCTGCGTCATTGCTAACAACGCCCCATTCACACCAAGAACGATTAGGGGTGGGAATCTTCAGCAGGGTTTCCGCGGGTCCTTAAAAAGTCTTAAAACGTCTTAAATTTACTTTATCAAATTTAAGGTCATAAAAAGTCTTAAATTGTACAAGTCTTAATTATGATTTCAAGAGGTCTTAAATTTGGGTACAGACCAGAATCACGATGTAGCTTAATGTGACGATTAAATATGAGCGCAGCACGTTTCAAAGTCAGCAAAGCTGCTTTGTGTTCTGCTGTTACCGCGGAAACCATTCGAAAGCGCCTCCTGCTGGCAGAGAATGAATGTGCATGTTCAATAAAGCTGTTGTTGTGAGTAGTGTATTCATGCAATACCGGAGGCTGTAGTTTCAGAACCGGATTTCTAGGACCCTATAGTTTTTTTTTTTTAAGTTTTTTTTTTTTAATTATTATTATTTTATTTATTTATTATTGTATGTATTTATTATGTCAGGTCTTCCAGCCAGTTCTATCAAACCTTTACAATTAATCCAGAACGTGCAGCAAGATTAATTTTTAATGAGCCAAAAATAATGTAAGAAAGAATGAAGAACATCACACCTCTGTTTATCAATTTGCACTGGCTACCAATAGCTACGACCACTGGCTCTGCACCACTTTACCTAAATTAATTACTTCAGACTTATGTGCCTCTAGAAGCTTGCGTTTTGCAAGTGAACGTCACTTTATTGTTCATCCCAAAGCACAAAATCACTTTCACAGACTTTTACATTAACTGTTCCCTCCTGGTGG
The DNA here is from genome assembly GCF_012432095.1 of Onychostoma macrolepis. Classification (NCBI taxonomy): domain Eukaryota; kingdom Metazoa; phylum Chordata; class Actinopteri; order Cypriniformes; family Cyprinidae; genus Onychostoma; species Onychostoma macrolepis. The sequence continues at coordinate 26,450,493 of NC_081172.1, forward strand.
AATGACCTGCCCGACTCAATCCCAGCAGCTGAGTCCTTAGCCATCTTCAAGAATCGGCTAAAAACACATCTCTTCCATCTTTATTTGACCCTCTAACTCTAGCACTCTCTATTCTAATTCTATTCTTTAAAAAAACAAAAAAAACAACCTTGCTATGTGTACTGCATTAAGCTAACTGAGACTTGTTATAGCACTTGCATACCATTGCTCTTTTGTTGATTTTGATTGCTTCCATTGTCCTCATTTGTAAGTCGCTTTGGATAAAAGCATCTGCTAAATGACCAAATATTAGTGGCTCATACTATTTTATAGCACTTGCTATTCAATTCTGTATATTATTTTTTAAGGAATTATGTAGTTTAATTGTATACACTTAATTATTGTCCTAACCAACTCCTAACCCTAAACATACCCCGTTGGTAACCCTCTTGAAATATTTAACCTAATTTATTTCAATATATTCTGGTTTTAAATTCAGTTTTCTTGGAAAGAAAGACTTGTGTCTGTGACAGACTTCATTTCAATAGCCGCAGCGCTTCACGTCTGATGTGTGACAAACTTAAAGTGCAGTAAATGGTAAAACACTTGCGGTACAAATTGGTGTGATTTATTAGTACTTTAATAAATGTAAAATAATTTGAATACAAATACTAATTTACAACAGCCAGCATCACAATGAACTGTTTTGCACAGCTAAAAAGGCTAAATGGAGATTGCTGACTCCCCCTCAAACAGTTCACGCTAGCTCTTACATTAAAAATAAGATGGAAAAAATGAATAGTTTCCAAGGATCTAGTCTTTGCATCTGTTTGTTTAATGTTTGAATCAGGTCTCCTCTGTTGGAGTAGATAGCGTTGTCCCAAAAAATAGGGTCCTAGAACTGCAGCCTCCGGTATTGCAGGAACATTAGGTTTTTTTGTTCAGACCAATGTGAAAATCAACCCATGTTTTTACCTTGCAAACACGCAGAGCTGTAAATGTGAACTGGTGGGTCAATAAGAAGATAATTCATTATATAAATCTAAACAGTAAAATGTGTTTGTATGTTATTTAATTAATATAATAATTTATTGATGATAATTGTTTAAATGTAATTCATATTTTTGACTCATCCATTTTCTTAAAAAATGGTTTAAAGGCTGAAATGTGAAGTGTATAATTTTATAAAACTTTTTGTTTTTCTGAAAACTTGTATCTGAACTGTAAATCATGCTTTTTACAGTCATTTTACAGTTTAATAGTTTACCATAGACATTGCCCTACCCTGCTCATATGGTATTAATTTTATTTGTGCAGGTCTTAAAAAGTCTTAAATTTGAGCTTAAAAATCCTGCAGAAACCCTGTTCAGGCACTTCACGATCCGATCCGATTCCAATTCTGGGAGTCACGATCCGATTCCAAAACTATTCTTGATCTACATTTTTTCCCCCAATTAATTCTTCTGCTGTGCAAATACATCTTTACAACTTTACGTCTTAACCAAAATTGGAGTTTATATGCTTTTTGTTTATAGTTGGAATCTCTGTGTGTCAGTACTACCATCTTAAATGTAGGGGTGTGAATCTTGGTTTCATGATTCAATTCAATTACGATTATCATTATCAACTTAATATCACGATGCCTCACATTCTCAGTTTTCAATATTACTGCCAGTGTTGGGCTAGTTACTCAAAGAATGTAATATATTACTCATTACTAGTTACTCCTTTCAAAAGTAATAGTTACTTTACTTATTACTTTCTGGCAATAGTAATTAGTTACACTACTAGTTACATTACTTTTTCTTCACGCCCCACAGAAGTTGTAACTGTGTGTCTTCCAGATAAAATTCTTCTATAATGTTACTACCAACATATTTCTGCCTCATCATTTCACCAAAATCCACATTGGATCGCAGTCAGAAGTTATTACAAACACTCAATAGTGATTGATAGTGACATTCAAGTAGAAGTGTTGTATTCATCTCATTAATTGTCATGTGTAGCTTGAAGTAATTTTTCCGTTACCCATATGTGATTTTAAATTTTATGTATTTTATCAAATCACATGAGTTTGTAAGAAACGGTTTAATTTTCCAAAAATATTTTTAATTATATTAATATAATGTACCACATGCTGATCAGAGGGATGTAATGCCAGAGTAAAGTAAAGCACAACAGATCTCTTTTCCTGACACACTCAATATAATGCAAAATTTCTATCTGCTGAATGTAAGCTTTTCCATATTCCAAGCTTGCCTGCTGCACCGGGGACATCACATGCATGTGCGAGTCATGAAAATTATGAAAATAAATCTAGGAATTCAAATCAGCGGGGTTGAGGCATCAAAAGTAACTAAGCTGTTTTATGGAAAGTAACTGTAATATTACTGAAATCTTATTAGTAATTAGTTACACTACTAATTACTGCAAAAAGAAATATTACAGTAACTAAATTACTATTAACTAGTTACTGCCCAACGCTGATTACTGCACATGGCTACATTTTCATATAAATTTTAAATCAAATTTATTTTGGGCAAAATTTACTTTTTTGTTGTTATATAAGCAGGCTACTTTTAAAAAAAATACTTATTTAAAATAAGTGTTCTTTTAAGTATCTGAAAGTTTACAGACCGTAGTTGTGGGTTTTTCTTTTTTTCATCAGCATTATTGCCCTTTGATTATTACTGTTGAGATCATAGACAGTGGCAGCTTTAACAGGCTGCATTCAGACTAATGCACAGATCTATTTTGTTTTGTCCTGCTCTGAAAACATAACTGACTGTGTGTACTAGAGGTCGACCAATTCATCGGTTTTGCCGATTAATCAGCACCAATAGTTGATTGCCGCAACTATCAGTTATCGGCAAAAATCCATGCCGATTGTTTTCCGGTTTGCAACCTTTGCTGGAGTGGCTGAGAAGGGTCCGCTGGCATTATACAGTACGAGAGCGGCCTCTAGAGGCGGAAATCATTGACAGTACGTGTTGTTTATTTTGACACGTGACACTGCGCGCTGCACAGAGCGGGAAACTCCAGACGTGCATTTAAATACAGCCGACAGAAAAGCCTGCCGCGGAACAGAGCGCGCCATTCACATAGTTTTCTATTAAACGACATTATATTTGTCCCAAATTGCTGTGAATGTACATAATGACTTCACCCTAGGCTATAAATTATGTATTGTACATTTTTCAGCAAAACATTTGTCTTTCTGTGGCTCTAATAAAGTCTGTATGCTTCATAGAAAGCTGTAATAGATCGCGATTTCTATTTCCGCTTGCTCTGTTTTTTTTTAAACACCGAACTTCAAACTCATTTATGAATAAAAGTATGGTTCAGTATTGTTACTGTTATATATATATATATATATATATATATATATATATTAGTGGTGGGCATAGATCTAGATTAATCTCACTGTGATTTTGGAATTAATCTAGATTAAAATGGCTCATTTGAATTCTGCCAAGTAGATCAGAATAAGTTCACTACTAGTAGTAAACAACTAGCAGTCATCAAGAATTTAATATTGATGATAACATTGAAGACATTGTATGATTATTCCTTAAAGATAAGGTTTTAATAGTTTTGGTAGTAGTAGCCTATTACGTTCTGCCCAATGTCTTCAAGTGAAACCGAACTTTTATTTTGACGGGTTGCCGTGAGACACACAGAAGTCATATTTAAATAGACGTTTTGCGGCGTAATATTTACAAATAGGAGTGGGAGTGTGCTCACTTGTGTGTGCGTTTACATTTGTTTGTGTGTGTGTGTGTGTGCGCGAACCGGGGCGGAACTCCGCTGTGCGCGCGATTACAGAGAGTGCGACCATGTAACGTAGAGACAGAAATGACTTGCCGATTTCCATTGGGAAGCTTCTTAAAAATAAATTTTCCCTGAAGCAAACCCGGCGGCTTCATAGCTGCATCCATGTTAGCACGCATACACACAGGTTCAAAGACTCGTTCTCGCCCCCTACAGTGCAATTCGGCTAGGTATACATCCGCGCTAAAATATCAAGGTGAAAGTCATCATAGCTTGCGTAGTATAGACCCAGCTCCCAACCCAACTTTGAGAATAGATTAACGGCGATAATTTTTTTTTATCGCCCGATAAGAGTCGCACGTTAATGCCGATAACGGCCCACCACTAATATATATAGATATTGAGATATATATATAGATATAGATATATATATATATATATATATATATAGATATATAGATATATAGATATATATATATATATATATATATATATAGATATATAGATATATAGATATAGATATATATATATAGATATATATATATATATATATATATATATATATATATATATATATATATATATATATAGATAGATAGATCTTTTATTTATTTTTTAAATACTAAAGCACTAGCTTTCTTTCAGTATCCATTTTGAAAACTATCGGTTGATTAATTGATATCGGCCAGTGTGGTCCAACCTAGCTATCGGTAAAATCCACTATCGGTTGACTTCTAGTGTGTACATCAATTTCGTATAAAAGTATTAAACGCAACTGCAGCCGCAATCGAGCTTCAGGACAAACAAACATAAAGCACACGTGAAAGTCTGTCGGTGCGTGAGTTTCGTGCATCTAATAGGCTACTGCATTCCAAACGGTGTAAATGAAAGCATATCTAATACAAAGCATATCTAACGTGAAACACGGTGGGTGGAAGCACACACTTTCAAGCAATGTGCATGTGTCTCACAGTGGAAATTCTGTGCAATGAAGCCTGCCGTGTCTCTAGCGCGCACATGTGCCATATGTGGGGGAAAAAAAATTAGCTCAGAATCGTTGAAGAGAGAATCGATATTTTATTTTTTCTCCTGCCCCCAAGAATGATAAATGTTAATAATATTGGCGTTCGCACTGATAACATTCTGTTTCTTATCAGTGTGTGCTACAGTTGTCATCTTTCGCTTTAAATGCTCACGTTCTGTAAAGTTGGGTTGGGTTGATTCTGTACTGTTTGGCTATGGACATTTTATTGAAGTAAATAGTTTATTTTGATAGTTTGGCATCATTTTAGTCTAGTGTGTGGATATGCACATTTTAATGAAAATATTGGTCTTTCTCTTTCCCTGTTGTTTCTTTTCTTTCTAGTCGGCGAGGCTCAGGCCTGGGCAAGCGCGGAGCAGCCGAATCTCGCCGACAGGAGAAAATGGCCGACTCCGACAACAACCAGGATGGGGCCAATTCATCGGCCGCGCGCACAGAGGAGACACCACAAGGGGCGTCAGGTAAAAGAGCAGCAGTGTAATGAGATTTTACCGTACATTGTATGTGATACTATGACCGTATGATTTAAGAGTACAATGACTTTGTCTTAATGTCGGCATGAAATGTTTTATTGTATGTTGTGGCCTCCTATGCTCATTTTCTCTTTCTGCTGTGAAGCATCTAGCTCAGTGGCTGGAGCGGTTGGCATGACCACCTCTGGAGAGAGTGAATCAGATGACTCTGAAATGGGAAGACTGCAAGGTGTGTGTGCTCTACCTGTCATTTCATTCATTTCATTGCAGTGTTTTTTTTTTAGTTTTTAGGTATTTGTGAAGATAATAAAATTGTATTGTAAAAATAATCTTGTGCATAGAATGTGTTTGGGTGCCACTAGAAAAGGGCTTGAGTTTATCAGTGTTCATTCATTGTTCAGATTTAGCTCACATCTGCTAGAATGGGTCAATTCTCAATATAATTGACTGTGATTTTTGATTATTTAAAAAAAAAAAAAAAAAAAATGCCCTAATTTTTACATCATAAAATACTGGCAGTGCACTGTAAATGTGTTTTTTGTTGTTGTTTTTTGTGGAATTGTCAAAATACATTTTTTTTTTTTTTAATTCATTGGCATCAAAGTGAATGAAAATGAAACCGAAACATCTAGTTTTGTGTAAGGTTTTGTTTAATTCTCTCTCTCTCTCTCTCTCTCTCCCCTCCTCTCTCTCTCCCTCACTCTCCTACAGCTCTACTGGAGGCCAGGGGCCTTCCTCCTCACCTGTTTGGCCCATTTGGGCCCCGTATGTCTCAGCTGTTTCATAGGACCATTGGGAGTGGAGCTAGTGAGTGACCTTGACTTATGTTTGTAATTTTTGTGGGATGATTGAGTATTTCCTCTGCTCAACATGTCCGTCTTCTGTCTCTCTCTGCACTTGCAGGCTCAAAGGCACAACAGCTGCTACAGGGGCTTCAGGCTACAGGAGACGAATCCCAGCAGCTCCAGGCTGCTATAGAGATGTGCCAGCTGCTAGTGATGGGTAATGAGGAGACGCTGGGAGGATTCCCTGTCAAGAGCGTTGTACCTGCCCTGGTGAGTACTCTCCCTGCATAAGGAAATTCACCTGGACCTTGTCTAGTTTACACAGTAGTTTATTCTGGCCAAGAACTGCCCTATTAGACCGTAAGGGGAAAACAAATATTCAAATGATCCACAAAATAATAATAATGCCAGAAAGTACTTGTAGGGTACTATTTGTTTATTCAAATTTAAGGCCATAAAAAGTTAAAAATGCTGTTGTGTGTTCTTGCAGTTTTCAGAGCAGTTTGCAATCAGTGAACACTGTGCATTTATGCAAAACTATCACTTATGATCTGCTTTTGAAGAATTATAGCAGTGTTTACTTTATGGTGTTTATATCATACCTGCTCATTCTTGGCTTTCCTTCTAATAATGCTTTGTATACAGGGGTTAGTATTGCCACAGTAGCTTTTTCATTCAGGCGTCTGTCCTTTTTGTTTTTGTAAATGTACAGTGTTAACTATATATTTAAAATGAATATGAATATAATAATTTAGAACTGACTCATCCCTTTGAACAAAAAAAAATGTTTTAAAGGCTGAAATGTGAGATTATTGATTATTTTATTAAAAGTTTGGTGAAGACCATTTGAGCTGTAAAGTTGTTTAAATCGTTGACTTTTTTTTTTTTTTTTCAGTAATTTTACTCTTTAGGATGTTATAGTAGATAGTGCCCTACCTTATCCAAATGCTGTTAATTTAATTAGTGCAGGCCTTAAAGCTTAAAAACCCTTATATGTAAAAAAAAAAAAAACACTTGTAGATACCCTGGGTTGTTCTTTTTAAAATTCATAATCCAAGAGATAAACAATGTCCTTTCTGTGTTGAGTCAAGCATCCTCTCATGCCTTTCTCTTCGTACCCTCACATCCTACTTTCTTCTTTTCTTCTTTTTGCAGATCACACTATTACAGATGGAGCATAATTTTGATATTGTGAGTATTAGAACTTCTGTGAGTGGGTGCATGTGTCCGTGCAGAGTCAGAACACTGTGCGAGCCGATCAAGGCCAACTGTAGTGAATCTATCACCTGGCAATGATCTCAACCATCTATTCACAGTCATTCAATTTTGACACTTAAAATTAGAAAATAATGTAATAACTATTCACCCCATGTGTCCTTTCCTCAGATGAATCATGCATCTCGCGCCCTCACCTACATGATGGAGGCCCTGCCACGCTCCTCGGCTGTGGTGGTAGACGCCATCCCTGTCTTCCTGGAAAAGGTAAATTGCACCTCACCATTCCTTTGAAACTTGGCTGCCAATTATGTGGATGACATAATTAAAGGTGCTATATCAAGGAAAGTAGGTTTTTCTTTTGAAATAATAGTATGAATATAGACATAGAATTTTGCCCCGCTCACTTTTTACCAACTAAGTTGCAAAAACAAGTTATCAAAAACAAGTAACAACATCACAACCACTGTCACGTATAACCACTTACATTCACATATTCAGTGTCTGCCATCTTGATGGGAGTCAGACGTTTCATATATGAGGAAGTTCACCAGTCATGAAAAAGGTTGTTTAGAAGAGGTGTCTTTGTGTATGTTGTCTCAAATCCAAGTTTCCCTTGTGTCCACAGCTTCAGGTAATACAGTTTATCGATGTGGCAGAGCAAGCTTTGACCGCCCTGGAAATGTTGTCACGGAGGCACAGCAAAGCCATCTTACAGGCTGTGAGTACTGATGCTTTCTGAGTGTCGTGTTACTTAAATACTAGATCAACCAATATAAGACACCGGTCAAACTGAATTAAATTTAATAATCACAAAAAAAGCATTAGTATAGAGTAGATGTGTGGACACAGATGTGCTTTGAATGTGGAATCTGTTCTATTGGCCCCATTTTATTTTATTACAAAAAATGATGTTTCACTAAGGCTGTGCTGTTTGTTTGTTTATTTATTTATTTATTTATTTATTTTTTATAAATGTCTATAGGGAGGTCTGGCAGACTGTTTGCTGTACTTGGAGTTCTTCAGCATCAATGCTCAGAGGAACGCGTTAGCCATCGCTGCTAACTGCTGCCAGAGCATCACGCCAGACGAGTTTCACTTTGTCGCTGACTCTCTGCCCCTGCTCACTCAGAGACTCACACATCAGGTGATGAGCTGAAACACAGCAGACATCTCATTCACATTTACAAGAGCTGATGCACGGCTGTCGTGTCTGGATATGTAACACAAACATAAACACCCCACAAGGACGTAAGCGATATGTTTGCCATAGTGTTATTGGTGTGAATCACACCTGTTTGACTTTCAGATGCCGGACTTCGGGTGTAAACAATAAAATCAACACTGTCTACCTCAGATGTATCAGCATTTTTATTATGACTTTTGTTTTACAGGATAAAAAATCTGTGGAAAGCACTTGTCTCTGTTTTGCCAGGCTGGTGGACAACTTTCAGCATGAGGAGGTGAGAGATGATTACTTGCACACACAAACACGGCAAATCTTATTAACCTTAAACCTGTGTCTGATCAATTTGAGCAAATTTGTTTGTTTAAATGGTTTATTTCAAGGGAAAAATAAGTAAATAAATCACTTGATGTTTCAGGAGTGCATAATCAATTTTAATGGATAAGTTTACTTTTTTTTTTTACTTTAAAGCAGCTTTGTATTGTTACACTGTCGGTCATATATGTATTAAATCTATTATATGTATTAAATACCTGTACACAGATAATCTGCTTTTGTTTGTCAGCGAAATGCATTGTTTTGCATCATCTGGTGGCTTTCGTTAAAACTACAGATTTTGAACATCCACTTTTTATATTTCAAAAATGAATGGTGGGTGTTGACATTTTGGCAAAAGTTAACACCACAGGTTTTTCTTTGCTTTTTTTAGTCGTGTTTAGTCCTTTTTTCTGCTTTTCATTCTCATTTCTGGCCAGTCATTTAAAGTGCATTTTAGTAAATAATGTTTGTTGTTACATCTCTCCATTTACTTATTATGTAGCCTCCATAATTTAATATGCGAGTTCAACTGATTCAATTTGAATATTTCATACAAATGGGCAGCATGTAGTTTTTTTCTTTATGTAATTATAAATACATATTTCCTCGAAGAATATTTCAGAATTCCGGAGTTAAACACTACAAAATATTTATCTCCGATTTCATATCTATGATTTTTTTTTAGATTAAGCTGTTTTAAATTTTGGTGAGAATAGGACACAAGCACTAGAAAAATTAATTAAATTAATTAAACAAAAAAATGGCAAATGTCAAAACAACTTGTCTGTGCATTGGCCGTCACTACTCTGGTATGCAAAACATTTTTGTGCATTTAGTGTGACCTCATTAACCGCTGCCCTGTGTGTCATTGTGTCACAGAACCTGTTACAGCAGGTGGCATCACGGGACCTGCTGACCAACATCCAGCAGCTGCTGGTGCTCACTCCACCCGTGCTCAGCTCCGGCATGTTCATCATGGTAGTGCGCATGTTCTCTCTCATGTGCTCCAACTGCCCATGCCTGGCTGTGCAGCTCATGAAACAGAGTAAGTCACATGTATGAATAAGGAGTCCTGTTTCGATTAGGAACACCAACACTGAATGTGGTTCTTAAGAGCAGTTTGTTTTGCACATATATTCAAGATCAAGGTTGATATGTGGCCTGTTTTATGAGCTTCAAGTAAATGTATATTGAGTGACACTGCGTACTGTGTGTTTGTAGATATAGCAGAGACCCTGCGTTTCCTGCTCTGTGGTGCATCTAATGGGAGCTGTCAAGAGCAGATTGACCTTGTTCCCAGAAGCCCCCAGGAGCTTTATGAACTCACCTCACTCATCTGGTATATGAAACCTCTCCTTAATTGTGTGTGGTTCTGTCAATGACATCTGATTAACATGCTCGGAGTAAACGGAGAAATTATTATGAAGCTTAAAGGATTAGTTCACTCCAAAAATGAAAAATGTCATCTTTGCTGTAATGAGTGTTTGATCACTGTGTTTTATCTCTCTGCTGTAGTGAGCTGATGCCATGTCTGCCCAGAGAGGGCATCTTTGCGGTTGACGCCATGCTAAAGAAAGGCAGTGCTCAGACCACAGAGGGCGCCATCTGGCAGTGGAGAGATGACAGAGGCCTGTGGCACCCGTACAACCGCATTGACAGTCGCATCATTGAAGTATGTTCAGCGCAGTGCAGATATAGTTAGCGTGGCATTCAGAAGACCAGTTAATGATTCAGAATCACTATTTGATCTTAATTGCTCACTTTTTTCAGACTGCACACCAGAACGGAGAAGACGAGATAAGTCTGTCGACACTCGGCCGTGTCTACACCATTGACTTCAACTCTATGCAGCAGATAAATGAAGACACTGGCACTGCCCGTGCCATTCAGAGAAAACCCAACCCTCTGGCCAACCCCAACACAGGTGCGCATGCCACACTTATACTATATTAAATACTCCTTGAAAAAGTTCTATGTAATGCTTCCTTGCCTCAATTTTGTTGTAAACTATCAGATAGAGGAGGTCTTTTATTTTTATTTTTTTCCAAATCGAGGGATTTTTTTTTCAGATATCAACAACTAAAATTGGGAAATATGGCAGAAAAAAGTAATCGACAATAGTTTTTAAAATCAAAATATAAAATAGTGCAGAACTTCATTTGAGATAAATTAAAAGCATTAAGATAAATTAAAAATGTTTAATATGAAATATATAATCTACAAGAAATGCAGAAAGACAAGAAATTGTCTTTTGAAGCAAGAGATTGGATAATCGGAAGCAAGATAAGCTATTAAAGAAATTTTGATTAAGATCTACTTCACTTCATGTCTTCTTTAGAGCGCATGTTTGTTATAGCAAATTGGATCGCCCTCAACTCTGAATATGATCTGCACAATTCAAAAGTAATCTCTTTTTATACAAAATGGCAAAGTAAGGCAAAAATTATGTACCTATCCTTGACTGTCTTTTAAATCTTAACATTGAAACTGATGTTATCGTCTTATATTGTCGACAAACATGCAGTACTCCAAGGCCAAAGTTTGTGAAAGACTTGGAAGTGTGGATAAGTAAAACCATTCATCGTAATCAAATAATTCTACAAAGCAACTATCTGCGCCATTTAATCAACAAATATGATATTGGACAGCCTCTACTGTCAAATAATTATGACCATTGGGAAACAAACACACAATGGAATCAATAAACAGGGAATTTCTAATTTTACTTCCATAAATGGGGCACATTACCAAATTAAACAGGATATTTAGCAAGAATAAAATGTTTCATCATAATAAATAGAGTAAAACTGTGTCCGTCTTCACAGGAGGGCACTTGGAGGTGCGGCGAGAGGACGCACGCGCTCAGCTGATGAAAGAGGACCCTGAGCTGGCCAAGTGCTTCATAAAGACTCTGTTTGGGGTTCTGTATGAGGTGTACAGCTCCTCAGCTGGGCCTGCCGTCAGACACAAGTGCCTTAGAGCCATCCTCCGGATCATCTACTTCGCAGATGCAGAGCTGCTTAAAGACGTACTGCGCAACCATGCTGTGTCTAGGTCAGTCTGTGAATGCAGAGCTCTGTGTGTGCGGTTGGACAAACTTGTTTACTTTATAAAAATCAATAAAGATTTCAAAGCAAAAAGATGTTAATCATCGTCACACCACACAGCGTTAGTGTGTGCACCTGTTTCCATTTCACAATGTAATTGTCTTCCGTTTTAGTTGTACATTTAAGTGAAGATACGTGGCTTATGCAAAGCTTGTAAGAGTGTTTGTTTGGTTTGACTAATCCTGAACTAATGTGTGCAAATGTTTGAATTTTGTCTGTAGCCACATAGCTTCCATGCTGTCCAGTCAGGACCTGAAGATTGTAGTGGGCTCTCTGCAGATGGCTGAGATCCTCATGCAGAAGCTTCCAGATGTGTTCAGTGTTTATTTCAGGCGGGAAGGTACTGGATCTGGTTTTTATATAAGCTTCACACCAAACCTCTGCAGAAGTTACTTCAAAGACTCAGATCTTACTGGCTGTGGCAAGATTACTGAAAAACCAAAAGTTGTCTCCAACATTCCTGCAAAAATGTATATTTGATTACAGTAATGCATTACACCCAACACTGCGGTTTTATTGCTTTTGTTCTGTTTAGGTGTTATGCACCAGGTAAAGAACCTCGCTGAATCCGAGGTGTTCCTCACCAGCCCTCCGAAAGCGTGCACCAGCGGCACAGCTAGTCTTTGCACCACCACCATCACCACAGCAACTTCTACAGCTGCTTCTAACGTCACACCTGACTTAGGCTCCCCCAGTTTCCAGCACAGCATGGATGACTCGCTGGACCTCAGTCCGCAGGGGTATAGAGCCACTCTCACATGCAGCGTTACTGATCTAGAGCTTGAAGGCTTGGTAACTAATGTCTTGCTATTTAAAGTTTAAAAACAGAACCCTCTGTTCTCTAGTAGGTTGAGTGATGTTCTGAAAAGAAAGCGCCTTCCTAAAAGAGGACCAAGGCGTCCAAAGTACTCCCCACCCAGAGACGATGACAAAGTGGATAATCAGGGTATGTTGCACACCATGTGTTGCAAGTTACGTGTTTGAGTTCTCAATGCTTTTTTTTTGGTGTCATCTTTTGTTTGACCATTGTGAATGCCTTATTACCTTACTCTGCGTGTCTCCTCCACAGCTAAGAGTCCTACAACCACACAGTCCCCCAAGTCCTCTTTCCTGGCCAGTTTGAATCCCAAGACCTGGGGTAAGCTGGGGACTCAGACAAACAGCTCCAACTCAGAGCCGTCGCGCACTGCAGGGGTCAGTGGTCTGGCACGAGTGCCACCCAAGGACTCGGTTTCAAACAACAGGTAGAGCTACATGTTTAATTGTGTTCTGATTATATATGTTTTTAAATTGTTTGTGAATGGGAATGTGAATTAGTTGATAACGAACATCATTGTTGTGATACAGCAATATATAAACTACTGTTTAAAAGTTTGGAATCTTAAGTTTTTTTTTGTTTGTTTTTTTTTGTCTGATGTTCACCGAGGCTGCATTTGTTTTTAAATAAATTTTTAAAAACAAGAATTTTTGAAATGTAATTTATACATTTATACAATTTCTTTACAAAATTTTACATGAATTACATGAAATTGTAATTACATTTAATTTCTTTACAAAACGTATAGAAAACGGCAAGTGTTTAGTAAATAAATGAGATTGAGATTGTGTAATTAGGTTGTCACTGTTGTTCTTCAGACTCTTGGTTACAGTTTTGAGGTTGCGAAATACAAGTTTTTTGATATCAATAGTTATTTTTTATGTTTCAGGGATAAGATAAAGGCTTGGATAAAAGAACAAGCCAGCAAGTTTGTGGAGCGTTACTTTAATTCTGAGAGTGTGGATGGAAGCAACCCTGCACTGAATGTCCTGCAAAGACTCTGTACTGCCACAGAACAGCTGAACTTGCAGGTAACTCCAGACACACAGTTAGCATTTGAAGCAATTATAAAGCAGTTATTATGCTGATTCTTTCATGCTGCCTAATTTAAATGTTTTGCCACAGAAGCAATAAGCATGTTATGAAACACTTTATGATGCTGTTTATCACTTTTTAATGTGTACAGTTTAGAGAGAAAACCATATTGAGTTTTTGTTGTCCAGTGGAATGTATTCTTCCTCTCAAACTGTTTTTATGCACGTTTCAGGTTGACAGTGGCGTAGAGTGTCTAGAGGAGATAAGCAGTATTGTATCTGAATCAGATGTGTCCTCCTTTGAGATCCAGCACAGTGGGCTTGTGAAGCAGCTGTTGTTGTATCTGACATCAAACAGTGAACGGGACACTATCAGTAGAGACGAGAGAATCAAGAGGTTCCTGCATGTGTTCTTCGGCTGCCCGGTTAGTCACACTTGAAAAAACACATCCAGCTTCCTGTCTCTCTCAATGCTGATTTTCCTGATTTTTCTCCAAATACTATCAATAATTACTTTTAGCTGAGCTATTGGCACAGCCTACCCCAAAGCTTCTGACTCTGAAATTTATAGGAATATTTATGTATGATATATAGAGACAGCAAGGCATCTCACTATGTTTTGTAACAGTGTTACACTTTTCCCTTAGCGCTGAATGTATTTGACACGTTAATTGGGCTGTTTGTTTGTAGTAGTTACTGGTGTTATCAGTGTGACTCATTGCTTGTTGTATGTGATTCAGATACCAGGGCAGGAACCTCTGGGACGTTTGGACCCAACAGAGAATGGCCCACTGCTGGCATTGGTGCACAAGATGAACAACTGCCTTAGTCAGATGGAACAGTTTCCTGTTAAAGTACATGATTTTCCCAGTGGGAACGGCAACGGAAGCAGGTAATTCCCTCTGTACTCTCTTCTTTAATGTTCTTGTTGTAAATGTATCCATGTTATCTTTCCATTTATTTTTGGCTTTCATATTCTACTTTGTTTTAAAAATTTTATTATTGATACAAGCCAAAAGCTAAGATTATATGTGACCCTGGACCACAAAACCAGTCATAAGGGAACATTTTTTGAAATTGAGTTTTATGCATAATCTGAAGGATGAATAAATAAGCTTTCCATTGATGTATGATTTATGATAGGACAATATTTGGCTGAGATACAACTACAGTAGTCAACATTTTGAAGTGGATCAAAAGAGGTCTTTTGGTTTTAGGACAACTTTGATGATGAAAGGTTTTGAATCATGTCAAATGTTGGAATCTGAGGGTGCAAAAAAATAAAAATATTGAGAAAATTGCCTTTAAGGTTGTCCAAATGAAGTTCTTAGCAATGTATATTACTAATCAAAAATTAAGTTTTGATATTTATGGTAGGAAATTTACAAAATATCTTAATATCCTAATGATTTTTGACCCATACAATGTTTTGTAGCTATTGCTACAAATACACCCGTGCTAATTATGACTGGTTTTGTGGTCTAGGGTCGCATATAACAAATTAATGAGTCTGACTTTGATGGAGAAATTGCTGCTTTAAAGCAATTTAAAACATAAGTTTAAAATTGTAATACAAACTTGGTGTATTTTTAATGAATGCAAACAAAAAGGTTGTGATTTTCACCAGAGTTAAAAACAAAAGATTTAATGTGTTAACAATCTACATGATTTTGTATCTTTTTATCTCATGCTGATTGTTGTTCTTTTGTTTGCAGGGGTTCACAAGCCCTTAAGTTCTTTAACACACATCAGCTGAAGTGCCAGCTGCAAAGACACCCAGACTGCACCAATGTAAAGCAGTGGAAGGGTGGGCCGGTCAAAATTGACCCTTTGGCCCTGGTACAGGCTATTGAGAGATACCTTGTGGTTAGAGGTAAACACACAAGAATCTGAACATGATGTTCTCAGTTTTCTGGTTTCTGAGTTCTCAGATGAGATGGTTGACTTTTGCGGTCTCCACAGGGTATGGAAGGATCAGGGAGGAGGATGAAGACAGTGATGATGATGGTTCTGATGATGAGATTGATGAATCTTTGGTACGGATGATTGTTTTCATAATATTTACTTAGTAACTGTGATCAAAATGGCAATCTTTTTAATACTGTGGACTGTGAACTGTTTCCCAAAGGCTGCCCAGTTCTTGAATTCTGGGAGTGTACGTCACAGGCTGCAGTTCTACATCGGAGAGCACCTGCTGCCGTACAACATGACTGTTTATCAGGCTGTCAGGCAATTCAGCTTACAGGCCGAGGAGGAGCGAGAGAGCACAGATGATGAAGCAAATCCTCTGGGACGGGCTGGCATCTGGACCAAAACACACACTATATGGTACACAACTTGCACGCCATTTTCTTACTCTTTCAGAAATCACTAATGTTTGTCTTTTCCGTGAATGTCTGCAACCCTATTATTTGACCTATTTTGTCTTCATAGTGCGTGTTAATATGTTTGTTTGTGTGTTACAGGTATAAGCCAGTCAGAGAGGATGAAGAGGGCTGTAAAGACTCTGTCGGAGGGAAGAGGGGTCGCGCACAGACGGCTCCCACTAAAACCTCCCCTCGAAATGCCAAGAAACAGGACGAACTGTGGCATGGTAGGGAAATATCATGTCCATTTGTGTACTGATAACCTATAGGAGTTTAATAAGGGACTGCCTTGGAATCCATCTTTATTCAGACTATTTGTTTTTTGTGTGTGTTTTCAGAGGGTGTGTGTCCCAGTGTGACAAACCCATTAGAGACATACCTCATTAGTGATCCTCCAGATGGCATCACTTTTGATGATCCTTCAATGGAGGTGATTCTGCTGCTGAGGGTCCTGCACTCCATCAGTAGATACTGGTTCTACCTGTACGATGTGAGTACCATGTTCAAGAACACAATGATCATGATAATCAAAAAAGTGGATGGTTCTAAATTTGGCTTCATTTTCTTTATGCAAATTTTTCCTTTTTGATTTTTGTGTCAAATTTGACCTGAACATGTTTCAGCGAGATTCACCCAGTAATAAAACAATCAAACAGAAGACATTTTCATCTGTCTCTTTTCCCCAGAATGCTGCATGTAAAGAGATCATTCCCACTGGTGAGTTTATTAACAGTAAACTGACAGCAAAGGCCAACAGACAGTTGCAGGATCCGCTGGTCATCATGACAGGGAACATCCCCACCTGGCTCACTGAGCTCGGCAAGACCTGGTACTGCGAGCTCTTCATCTTTTTCTTTTCTTTCATGCAGTCTTAAACTGTCTGATCTGTACTTTTTACACCTCTAATATTCTCTCTTCTAGTCCATTCTTCTTCCCGTTTGACACGCGGCAGATGCTCTTCTACGTGACCGCGTTTGACCGCGATCGCGCTATGCAGCGCCTGCTCGACACCAACCCAGAGATTAACCAGTCTGACTCACAAGACAGCCGTGTTGCTCCACGCCTTGACAGGAAGAAGGTTGCCCTTCATATATGCTTCATATATTGCTTCCTATATGCCATAGCAGTGGTGTGTTTTCGCAGATAACTTTCTAACATTCTCTTATTTTGTATGTATAGAGAACGATAAACCGTGATGAGCTCCTTAAGCAAGCAGAGTCCGTAATGCAAGACCTTGGGAGTTCCAGAGCCATGCTGGAAATTCAATATGAGAATGAGGTATGTATGACTGATGATTAGGCCAGAAACACAATCTACACAAATTCTTGGCCAGTGCATTTCAACCGTGTCGTTTGTGTTCTTGCGTTACTGTTTTACAGTAATAAACAGGAGGCCCTGCAGATGTGGTGGTGTTCTGGTAGCTCGCTATAAACATACTGACTGTTTGCCACCACTGTTATTTCACTAGCCCATGGAGTCTATTTCAGCCAGTGCAATTTTAGACAAGTCCATCTGTTTCTGCTCCTAGTCGGCTTTTCTGTCAGTAGTGTTTGATTTATGCCTGACTTCTCTCTGTGTCTCAGGTGGGAACAGGCCTCGGACCTACGCAAGAGTTCTATGCTCTGGTGTCTCAGGAGTTGCAGCGGGCCGATTTGGGTCTTTGGAGAGGAGAGGAAGTCACTCTCTCCAACCCCAAAGGTAACTGTCATATATTTGTCAATTTTGAGCACTGTTTCCAGTGTAATGCAAATAGCATTCTCCTGCTTTTCACTAAGCTTGTTTCTTCTGTCTGTCTGTCTCTCTCTCCCTCACACACACACTCTGTATGTCTCCAAGCAGGTAGTCAGGAGGGTACCAAGTATATGTTCAGTTCCAGAGGGTTGTTTGCTGTACCGTTTGGACGAACTACCAAACCAGCTCACATCGCCAAGATCAAAATGAAGTTCCGTTTTCTTGGAAAACTGATGGCTAAAGCGATCATGGACTTCAGATTGGTACGTTTACTCATGACAAAATGACTTGAAGGACAATACAATTTTTTTTTTTTAATCTAATTCACTACTTCAGAAACTGTGTAGCATTAAAACTTTACATTCAATTTATTCCTTTTTCCTTTCAAGAATTTCAGTCTTTTAAAGTTGGTCATTACAATCTCAGAACATTTTTTACATTTATGTATTTAAATTAGGGGTGACGCAGTATACTGGAATCAAAGACAGCCGTGGTATTAAAAACATGAAATACTGATATGTGAAAACTACACATTTATTCACAAATAATTAAGTTCTAGTAACAATCTGATTGACACTCCAACATAGTAATGTGGCAGTATTGCACCTTAATGCTGGTTGCCACCCATCATAAAACAGGAAAAAATTATCCATACCATCATTTTGTATAATTTTTTGCAGTTATGGTTACAAACTCACTCTCTGCTTTCCTACACTCGCATTTAAAGTGTGATAGAACTTATAGATGAATTTGAGTGACATTGTTTTTCCAAACTTCTATAGATATAGCAATAATATTATTATTGTTTAATCTTTTGACCATGGTAATCATGTAGTGAAAATATGACACCGTGACAACTTCCTCTTCTGCTGGTAAAATAGCCATACGATAACTAATACCATCACTGCAACACGCACACACAGCATTAGCTCCTGCTCTGGTTTTTGATTGCACAGAACACTCTCAGGTAGTTTTCTGGAATGAAAGCTCAGTTTGTTTGTTTTTCCCAATCATTTAATACCTCCAGACACAACAAGAGAGTGTCATGTCATTGAATCTTGTTAATTGAGGTGTGTTTTTGTCTCTAGTTGGACTTGCCTCTAGGTTTGCCATTCTATAAGTGGATGCTGAGGCACGAGTCCTCCGTCAGCTCTCATGACCTGGTCAACATTGATCCTGGCGTCGCCAAATCCATCCAGCACCTGGAGGACATCATCCGCCAGAAGAAGAGAATAGAGCAGGACAGATCACATGTGAGCACTGGCCGCTAACTCTACATAACACACAGAGACATGAAACGCTCAAAGCCAACCAACATCTGGACGGTTTTTGTATTGTATTATAACTGTCTGTATTTGTCAGACACGGGAGACCCTACAGCAGGCCTTGGAGAGTCTCAACATGAACGGCTGCTCGGTGGAAGATCTGGGCCTGGACTTCACTCTGCCTGGATTCCCAAACATTGAGTTGAAGAAAGGGGGCAAAGACGTGCCAGTCACCATTCACAACCTGGAGGAATACCTCAGAGTAGGGGACTGAATAACCTGACACACGTCATCATTTATGTAGCCTGAATAAACCGCTCTAACTTCACCACCTCTTGTTCCGTCTGACTGTAGTTGGTGGTCTACTGGACACTCAATGAGGGCGTCTCTCGGCAGTTTGAGTCGTTTAGGGAAGGATTTGAGTCTGTCTTCCCTCTGCATCACCTGCAGTACTTCTATCCTGAAGAGGTGAGCGCTTTCAACAGTTTAGTCATTCAGTTTTAAAGACTTAAGCACTCAAGGTGCCACAGATTCCTGCTGCATTTGTTGGCTTTATTCTTCTCATTGCACATGAAAGATTTTGTTTAGTTGTAGGACAAGTTCTAAATGGGGTGTCATGAATAGAGAAATCAAACTTTACCTAATCCTTTGACACAAGTAGACATTGTTTTGATATGTAAAAACTGTGTACAGTTAGACACTCTTTTTCACAAAATCATTAATTGCCATTTATGCATCAGTAACTCAAGCCAGTGACTAATCCAAGTTTGGACCTGGAGGGCCGGTGTCCCGCAGAGTTTAGCTCCAACCCTAATCAAACACACCTGAAGCAGCTAATCAAGCTCTTACTTGGTATACTTGAAACTTCCAGGCAGGTGTGTTGAGGCAAGTTGGAGCTAAACTCTGCCGGACACCGGCCCTCCGGGATCAAGTTTGATGACCCCTGGACTAAACTGTCAAATTCTTAGCATCAGTAAAATATGCAATTAATCAAATTCTGATTTAGTTATATACAGAAAGCAATTAAATAATGGTCTTGCCTTATAATCGCTGGAGCTTTTTTTTTTTTTTTATAAAGCAGTGTGAGTTGAATAGCTGTAAAAGTGCATTTTTTTGTTGCCGTAAAGCAATTTGCCTTTTTTGTTAATTTCATACCTGCTTAGCAAACTTAAATATTGAAAGAACAAATGTTTGGGGGGACTGTGAGAAAGAAACAGAAGCCATTTACCTTATTAGAAGTCAGCGTACCATCAGAATGATTTTGTAATTGATATTTCAAGGTAAAAAAAAAAAAAAATTGCATACAGTTGCTTTAATTGAAATAGAACTAAAATAAATATATATTTATTTAATAAAAATAAAGTAAAATAAGTTGAAGTACTAAATTGACAAACTGAAGTAAAAAATAAAGCTAAATAGAAATATTAAAGCACAAATTGCTTAAACTAAAATTAGAGTGGAAAATTGACATTTCTAAATTGACTACTTTTTAACGTAGCAGTGTACTTTCTAACACTGTAAGTTGACCTTTTTAACTGGTGGTTTTACAATGAAATTTATGTCTAGTTTAATCTTTCTTTTCATGTGCTCTCCCTGTACAGCTGGATCAGTTGTTATGTGGAAGTAAGTCAGAGTCCTGGGATGTGAAGACACTAATGGAGTGCTGCAGACCGGACCACGGCTACACACATGACAGGTACATATTCACACATGTGACTGAATACACTATGGGACTTTTGCCCTGATTCACAGTCTGAAGGAGTCGACAATAGTTGATGCTAGTTGACCATAGTCAAAGTAATTGGTTCTATCCAGTCAGAGGGCATCAGACACGTTTCATATTTTGAGCTCATTGTACAACACATTCTCATTTGTCTCCTAACATTGTTTTTGTGCACGGTTGCTTTTTTTTTTTAATGACTTGATGACTGGTAGTGTGCGATTCCTTAGTGAATGATGACTACCAGTTTTTCTTTGTAACTAAGTTGGCAACTGTTTGATGCCTTGTGTTTTAAAATGTGAGCAGATTTTATTCCAGCCTTAATAAAGCTCTTTCTGTGTAATCACAGCATGCATTATAGTCACACATACATTGAGTAACATCCCTGTCTGTATAAATGACAGATTTTGTTGTGTGTCTGTAGCCGTGCAGTGCGGTTCCTGTTTGAGGTGCTGAGCAGTTTTGATGCAGAGCAGCAGAGACTTTTCCTGCAGTTTGTCACAGGCAGCCCCAGACTTCCTGTCGGAGGTGAGGAACCATTTCAATCCACAGAGTATCAGCCTTCAGGGAGATATTCCCAGATAACGTGGCCTCCATCTTTGCTTGCTTTTCAGGATTCCGGAGTTTAAACCCTCCCCTCACCATCGTTCGGAAGACGTTCGAGTCGACGGAGAACCCGGACGACTTCCTTCCGTCGGTGATGACGTGTGTGAACTACCTGAAACTGCCGGATTACTCCAGCATCGAGATCATGCGCGAGAAACTGTTGATTGCTGCGCGCGAGGGCCAGCAGTCTTTCCATCTGTCTTGATCTCACCTCCTGCACCCTCTCACTCAAAATGGCCTTCAATCAACTCACTGCAGAACCACACAAATCGTGACTTCTTCCTTTAGAGTTCCTCTTCCTCTTTCATTTTTTTCCTGCCCTTTTTCTTTCCTTTTTTTTCTTTTTTTAAACAAACACCCACATTGAGGCAAAATATGTACAGCCTACTTGTTTAAAGAAAAGCAGCTTGCAGAAACTAAACGATAGAACATAAGAGACTTCCTTTTGACTCCTGACCAGGAGGAAAGGGTGTTATGCGACTCATCAGATTAAAAAAAAAAAGAAAACATTTTTTTAAAGAAACGTTTAAAAAAGAAACTTCAGAGCAGATTATAAAATATATCAGTAGTTGAGAGATGTTCAAGGCGAAAAAAAAGAGGAGAAAACCTGGGTGACATTTTAAAACTTGCGTTGCTGTCTGATGTGTCAAGAAAAAAAGGGATGTTTTTTTTTTTTTCTCCTGGTGAATGACATCTTCACTGTGTGTTCCTGTTGGGGAGGGGGCATCCATCAAGCCGGCGAGGGTTCCTATAGCTCCAAAGATCATTTGTACAGACAAACATTTGCAGATTTTGCTTATTCGACACATTTGATAGAATAGCTGTGTGCTCTCCTGCCCAGTTTCCCCTCTGTTCTGTATTATACCCCTGAACGTCTTGTTACATTTTGGTTCCACTTTGGTCTCTCCTCTTGTCACTTATTTTTCTTTTTTTTTCTTCTCCTTTTTATTTGAGAGAATTTTGAACGTGTAAGCGAGTTCCAGTTGGTTGAATGCGGGTAGTGTTGGAAGTGTAGTATCTTTATTATAATATTATTATTATTATTATAATTATTATTGTTTTGTTTTGGTTTTTTTAACCCAAGTTGAAATTGTTTTCTGGCCGACATTTCACATAAGATGTCAGCTCCATGTTGAAAAGATGTATCCATTGTGTTGGATGAATAGACTCCTATATGGTTATAGTAGTGTGCCTCTGCTGGACTTTTGGGGACTTGAGGTCTTAACAATGGGCCTGCTGAAGTTGCTTGGCTGGTGAAGCCGGGCTTTAATCCCATAATGTAGCTGAGCACAAGAAATTCATTTAAAAGAATTGGCTGGTCTTATTTTATGGTTTCATGGCCAGATAGCATTTCAGAAAAAAAAAGAAAAAAAAAAGTTCATTAAATAAAGTTTATATGCAGTTTTCACACCCGGTTTGAGGTGGGATTGTCTGCTTTTTTTTTTTTTTTCGTTTTTTCGTTTTGTTTTAATTTTCTATTGTTTCTTTTTTTTCCTCTTGCTGTAGTTTATTTTTGCACTGCTGGCTTGGAACAAACCGTGGTGTGCACTGCAGTCTGTGGCCAGGAGGAGGTGCTTCTGTGCACTCTCCTGTCCTCATTGTTCATGTGCTGGTTTCTAAGATCTGCAATAATTTACTGCATCAGGTTCATGTTTTTACCTGAACATAAATAAAGTAATTGTTTGACTCAGTCTGTGCTGTTACTGACCGAGCTCCAGTTTGTGTTGGTTAGTGTAAAATTAACATTGTCAAGGGTTAAAAACAAATGAGTAGTTGCCTTTAGTCAGCGAAGTGTAAGATACTTGAAGATACAAACTTTCTTCTGAATGAGTACCTTGATGAAATAATTGAGCTAGTTACAGATATGACAGAAATGCTCTTCATTTGCAGTATTTGAGCTATGAATATTGGTTTGTGTGCGCTACATGCTGATTTTGGGAGGGTGTACATTTGAAATGCCAATAAAAGTGCAATCAGTAACTAATATTACTATTTTTGCTGTACAACATAATACAATTTTGTATTAATGTTATTGTACTATAAAATTAAGTAGTAACAACAACATTAAGATTACAGTGCAAATATTAATTTATTTGCTTTGAAACGTTAAACCAGAGCTTTTATTCTGGCGGGAAAGCACATTGCACATACATACGGGAGGAATGTTGCCTCGTGTAATGTTTTCACGTGCACAGCACTTGCAAAGATCAAGTTTCCATGGAGCAGCATATAGCAAACTGAGCTAACAACTTTAACAAGGATTCATTTATATTTAATTTATACAGTGACTGCATTATTTTACATTTGATAAGTGAATTTCAATTACCGGATTTTTCAATTTCCTGTTGTACCTATTTTGAAAAATCTCTTGAATGATGAAATTGGCACTACTTAAAGGAAGTTATTTTCTGAAAATGTACTCACCCTCAGGCCATCAAAGATGTACTGTAAATGAGTTTTTGACCAAAACACAAATTTACTTTAGCATTCTATCACTTTGCTCTCCAAT
This sequence comes from Onychostoma macrolepis, assembly GCF_012432095.1. Classification (NCBI taxonomy): domain Eukaryota; kingdom Metazoa; phylum Chordata; class Actinopteri; order Cypriniformes; family Cyprinidae; genus Onychostoma; species Onychostoma macrolepis. Next base: position 26,474,417 of record NC_081172.1, read on the forward strand.
GGATCCTCTGCAGTGAATGGGTGCCATCAGAATGAGAGTCTAAACAGCTGATCAAAACAGCACAATAATCTACAAGCTGCATGTTTGTAATAAATCCATCATTAAGGCAGTTTAACTTAAGCTGCTGATTCTTTATTCAAAATATTGCATTCTCCAGTCATCTTTTCTGAATCAGGAGAGAAATAAGCACAGATCAAGAACCTTTTACAAGAAACAATCTAAATGCTTCTGAACAAATGTCTGTGGATTTTGATGTGAGAAGACAACGGGGCACTGGAGGAAAAATTATTGTGGATAATTATGGACTGGTGTTTTGGCTGGAAAGCAACAGTTTAAAGTTGTGGCATTTTTAGGAGTTGTTTGGAATCATTCTGACGGCACCCATTCACTGCAGAGGCCTATTACTGAGCAGAAACAAACTGATTTAAATCTTGGATGATATTCAGTAATTTTATAAATTTTAAGTGAACTAGTTTTATGAAACACATGCAGATGATACATTTTTGAAATTCTGACAACTGTCCCTAATGTCTTTCAAGCTCTCCCTGGGTCACCGAGCAGTGCTTATTGTTGTGTCTTTTACTGTCAGGAATATTTAATTTCTAGTGGTTAGTATTGTCACAGTTATTTTAAAGTACTGCTATTACTGCCACGTAACTGCTATTTAACAGTACTTCAATAGGTGTAAAAGTGTGGGCCCTTGGTAGGAAGATTTGGTGTTTACATTTGTGTATTTTAAGGGTTTCATAAACGTTGAAACGCACTACATGACCAAGATATTTTGGACTAGATACAAGCAGTCTTTACATTGCAAATTAACAAGTGTAAATAAAATATGCCAACTAGTGCACCTGAATTTAAAGTCACTCACAAATCACAATAATGAATTTGAATTTGCATGACAGTCAGGGTCACTTGTATTAAATAACATGTTTGGAAGTGGTTGCGTTTTCTTTTCACGGACAGATGAGGGCGCCAGACATCTTTTGGTTTCTGAATCCTGATTACGCAGAAACATCCAACAGAAAACCTGGGATATCGGTGTGTATGTTATCATTCAGGCAAAGGTTTCACGGGGAAGAAACATAATGAATGAATCGCTGATCCAGATACTGTGCCACTCTGATTGTGTCTGTGTTACTGAGAATTATTTACTGCACTTCTATAGGAGATTATATTGCATATATTTGCATAGTTTGCATTGCATTTGATTTGAATAGTAAAAATGTCCATATTTGCAATAAAATTATAATTCAGCTAGATATAAATACAGCAGAAATGTAACAACAGTGTTTGAGCTATGCATATTTTGTGATCAACAAAATCAAAATGCATTGCTCATCTGTTCCAGTCCTGTGAAAAGTTGGAGAAAAACCTGGTAAAACTAATCTGGTAAAGGTTTTACCAAGGTGTGTGTGTCTATATATATATATATATATATATATATATATATATATATATATATATATATATATATATATAGACACACACACACATATATACACACACATTCAATAATGTTATTTTTATGTATTAAAACTCAGTTAATACATACACCAACTTACAAACATTTTCATATTTTTATGCAACTTTCTATAAGTTTATAGAGTTTAATAGTTAAAAGTTAATTATAGATTTAATTATAAATATAGTTAATATTGTAAACTATAAATTAATATCTCAATGTGAGTGTTTTAGTTTAGGAAATGATAAACCAAGAATAACTATATTTATTTTTACTTTTATCATTTCATTTAATAATACTTTGAATCACCGTTATAAAACTATGAATTTCAGTCAAAATGTGTTTTCTCACATTGACATGTTTGAGTTATAACAATCTCATTTATATGATAACAAAATAAATATTGTTTATTCATGGATTTTAAAACCAGTACTTGGTTTAAAAAGAAAATTCATATATAAATGTAACATTAAAATGGATTTCTAAAACATTTTCTATGCCTTTATCATCTTTTTTTTTTAAACTTTCTAAAACGGATGTAAAATGATCTGAACAAAGATAAATAATTAAAACCATGTCAATATGTTCAACATTTTAGTGTACTTGTTTACCAAGGAAACAACCAGACTGAGATCATATGAAATACGTTGTGTGAAACAAAGATAACTAAATATAAATATCTTGTAAGCAGTGTTATTCAGCTTCCTGAAATTTTACAAAAAGATTTACTGATTGTGTGTTTAGGATACAGAGAATTACTAGCTGCAAAGGAGTTAATGTAGTTTCCGCCACGCGATGTTATTAAACAAAATGTATAATTTGATATGTGATGGAAATGTTCAAGATATTCAGGGGGGGAAATGCAAATGTTGCAAAGTCCCCTTCTTCAGGACCTCAGAAATGCACCTGTTGCTAAATGTACCTCCAGCTCTGGCCACACGGCGGCGAAACGGCCGCCTACAGCTCTCCGGTGACTGGAAATAAAACTGCGTCCTGCGGGAGAAGTTGGTAGGAACAGCGAGCATCTCGCCTTGGACTATTTCAGAAAACCAACATTTCGCATTCTTGTTTTCATATCAGCTGCAAACACACGGACTGCTGGACAGAAAACGGGTGAGTGACCTTGAGTATTTTGAGAGCCCGTATTTGCTCATATGATGCTTGAGGAAATGTGTTTTGATATCAGCTTGTCCCAGCAAAAGTTGATCAGAGAAAGAAACAACGTCCATCTGCTTGCAACGCGATTCAATGAATTCATGTGTATCGATGTGTTCCAGACTAACTGTTGTGGTCGCAGTCACTCTGAATACACAATCACGTGCAAAGGATCTCAATACAACATTAATAATAGCCTAAATAAAGTTGTTTTGTTAGGCAAATATGATTCATATTCTTATTCTAGCTTTAATGCTACATTTCGCGGTGCACGCTGTTGATGTCTAGCGGCTGTGCTGCTTCGTAACGTCAGTCTTGAAGGATGAACAAAGCACACGGTGATCTTGAATTACAATTGATGTTGGAAGGTTTCCGCGCGCATTCCGCCGATCGTCACCTTGGCAACAGTTCGTGAACGAATCGTCTGGCTTTTTCAATGAATCGATTGAACCGGTTATCAGCCCTGAACGAGTGTTCTGTTCACAAATCGAGCGATTCCCGAGTCAACTCACCTTAAAGCCCTTTTCCAATGACTTTTTTTTTTTTTTCTCGCTGTAACCTAATTCTCGAAACGTTCTTAACATTGTCATTAAGAAAAGTAAATGACTTTAATAGCAAAATAGAAGAAATGTTACAAATGAAACGAATTGGAATAAAGAATTAAAACTAGGAAGTTTAACACTGTAGAGCGGTTTTATCAACATAGGAAAACTACTACACTGCTTTATTTAGCAATAAATGTGTAAAATAGCGATGCTTGGGTGCTAGAGAACACGTGATGAATCTGTATCGGGTTTATGAACCGAATCGTTGAATCGAACTGTTCAAAACACACAAATGGGTTGCACTAATTTTCGCGGGCATTTCAACGAACATTCAGAACTGGGAAGAAGAGGCCGTGCAAGTTCAGAGAAGAAGTGGGCTGATGAAGGAGAATTTAGTATTTCTTTATAATTTCCTAACACCGTACTAAACAACTAGCTGGTTAGTTAAAACTTAATTCAAAGCTGGTCTCTTCACACAGACAATGACTCATTTTCATTGTTTGCCACGAGTCTGTCTCTCCACTGCTGTTACTCCCTCACATTGTTTAATATAATGTGTATAAATAACACAAAGTTATTATTCATTTTTTATTTTTTTTTAATGACAGGGGTTTACTAAACATATTTATAGTATTTGGTCGAAAGTAGCTATCGCTTGGCTTTTGGCGTTCATGTTTCAACATAAGATGTTGCCATGGCTATCAGCAGCATTTCACATTGTTAACATTAGTCAACAACGTGCTTGTTCACACAACCATAAATAAGCTAGTTACGTAGCTACTCTCCTGAAAAATCTGGACATGAAATATAACTTTTTAATAGAAATAGAATTGAAATCGAATTTAATTATTTTACAAATGTACCTGTTATTCTTAATAAATAACCCACTGCAAAGTGCAAAAAAAAAAAAAATCTCGCCTATATATTAAAGTTAAACAATATTACTGAGGTTATTTTCACATAAGATGGAGAAATTTTGTGGGTTTGCACTTAACTGGTTTGGGAAAAATAATCACATGTATTAAATGAGAGATGAAGTTCGCAGTGTGATGCGGGATAGATTTACATTTAGTCATTTAGCAGACGGTTTTGGATAAAACGACTTACAAATGAGGACAATGGAGCAATCAAAATCAACAAAAGTGCTATAACAAGTCTCAGTTAGCTTGATGCAGTACACGTAGCAATTTTTTATTTTTTTATAAATAAATAAAAGTGTCGGACTGGTATATAGTCTTGCCATGCACAGTGGTGAATTTTATGAAATATCTGACCGCTAGGAGTAAAAAGAAGTACTGAATACAGAGGTATACTGTTAGCGAACATCCCGATGCCGCCCCCAAACTGCTCTTTTCTCTCAATAACAGACACGCAGCAAAGATGACAGCGGTGAGAAAACAGCAGTTAAGAAAGCATCTGATTATATTGATGTGGATATGTTTGCATCAGCTATGCAATTCGACACTATCACTTCATACAGTACATTTTAGGTTGGCCATATGTGTCGTTCATACGGGACACATCCTGGCCAGGATTTTAATATTGCCTAAATCATCCAAAGTAGATAATCGACCAATCGTGGCGCTGCGCGTGAGATCTACAGAGAGCGATCAAATGGCCTGTTTACATCAGGGGTCTCATTTATAAATGTTGCGTACGCACAAAATGGGCATATAATATGTGTAAGCAATTTTCCATGCACATCCGGATTTATAAAAAAAAAACTTGGCATAATTATGTACGCAGCGTACGGACATTCTGACCATGCGTACAAACTCTTTTGGAGTGAGAAGTAATGAAGTAAACGATTTTAAACTGTGTTTTCATTTCGATATGCATTTACAATAAATATTCCACTCTCATTTGAGATGAGCACTGAAATTACAAAAAGTCATTACGCAGAAGTTAAATAAAATTAAATTTAGACATATAGTGGATGCATTTGATCACTTTTCATGTGGCATCGTATGCTTTAATGACAACGAGGAGCACTATAGGTGCACAATAATTCATTTTTAAACTAAACTGCAGATCTCATGTTATGAGGAATTTTCTGTTTTAGCGAGAACAACGATCATGATGTGCACTTACTTCGATATTATGGCGGACACAGCTGGATACGGTGGTCGAACGGTCAGTCCATTGTCCGGTTTGAATAGGACCAATGATAATATCTTACTGTACAACCACAGCTGCACGAACGTGTTGATGTCGTGTAAAGGCATCTCCAAAACATTATAAAAAATACCACTGTATTTGAAGGATACCATTAAAGGAAAACGGTAAGATTTGCACATTTCCTTTTTAAAATACTTTCAGTAATTCGCCGAGTCAGACAATTGTATTTACACCGCAAAAAATATAATCCTATTATATCAGCTGTTTCCACTAAAAATAGATGTTCAGTTTATGCTCACCTTATCAGCAAAACTGCATAGATTTAATTTGATTTGAATTGTTTAAAACAATCGAAATACTATATGACCAGTGTAAAAGAATGAGAACAACTATTTTAAACAGTTTTGTTTTTATGGATAATTTCATATATTTATTATAAAACATAACAAGGATAGGCCTACTGGATAATTTTTTAACAATAAAAATTAATGTGTAGGCTATGACTCAAATGGAATTACAGTCAGGATCTCATATTTCCTTAATGTCTTGTACCTTTGACGGTGTTAAACACGGTGTCACGTGGATGGGAATATGTATGGAAATGATATGCAGATGAGGTTATGCATAGTAAAACTAGGCGTTGTAAGCTCCATATATGGTGATTTCTGGGAGGAGTCGGGGTGGAGTTGCACGTACGCACAATCTTCCCCTGACTGGGATTTATAAAGGGATTTTTGCGTAGGTTCTGGCGTACGCATGGTTTTATAAATCTGAAAAAATTCACGCGTACGCAAAATCTAGCTTTTGTGCGTACGTACACTTTAAGGGTGAGAGTTTTATAAATAAGACCCCTGGTCACTTATGCGTTTTCTCTGATCGGATATCTATCTGATTTGTTAAAACGTTTCCATTTACACTTGGCCACATAAATCCGTTCTTCAATTACTCCTTTTGGCAGGAGTAAAATTAGCATATGTGGTTTCAACAACCAGATGAACAGCCCCAAAGCGATGCAAATATGCGCACGTGTTTGTTTGTTCGTTTGACTTGACTTCAGTCACTGCGCACTGATCAAAAAAGACACCAAAGTAGGCGCGAGAGTGTCTGCTCTGCTTTCTATAGCTCTCATGAATGTCACACAATGATCTACCTGCACAGTGCAAACAGCCAAAACCTGGATATTTTAGGCAATATAGAAATCCTGGCAAGGACGCATATTGTAAAAATGGCCTGTATGGTCACCCTAAGTAGATAGCTTTAAAGCAAGCAGCTTTATAGTATTACACGTGAAGAAAAGTGTAATTGACGCTTTCAATTAGAATTTCAACCTCAACATCTACTATAAAGCAGCACTCCAGTGTGTTCATGTTTTTTTCTTGCGTTTGACCCTGACGGACTGAACATAAGAAATGAATTGAAGATTACCTTGTCAAAGACGGTGGAGCCAAAGAGCACACTGACCTTCACATAATTACTACAGACTAATGGTAGTTCAAAGGTGTTTACTAGCTGGAGTAAACTTTTCCAGTAAGTTCACTTGGCAAGTCCAAAAATGAACTCCAAACTAACTTTTCAAGTTTCGGTCAGATTTTGTACAAAATTATGTCGATCTTTAATTTCGCTTAAACTATATTTTGCAGTACTCTACTGTGATACTGTGATGTTTCACTTCAGTTCTCTACACACTACTTCAGTTCTCTACAATTTACCAAACTCTGTGCAAAATGAGAGGAATCACTCAGGACAGAAGTGGCATCACCTGCACTGGTCATGTAGCCATAGAGAATCTTGAGATCTGTTCCCATACCAAAGCTGGAACTTGTCTGTTGAGCCATGGTAGTGCTGTGTGGATGTGTGTGCAGGAATGAGAGAAAGGCCATTGCAAGGAATGTGTGCGAGTATCTGTACTTCATGTTCAGTATATGAGTTGCTGACAGCTTCCAGCATTGTTCCTGTCATCCATTCCTGCACAGCAGCTGCAGTACTGCAGGCCATAAATAATGCAACATCTCTACTAGCTGTCCATGCTGATTCCTTCATGAGCATAATTAGGAAATTATATAATGTTCTCTTCTTTTGTGGAGTTCCTGTGTTGTTCAGCACATGTCTTCCTGACACTTTTCTGCCGCATCTGCATAATGAGATAATGTAACATTGCTCGCATGCCAACGTGTGACCCACTTTGCAGCAAAAATGTGTGAAAGGGTAAAAAATCAACATTATACACCTGCCTGTTCATTATACACAGAAATAAGTAGGGTAATTATATTTTGAAGAAAAATAATATGAAGCCTATTATCATTATCCTAATTCAACACATTACTGTACTGTGAGCCAATCATAATCAGTTATTATAATGTGTTTTTACATTACATTACAGTGTAGTATATGTTGTATTTAGTTAATGCTATTTGTAAAAATAATATCACAAGGAATAAAAAAAGAAATCTCAATTTTACTGTAAATTTTTAGCGATGCATCGAAATGAAAATTCTTGGCTGAAGCCGAACAAAATGAAACACTGGGCCGAAGGCCAAATACCGAAAATGGTTTTTCGCGTTTTTTCCCAATGTATTTTGCCAATTTTTTCACCATTGCATAAATTAAATAGCCAAAATGTGCTTTTTACTGTTTTGTCTTGCTATTTTTTTTTTACATTCTAGCAGACATTATACCAACAAAGCGCAGTTTAAATTAAAATTAATAAATTAGTAAAATAATCTTTTTTGGCCATTTTTGAGACCTCCTTCTTCAATCAGGCATGCATTTTCTTACTGTACAAACCAGACCAGACCAGAAGATACTTCTTTTAAAACATTAAACTATATTACAGATCCCAATTTGAGCACTATGTGTGAATGTTATAATAAATGTATTAATAGAGCTGTCCTAATTATTATTATATTTGATCACATCACGTCATTTTTCGCTACAATTTATTCGGTGTTTTCGCTTATGCGGCCGAACACCAAAAGAGCTTTTTTTGCTATTTTCAGCCAAACAATTTCGGTTGCCGAGCATTCAATGCATCATCCATATAGGTTTTCATTCTTATTTCTGCTTTTGATTTTGAGTAAAAAGTGATCTGGACATGCTTACATTAAATTTACCCATTACATTTTATGCCCACTTAATCCCATGCTTCTCAAGGATGGTTACATTTCAGGTTCTCTGTTAGGGCCCTATTATTTCTGTGATGTGTAAATCGTGGATGAAAGCGCAGAATCCAGGCATAAAAATGGAATTTGGAAAATATTGAATGAGTAATTTGAAAGTAGTGCTGAACACTTAAAGGGGTCATCGGATGCAAAATTCACTTTACATGTTGTTTGAACATAAATGTGTTTTGGAAGTGTGTACACATCCACCCTATAATGATAAAAATCCACCCAGTGGTTTTTTAAAATCCCTACTTTAAAATCCCCTTTCTCAAATCAGGCTGTTCTGAGATTCCTGTCAGAATGACGTAGTTCTGTACAGGCCGCTCCCACGATATTTGATTGACAAGGCCATCTTACCTTAGACCCGCCCTGAGTGAACCGTCATCAGTCCGCCTTTGTGTTGACTCTAGTGCAGGGAAGACAAGAACGTCTCAGATTAAGCGATTGAGGTGTTTTGTTGTTGGATGTAATAATGAATATAGCAGTCATCATTTACTCCTGACATCTGAGCCGCTGAAGACGCAGAGTATTAACGTTACTTTCGTTTTTAAGGGAATGCGCCGATCCCCGATCTGCCTAAATGCGTCTATGTTTGCTCGAATCAAGTGAGTATAAGGGTTTTTTATGAATCTTTGCAAATCACCTTTCCTAATAACGTGCTAGTTAGCCAGTTTCGCGGCTGAAGTTTGAAGTCTGCTCATCACCCCACGGAAGAGAGGGGCGGGGTCAGCAGAGCTCATTAGCATTTAAAGCAACATGGACTAGAATGGCTTGCTCAAAACAGAGCTGATTTTGACAGGGTAAAAGGGTGTTTTTTACACTACCATTGAGAAATTTTAACCAATAGACTTTTCATTAAGAGCCTAAAGAATCATATCAACTTGTGGAAAATGGGCATCCGATGACCCCTTTAAAATAAAAAGACTAAAAACACATAAAAGACTAGGCTAAATGTAAGATCTGTATGTTTTGCGTGTCTCTGAATAAATGGCACGTTTCGTCAACTACACACACTCAAGCACTTATGGCATTCTTGATGTTTTCAGCATATGCCATCTCACTATATGAGGACATGAACATATAAACTTCATCTCCAGAGCTGCTCTGAGATTTCACTTCAACAGCATCTCACCGTTTCATTTGATAAATATGTTTCTCATATCATATACACACACAAACTCTTCACAACAACTCGTCAAAATAAATGTTTGGTTTAACTTGAAAAAATTATGAAAAAAATGTATTACTATTATAGAGTTGAATGTACATCTCAAAGCAATAATAAAAAAATTATAATAATGCAGTTATTAACCTAATCAGTGTTTTGAGTAAACCTGTACAGCACTTTGTTTGCCAGAAAAACTAAAGGAATTTTAAATTCATTTGATGACTCCTTAAAAGTTTAATTAAATTGTTAAAGTTTTATGCATTTATTTGATTACCACCATTTTTGATAAAGAATTAAATCACAGAATCCAGAAAAATGAAGACAAATAACAGAATTTATGACAAATCAAACACATTTCATAGGGCCCTATTAGTGTTAAAATTCTAGTAAATTATTAAATTGTTTTCCAAATTCAACTGATTAGACACCCTTTTTGATTGTAAAAAAAATAAATAATAATAATAGTAATTAAACCATTAAAATGTGAAAAATACAAATGTAAAACACCAAATATGGATAAAAATAAAATGGAATTATAAAAAAATAAGTTTAGTTATTCTTTGTATCATACATTTAGGGCTGTAATCAACCAAAGAAAATCTTGGTCGACTGAAGTCCTGAAACTTTCGACTAAAAATCGACTAAAAATGACGTGAATGAATGATGAGAAAAAAAAAACGTACGTTACATTAATTAGATGCGCACTGTGCTCAGTACTTGGTAGCCTTGTTGTCTGCCTAAATTAATTATAAATAAACATAAAAAACTAATAGGCTATTTGCAGTATATTAAATCGTATTATTTTGCACTGAAATGAGTCTGACACACGAGTCTGTCGTCTCTGACAGCGGTGCATCACGTGCACCTGCGCAATATCATAGCCTGTGATTTCTGAAAACAGTACTATGTTGTCAACTAGTGATATCACAAGAACTTTTGAGGAATGTGCAACATAATTTAGAAAATTATTTTTGTCATATGTTATAAGTATAACTGTCAGACACTATCATTTCAGCCGCTCTGCGCAGCTCGCACAGAGCGAGGCTGAACATAAGAGCTCAGCTTCGCGGCTGAGACACGAATAGACTTAAAGCTTTTACTCTTAATAAACACAAAAGGCGCGTCCACTTTAATAAAAAAAGAATATTTATTAAACAAACAAGAGCAGAAACCAAATAAAGTGCATAACTGGAAAATAAAGCATCTTAGGCTCAAAACTAACACAAACAGTGGGCACAGCGCAATTGCGCATTCCAAATACAAAATACAAAAAATAAAAAAAGTGCCCAAATCCAATAAGTAATACTAGAAATAAATTTGCAGTTTGCACAATAATAAAAGGGAACCATAAAAGTCAAGTAGGCTACTACAACATGTTAATCATCCAAATTTTAATCGAAACCAAATAAAGTGAATACAACAACAAGGTAGCTGCACTCAGAACAAATACAAAAATAAATAAATCGAATGCCCAAATCCACAAGTATTTAAAATTAATAAATGTGCAAAATTATAAAATGTTATTAATGTCCAAAACGAAATAAAGTGCAAAAAATATATAAAGCATAGGCTCAAAACTAACAAACAGTGTGTACAGCGCAATTGCGTGTTAGGCTACAACAAATAAAAATAAAGTGCCCAAATCCAATAATACTTTAAATAAATGTGCAAAATTATAACATTTGATTAATGTCCAAAACGAAATAATGTAAAAACAATTAAATAAACAAATGGCTACTCACTCACAGAGAGTACAATCAGTCTCCATTCCACGCGGCCAAAACTGATGAAATGAGCGCGGCAAAAAATCGACCAATCAGAATTTTGGTCGAACCAGACCGTATCGACCAATTAATCGACTAATCGACTGGGACGTTACAGCCCTACATACATTACTAGCTTACATTTTACTTTAATCCTCAACCTCCCTTTTTCCAAACAAATATAAATCGACAAAAACAACATAAGCAGTTTGGATGGCCTCGGTTACAGTTCTGCTCCAAATATCTGACCTTGAGGGGTAAAATTTCAAGGTCATTTATCTGGCGGGCTGCATTCTTTTGATTGTGATGGTGAAGGAATGTATGAATGGGCACTTTGCTCCCACCCTCAGCCCTGCCACACAAAGCCTCTCTTTGACCGGGAGCCTGGAGGGAAACCCACTCCCACCCTGTCTGGGACAGCATACACAAACCGTGTGTTGTGATCAGACTGTGGTGTGTGTGACTGTGGAGAGAGGGGCGGAACAGGTATAATGGGATGATCGTAAGGACGTTCTTCTATCTGCTCTCGGCTGCCTGAGTGTCTCCATAAGGGGGCTGTGATCAACAGGTGCCCATTATTGCAGTTGAGGAGGGGTGCAAGAATACAAAAGACTCAATGTTAGTCAGTCTCTCTTTCCTTTAAGAAAAGATTACGTTTAGTTAGTGATCTTTAGATAGGTCAAATTTTCAGGCAATCAATGGTCATTGAAATGACATTCTCTGCCTTTCTGCATTTTCCCAAGTGATTTTCCTCTGCGCTATGCTGAGTGGTTGCTAACTTGCTATGTGGTAGGGTGTTCTGCGTCGTTTCTAGGTGCTGGATGCACCAGCTGTGCGAAAGTTAGTTGCGATATAAATGGGCACAAAGTTACGACTTTTGCACTACTAAATATTTTTCTTTTGCACCATTAAACTTAGCTGAGAATCTTAAAAAATATTTTTTTCTTTTAGCAGTTTTAAGCCTTGCAGTTAATTTCAAATACAGATTCTTAATTTTATTTACATATGAAAATACTTATTACATTTAATGATTAAGTAATGTGTTTTAGTGGGAACTTACAACATGAGGCAAGCAGGATAAACTTAGCATAAATTCACATAATTTCAACACTACTTCAGTGCACAAAGTACAAACTAGCTAGTTTGTGGAGGTGCTTTGCTTTTCCTTCTAGCTCTTTGCATGTGTTGGCATTGTAACATAGTGCATGCATGTGCTCACTGAAGCGTGTGTATGCCAGCATGTTTTTAGAGACTGCATTCCTGAGATTGCTGAGCCGTATCCTGAAGATTAATTGTAACTGAATTGTGACTGGGTGATTGTTTAAGAGACCAGACCCATTGACCCGCTTTCTGTCCAACACATACAGAGCTATCCAGTTATAAATTAGGGGGTCATCATGTGTTTGTGCATTTATACTAGTTTTATACTAGCTTTTAAAAAAAAAAAAATTCTCTCTTAGAGCAATTTAACCATTCATTACAGCTATGTAACCAAATCAAAGATTAAAGGCACAATATGTAAGTTTTCGCCGCTAGAGGGCAAGTATTCAAAACAAACAAAGAAACAAAGGCGTAGTTTGATGACGCCGTGGCTGAGTGTGGAATCATGGGAGTTGTGGTCTTCATCTCCACAGCCGATGCAATCCGACGGGACTCGGGACTAATATATTAAAGATTTATTAATGTCATAGTATGAAGCAGAGTGAGGCGGAAAGCCGTCGAAGCGATACGAGGCCGTTGAAAGAGCGTGACACACGGCTCAAAAGCAGCGGAGCTTTTATTATGCCACAGTCGACCGCTTCCGCTCCTTCCAGTCGAGCGTATGTGGAGTAAAGGAACGCTGTTTTATTATACTACATGCATTTGAAAGTTCTGTTATATTGCTACTCTGTGCGGTCGTCACCTGTCTAATAAAATGCATAACATATAAAAGCGTCTTTGGTGTTTCCATGTTTTCTATAAAACAAAACCGGAAATCGAGGGTGAATGTCGTCACTGGCAGGTGATGCAATGACCAGGGACGAGCCACTATTTAAAATTGCTATTTCTCTGGATTTAAACATTTTTTAACTTTTTAAGGTAAGTGGTTGCAAACAATTTATTTTAGCTACATTTAATAAAAAAATAAATATATATATGTTGAAAGTTAGTCAACTAAATTTGTTTATTTAAATGTAGTTAAAATAAATTGATTGCAACCACTTACCTTAAATTGTTTTTAGTAAATTCAATGAATCATTTTTTTCAGTGCATTCACACCGAGAACAATAACAATAATAACAATAACTATATTAGCATCCATGCCAACACACAATAAAATTAAGTTTATTCTAAACATGCTGTACTTCTGTTGTCTGCTGCTTTAAATGCACAGGCTTTTTAAGGTTGTGTGGATCCTGATTGACTGTCAATATTTTAAGATAGTTTACCCAAAAATGAAAATTCTGTCATCAATTACTTGCCCTCATGTCATTCCAAACCCTTAAGACCTTTGTTCATCTTCAGAACACAAGATATTTTTTGATGAAATCTGAGAGCAACTGTCACGTTCAAGGCCCAGAAAGGTAGTAAGGATATCGTTAAAATAGTCCATGTGACATCAGTGGTTCAACCTTAATTTTATGAAGCTACGAGAATAATTTTTGTGTGCAAAGAAAACAAAAATAGTGACTTTATTTAACAATTTCTTCTCTTCCATGTCAGGTTTTGATGCACATTCATGACAATACCATGACACATGCTTGTTTTCTCGTAGTATTCTTGTAACTTGAGATCAATTTTGGATCTCATTAAACATAAATCCAGAAAAAATTAAAACAGACCACATATTCTGACAGAAAAAAAAGGGCCCTATTATTGTAAAATGAATAAATAAACAATTAAATAAAGAAATAGTTACCATTTTAGGACTTCAATCGATTAGGCATGCTTTTTGCTTATAAAAATGTTATTAAAACATAATCCAGAAAAATTTAAAAATAAAACATTTCATAGGGCCCTAAAATGTCATTTGTATTAGACTTTTAATTAATTGTTGCTAAATTGTGTAAGTTTAATTATTTGATTACCAGAATGTATCCATTGAAACGGAATTCAGAAAAAAAATTTGGGAAAAAAATAATACAAATTTCATAGGGCCCTATAAATATCTGTTAGTTGTCACATTTTTATTGTTGCATACCCTCATAAAGCTCAGCTTACAAATGAAACATGAACAAGTAGGTTAAAAACATTTTTGTGGAGCGAGACAAGTGTAATTGCTGCATAAGCAGCTGGACAATGTATTTTCTCAGCTTTAAATAGAGGCTGACAGACTTAGGAGCCTGTTGTGCTTGCCCAGATAAAGTCATTGGGATTGTATTTGAGTATTAGTGGTTTGGTCAGACCTCCGAAGGGTCCGTGAGTGTTCTTGCTGTGGTATCCTAGCGATGCTCAGCTCTGGAATGCGAGGACGGGGTGTGAAGTGCAGCTGTGTTGTCGCCTCCTTAGCGACTCTGACATGCCATTGGCTGCCTGCCTCGTTATGCCTTCTGATTGGCAGGACCTATGATCCATTTGGATCACTGACTGATGATAGAACAAACAAGAGGCCCAAGCCAGGGATCTTTCTTCATAAAGTTTTATTTTTTATTGCCAGATTGTTGTTCATTACTGAGTCTTGCCAGTATTTTGGCAATAGAATATTCTGAATCAAGCTGTTTCATACGGGAGATTGCCATTAAGAAAGCTGCATGATTTCGTAACTTATAACCTAGATAAACTAATGACAGTCAATCTGCATGATACAAGCTGCGTAAAATACATTCTGTAGCCCTTTCTGAGAAATGGCTGAATACATCCGTTCTTGCAGTGATCCATGTTTGCAGAGTTTGTGACTGGAAGTGTGACATTTTACACTCTTTAATGAATGATGGAGTCTGGCAGGTACGGGTTTAACACATTACAGATTAACAGAGGTTTATCTCACTCCGAGGAAAACACTGGCAGAATTGTTTTCTGAGAAAATTTTACTAACAGGAAACTTGACAGCCTGGAATTCCATCCAGGTTCAGTTTAGAGGCATAATCCATTTTTTTATGTATACAGAATATTTGAAAGGACTATGCAAATGAAAATTCAACTTGTTTATTCATTTACCTCCTTCCAAAGTGTTATGCTGTATTTTTGTGTGGAAAAGAAAAGGAGAAAAGTGGCCTTTAAAAAGAGAGAAGTATTGGAAAGAGAGCAGTATTCAGTTGTTGCCTCTGGTAGGGCATAAACACACTCAAGCATCATATCACTCACAGTCATCATGTTGTTCTATGTCATGTTGTATTATTATTTTTCCCCCCAAATTCTTTTTTTTCTGTTTACATTTTTCTGGACTCCCTTTTTTTTCTTGTTTTAATTTTTCTGAATTACATTTAAATGGAGTAAATATTTAGTATTTTGTGTGTGTGTGTGTGTGTGTTTTATTATTATTATTTTATTTTATTTCAGGTATCAAAAGTGCTTTAATTTTTTCTTAATATTTGATAAAATATTTAGATAAAAATATCATATAATCAAATATTTGCAGTCTGGATGTTTTTTTATTTTTGTTGTTTTAAAAAAAAAATCATAATGATAATTTAGAATTTTTGGTGAACTATTCCTTTTTTTAATTTAAATGTTATAGTTTTTAAAGAATATAATTTCAGTTTCGGAAGTCTAAGTATAACCCTACTGCCCTTAATAAAACATTTACAAAGATCAATAAAAGCTTACAAAGAAAGTTTAAATGCAATGATGTCTTTTTCTTGTGTTGTTTCTCACTCCCTCTTTTCCTTCTCCTTTTTCCCCTCAATTCATCTTCCTCATAGTTGTCTTTCTTCACTACTTTGATCACTTTTCCTCTCTCTCTCTCTTTTTCCATTCTCTGTCTCAGATTGTAGGTGTTAGTCTGATGCATGTATACTGGGCTCATTTCAGGAGCATGTCAAGTCATCGTGGTAACACAGGGCAGGGGCAGCCAGCTCAAGTTTGAGCCTGTCCCAGAATGCACCAGCTGTTTCGTCTAGTGCTGGGACAGAGAGACCTGTCCCGTGCAGGAGACCTCTTCTCTCTGGATGACAGCGAGATTGAAGACTGTCTGTCCCAAGCTCTGGAGGAAATCAAAGTCATATCCTGTTCACCAGTGAGTACTCTGATCCCAAAATAGTAAATTCATGACACAACATTCTTAAATGAGTTTAATGGGGTAAAAATTTTTTAAAAAGTCCACCTAGAATTTTACTACAATGGTGTTTTTTTTTTCATGTTTTTTCAATGTTTATTTTTGTCTAGTTAGTATTTTAATCATAATTCATATGATCATTTTTATTCCATCCCCCCTCCCCCCCAATGTATAGGTATGAAAGCATCTTCATAAAATCTCCTAACCCGCTTAGTATGGTTATTTTTGCATTACAACATTTTTAAATAAAATACAGCAAAAAAGCTTTAAACTGTTAAACTATGGGACAAGTGATTTTTTTTAAAATGTATTTGTCATTGCAATTTAATTTAAGTGATTTGCTAAAAAAAAACTTGCTTATTATAAGTAAATATTTTTAGTAAATATTTGACTGCATCAATTAACATTTTGTCAGACTCTCTAGTAAATTTCATATTATTTGGTTTGTCTATTCAGAATTGTGGGAGAATATATTACAGTTGTACAGATTCTGTTGTTTTTTAAACCGAGATTATAGAATCCTCGGAATCTGAACAATGTCATCACAATAGCAAGAATTCAAGTACAAGTGATAAATTGAGCAGATGTACCTCAGAGGCTCATAACAGCATCGACTAAGATTGGATATAGTATTCAGACGCCTGTAGTTAAAATACTAGTTCACATTTCACAGTAACTGTTTAGTGTGTAGTTCTCATGGATCAAGATGACATTGACAATATCTTCCAGCTACACATCCTATTGTTTGGACCTCCTGTCGATCACAATGAGGAAAATGATATTAATAGAGATGATTTTCCAGGAATTGTGGTTACAGTAGACTTTGAAGACGAGCAAGGCCTGCTGATGCATGTAGAAGTACGCTTACCACGTTACATAACTGCGTTTAACCCAAGTATAGGTTTGATGCGTACTCAAAGAGCTCTCAGGGAACTCTTATTGTATCAATGGACACCTGACACTGAATATAGTCCTTTGGTCTCCATGCTGACCTGGCAAACAGATGTCTGGGGTGTCACTGTGCATGCTGCGGGTGAATCCTCGACCCTTGGGTTTTATCCCTTGTATAATTATAACCCACCAGCAGCACGTGAGGAGATCCCTATGGATGATGAACAGCCTGGACCTTCTCACCAGGTCAACCATGAGGCCAGTCCTGGAGGATCCAGAGCACCTGCAGACCATAGCTCAGACAGTGAGGTTAAGAGTAGACAGGGCGGTAAAAGAAAAAGGAAGACTTCTGGGAGGTCAGAAAGCAGAGAATGGAAAAGGAGGAGATCAGGCCATCAGTCTGACTCTTCATTTGATTCCCTTATCTCTGGGGAATCACTTGGAGAGACATCCGCCGATGATGACCAGCCTGGATTTTCTCACCGAGACAGCAGAGAGGCCAGAGCTAGAGAATCAAGAGCACTTACTGACCAGAGCAGCCAGGATGAGATGAGTCAAGGTGGCAAACGGAAAAGGAAGACTTCTGTCAGGTCAGAAAGCAGAGAAGGGAAACAGAGGAGATCAGACCACCTGTCTGATTCAGATTCTTCAAGTCACTCCTTCACCTCTGAGTTTTATTCACTGGCATTACTTGGAGAGACATCCAGTCATGATGACCAGGCTGGACCTTCTCATCAAGCGGCCGGAGCTAGAGCATCCAGTGCACCCGCTGGCCACAGCAGTCAGGATGTGTCAAGATTCAGAGGAGTAAGAAAAAAGAAGACCTCTGACCGCTCAAACATCCAAAGCAAAAGGAGTAGATCAGACCCTCTGTCTGATTCGTCATGTGATTCCTCTGGGTTTTATGGTCCAGATATCACTTTTACAGGAAACCATGTTTGGTGACATGGTAGAGTTGCATGATTAATCATTAAATAATTGCAATCTCGATTCAAATACCCACACTTCAAATACCCAATCTTATTCCTAAATGACAGTGATTTTACCGGCAAATTTGACAAGTCTATTTTTTTATTATTATTTTTGTTGTTGTTTTTAATATGATTCTAAATTTAGAATAATATTAAAGATTTAAGAATTATGCAGCTCTACATGAAATAACTGGAATTCAAGTGAATTCAAGAAACTAAAGTAAATAAAAAGTTAAATAAATGAAATTGTTTTTGTGTTGTGGTATTATGAAAATTAATGCATAGCGTTTAACTCAAAATTCAACCATGATTCAGCCAGGACACTGTTATGCTTATCAGCATATTGTACATTAGAGTTAATTTAAGTAGCCTAATACAAAATAAACACTTACTAAGTGACTGAAAATCAGCACTGGTGAGTATATGAAATGGTTGGCTGGTAATTTTTTTATGAATTCTATTAAAGGGGTCATCGGATACACATTTTCCACAAGTTGATATGATTCTTTAGGGCAGGGTTCCTCAATTCATTTTCGCCGAGGGCCGAATTCTGCCAACAATACCAAGCCAAGGGCCACCGACCTACATACTGTATATATATATATATATATATATATACATTATTCTTATTATTACAATTATATTGTTGCTTTTGTTAAAATAGTCACAAGATGGTCACAAGATAAATGTTCAGATTTTCCCCCCAGTAGTCTGTTTTATTCAAACAATTATGAACATTTTTGCATTTAGATACAGAAGAACTTTGCCTGTTGAATATTAAAAACAAATGAACAAACAAAAAATCTCCATGTCTGACATTCGAATCAACTGTTCCTGCTCATCTCCAGACTGGATCTCTTCTCTCCACTTTCCCTGATTGCAGATTCAGTTATTAGATCTGTCAGCATTTTTTACACTTAGATTCTTTGGGGGGATCAAACTGTAACCTTGTGTCCCAACCAGACGCGATAAAAATGATCTTTTCCATGTAATTTATGTCCTAACCACCCACGACAGCAACACGTGACAATAAGCGGCACGGAATTCTATTTTAGAAATGTTTTTTTTATTTTCCTGCGACGTCGCGGCAGGAACAACATGCAAAATATGACAGTGATAATCTCAAGTAATGATTATATGCTTTATTCAATGTTAAAAGTGTCTAATGTGAGTTTGAATATTATTTTGCATGAGGTTTATAAGCCATAGTGAAAGCAACAATAGATATTTTACCTCAGATCTTGAAAATAAATTAAAACAAACTTATGTTAAAACTGTGAACTCACTGCGAACCAACATCTATAGCAGAGATGGTATCAGTCACTCACTCACTCAAAACTGTTCAGTCCATTCACATTTGTGTCATCTATTTTCCGTGTCCACTTTTCTTTACTTCACACTTGTCATGTTTTTGCTGTCACATAGTATCTACACTGGACGCGACAATGCATTGCAAATCATTTGAATGTTGTGTCAGTACGTCATAAATAGAACGCGGCAGCAGTTTTCTGTCGGGGATTTGTCGCACCGCGCTGCACCGCATCCAGTGTAGACAGCATCACTGATTATAATAAGAATGTATTTTGTTGCGTCGCGTCGCTGGCATGCGGTGTAGACATGATGTTAGTTAATGTCGCTTTCTGATGCTGCGTTTGAATTTTCATGACACATTATTTGAATTTAGGTGGGCCAAACATTTTTCTCTAGCGGGCCGCCTATTGAGGAACCCTGCTTTAGGGTCTTAATGAAAAGTCTGTAACATAAATTTGGTTAAACGTTTTTGATGGTAGTGTAAAACACCCTTTTTACCTTGCCAAAAACAGCTCTGCACACAGCAGCATGTTTTAGTGCATGTTTCTTTAAATGCTAATGAGCTCTGCTCACCCTGCCCCTCTTTGGGGTGACGAGCCGTTCACATGAGACTGTTGACTTTAGCTGCATTTAGCCACAGAACTTGCTAACTAGCACGTTATTAGGAAAGGCAATAAGAACCTTATACTCACTTCTTCTGTAAATGATGCTAGATCACCAATGATTTGCACGAACATAGGCGCATTTAGGTAGATCGGGGGTGCAGTCCCTTCAAAAACACACTTAATCCACTGTGTCTTCAGCGGCTCAGATGTCGGGAGTAAATGACTGCTATGTTCATTATTACATCCAACAACAAAACACCTCAGTCACTTAGGAGACATTCTTGTCTACGTTCCTGCTCCGGTGTCGAAACAAAGGCGGGCTTATGACAGCTCACTCAGGGCGGGTCTAAGGTCAAACGCTAGTGTCAGTCAACAATCGTGGGAGGGGCTTGGGTCTGTTTGACGCCACACACAGCCAAGAAGCTGAGAACGGCTTGATTTGAGAAAGGGGATATTATTTATAAGGATTAAAAAAAAACAACACTGATTGGATTTTTATCAATATTGGGTGGATGTGTACAAACACTACCAACACACATTTATGTTCAAACATGTAAAAGTGAATTTTGCATCCGATGACCCCTTTAACACAACACAACAGTAATGTGTGATTAATAAAAAAAAAAAAACATTTTAATATACAATAGTAAAATATTTCTGTCATAATTTTTTTTTTTGAGTTAAACTTTTATTTTGGCAGTTTGCCGTAAAGATCTTTTGAGTTTCAGTGTGTATTTGACTAGTTTTTCTCAATTGAAATAGTGAAACGATTGTGAAGTGAATCGCAGAGCAGCTCAGATCAATTTCATATGGTCTGTCCTCTTATATTTTGACGGAACCATGAACATTACATGTGTTTGAGTTTGTTTAATAGACAAAACCTTAACACTCATTCACAGAGAGGCATGCAGAACATGCAGACTTATAATGGACATGCACTGACTGGCTGTTGTTGCAATTATTTCTGTTGTATGATAATCTGTTAGATTAATCCACATGGAGTTAAAAAGACCAGAGCTATCAAATTTTATTCCAAGCTTTGATATGATATTGTTTATTGCCCAGCAATAAACTTTGCATTTAAAAATTTGCATTTAAAAAAAAAACAGCATGCATGTTCCCAGATTTGTAATGAGGATCTATTAGAAATCTGTTGTCAAGGTCTGTGGTTTACTGCCAAAACATAAAGCTTAGTTGTTCTGTAAAATGAATTACTTGTTGTTACATACTCATTTTTTAATTTCTTTATTTTACTGTTCAGTGGTTGCAACAATAATATATTTATTTATCTTACTTTGAAATTATATAATAATAATAAATGGTTATTATTATATAGTCATATTGAATGGGTTCTCCTTAGCTTGCCTAGTTGATGTTATGCTGTTAAAGTGAAGTTAGAGAGCATATGGCTTGTTCTGGCTGATCACTGACCCTGTCAGCACCGCATATCTGAATAATTTGAATAAGGTGACCCCTCATTTCCACACTTAGCATAATTTCAATTTAAATGAGAGAAGTTCGAAAGGAATGTTGGTGTCACTGAGCGTGATAAAGCCAGTTCCTCTTGCCTCGTTGGGCTTCTTTGTTCTGGCTGGCTTTTGTAAACAGATTTGGGCTCATCCAGCGTCTCAGGGGTAGCCTTCTCTCATTCTCTCTTCGTCTTTTTCTCTCTTCTCTTGTATTTCTCTCTCCAGGGCCTACAGTGTCCTCCTTTCCACAGTCACTTGCACAACATTATCATTCTGAACATGCCACACCACAAAGATGAAAATATTTGCTACCGAACTTTATAGTTTAAAGATACTTCATGTTTTCAGAAATCTAAATAAAGCTGTTTAAATACTCTGTAGCTTAATAGTCAATGGATGGGTGTCAGTCCATATGTTTTATAGATTACATAACAATATAAGAAGACCCATTCACTGGATTTTGAAATAAATACTTCAGAAATGAAAGAAACTATCTTTTTTTTTTCTTCTTTTACTTAAACAGAATGGAATTGGATGCAAAGGAGAACTATAAAGAAGATTTATAGTAAATTAATGATAATGATAAATCTGGCATCAGTGCAAAACAACTTCATGTTGTAAAATAAAGAGATAAAAACAAAGGATTTAAAACAGTAATACAAATTAAATGGATTGCAAAAAATCTGTGAAACTGCGACTGCACATCAGCTTGGCATTTACACACAGTGTGGTTAAATTAAATTGCTCCCATTATAATCAAAGCAGTTTGCAGAATAGACTATAGTTTTCTTTTAGGTGTCATGGATATGCCTCAGTATAAATAGCATAACAAAATTTCTACCTTTTGATTGTGTTTTATTTCTGCTGTCACACAATATATGGCATAGATTTCATATGTACATGAAAATTTGCAACATGTAAGAGTCTTAAATGCACAACTCTTTCATTCAGTTATGTGATTTGTGATTGATTGCAGGACTACTTAACCAATGACAACGACCAAGCGGTGGTGGAGATCTGCATCACGCGTATCACTACAGCCATTAGGGAAACAGGTTCGATCGAGAGGCACGGAGCAGCTCTTGTGTCGTTATGGGAGTCGTGTCTCGAGCATAACCTCCAGCCGCAGGGCAAAGATGAAGACACACCCCATGCCAAGATCGCTTCTGACATCACCAGCTGCATCTTGCAGGTAGGAGCAACACTTAAGGGCCAGAGCACACAAATGACCCTGAATGATTTCCCTACATTTATATACATAACAGCAGATTTATTACGGTATTAGTCAGAGTACAGCTGGTTCAAAAAGTGTTCATGTAACCCAAACATAAAAAGGAAAATGTGTGATCATTTCTTTGGATTTGCTAACAAATCATTGATAGGGTGGTTAATTTACGAATTTACACATCTGTACTTTACTAAACAGGCTCACTGGCATTCACTTCTCCCAGAAAATCCTGTAAAAAAAATCAACGATGGCTTCAAAACTCTCAAAGTGTTTCTCATTTTGTGTGTCTGATGCATCAGTCAATCTGAGGCTGAGACTACAATTATGATGACCCAGAAATGTGAAAAGTGTCCATATTTGTCAGTTGTGAAGCAATAATTATACTCATTCTCAGTGAGTCAAGTGGCATGTCTCAAAATGGAACTGACACGCCTGACAACAGCAATTAGCCGTAATCTCTTTTTAATTATTTCTGTTCCAAAAAGATTTTTCACAGACATGACACAGTTTCTCCTGCTTCTTTGGATATTTGCTTCACTCTCCTTCCAGTGGATTTCCCACATTCTTCCACTCAATGACTCTTCTCTTCTCTCCTCTTTCTTTTTATATTTTCTCTCTCTCTCTCTCTCTCTCTCTCTCTCACACACACACACACACACACACACATTCACTTACATAATAAGCCGCATATGAATCTTAGAGCAGGGCTTAGAGAGAGGCTGAGCTAGAGTGATGCATTCTGGGTAGTGGTGGAGATCAGTATTCATTAGAGAACTGCAGCTTGAACAGTCTTATGCCTGAGTTCTTCAGAACTATTTGTGGAAGGGCTCTTTGATCTGAGCAGCAGTCACATATTCAAGTGGGTGTTTTATAATTAGCTTGGGTTCTTTGGAAGTTATTTGCCCTACGTCGTGCCTTTTTAAAGTTTTAGTTCCCATATTCAAGGACGCTTTCCCTTCAGGCAAGAATATAATTGGCCATTCTTTTTACAGTAAAGGAAAATCTTTTCATTTGCTACGGAAGAAATGAAATTCATACTCATACCATGTCTATTATGTACAGTAATTAGATTCATGAATATTTTTGAAGAATTCACTAATTATGGCACTCAAACTGTTAAGATTTAAACATAAATTTGAATTATTTTATTTTGACCACATATATCAAATGTAATTGCTATGTAGTAGTGAAATGATAAAATAGCTTTCCATTTCTTTCAATGTCCATCTGATTTTCCACCTGTTTCGATCTGACAATGTTCACATCTTCTACACTAGGGGGCAGCAGAACCTTTCACATACTTTCTGTGTTCAGTTCATTTTCATCGTTTGAAATGTTTACTGCTGCCTTTCATGTCTTACAGAGTGTCTCTTTATTTTTATTATTTTTATTCAATTAACTAAGCAGCCAGCTAAAACCACATGCGATCACTCCCTGAATATATTAAAATCTTTATTGGCATACAGAATTCGCACATGCTGGTACATTGATTTTGCCTTATTTGAATGAAACTTCTAATTTAACATCTCTATTCAGGCTTCAATGTTTGTACTGGTCGTAACTAGTAAACAGTTCATGGTTAATTGAAAGAATCTGTGACCTTAAATGCAGGTCTAAAGTTGGGTTGATGTGTTTTTTTCCAGAATTACAACAGGCCTCCAGTGATGGCATTAGCGGTCCCTGTGGCAGTGCGGTTCTTGCAGCAGGGGAACCAAGAGCTGAGCAGAAACATGTCCAGCTACTTGTCACTGGCTGCCATCGCTAAAGCTGAACTCCTGGCCCAACACACAGAGGCCATCACCTGCAGCGTGCTGGGAGGTAGGGGTGCAACATGGGGTCCAGGGGGGCGGGAGGGGTCACGGTAGGTCATAGACACACACAAAATCCTCTGGGTTATGGTGATTTCACCACGTGCCGCATGTTCCTGGATCAACACAGGGATGTAACAGTCACATTCTGTCATGGCGTGTTAAAGTGACAAGTGATGAAAGGTCTTTACTGTATCTTCTTATTTTTATCTTTATCTTTAATTTAAATCGGAGGTCTTTTCCTAACCAGCCACAGTTGTAAGCAAAAGGAACATTTGACGATAGCTAAAAGGGATGCTTCAATTCTGTCATCATATACTCATCATTTACCCTCATGTTGTTCCAAAAGAGCATATTTTGCAAAATGTTGGCAACCAGTTTTTGTGACCATTGAATGCTCAAAAAAAAAAAATTGTGTTCCACAGAAGAAAGTTATCTTGGATAACTCTGCTCATCCTGAAATCTCATTTGTCCCTCTACATAACTTTACAATAAACCAACACATTCTCACTCTCAATTTGTCACATATTGACACTTGGTCAGAATTCCTTTGCGTCACTTTTTAACGCCCAGGGTACACTTTTAGCATTGTTTTTTGGCGTGGAGTGTGCTCCATTGCTTTCAATGAGAAACCTTTGGCATCATACACAGACACGATGAGCATTGGAATATCGCCATGATGAAATTACATATTGGAGTATTAATAAATACATGTAAATAAATATTTATACAATATATATACCTGTGATTTTGCCTGTTAAGAGTTTATGTTGTTGAGAAGTGGATTGGTTTAGGGTAGGAGTGGGGTTAGATGCTCCAATACCTGTGAAAGTATGAATATTTATACACTTTACATTTTTTTAAATAAAATTTATACTTTTACACATCATGACCTGATGCTAAAGCATTACCCTGAACCTTAAAAAGTGATGCAGAGGGATCCTGACCAAGTGTCAATATGGGATGAGTTAGGAGTAAGAACACCCTGAATAAACATGAAATATTTTCTAATTGGCTGTGTAATGGTACTACACCGGTTTCACATTTATTCTAGCCAGACAAACTTGTTGCATTGATCCTAGTTAGGAAACATTAGGTGTACTACATGTTAGGTGTAGCATTGGGTTTTGGGCTGGGGTAGTTAATCGTTCGGTTTATGGCTGTGTTTGTTTGACAAGAATATTGTTCCAGGACCAACAACAGATGTTGATCCAGGAACACGTCCTACTTGGCAAAGTAAACGTCACCATATGCTGTATTTGATTTTGCCTTATTTGAATGAAACTTCTAATTTAACATCTCTATTCAGGCTTCAATGTTTGTACTGGTCGTAACTAGTAAACAGTTCATGGTTAATTGAAAGAATCTGTGACCTTAAATGCAGGTCTAAAGTTGGGTTGATGTGTTTTTTTCCAGAATTACAACAGGCCTCCAGTGATGGCATTAGCGGTCCCTGTGGCAGTGCGGTTCTTGCAGCAGGGGAACCAAGAGCTGAGCAGAAACATGTCCAGCTACTTGTCACTGGCTGCCATCGCTAAAGCTGAACTCCTGGCCCAACACACAGAGGCCATCACCTGCAGCGTGCTGGGAGGTAGGGGTGCAACATGGGGTCCAGGGGGGCGGGAGGGGTCACGGTAGGTCATAGACACACACAAAATCCTCTGGGTTATGGTGATTTCACCACGTGCCGCATGTTCCTGGATCAACACAGGGATGTAACAGTCACATTCTGTCATGGCGTGTTAAAGTGACAAGTGATGAAAGGTCTTTACTGTATCTTCTTATTTTTATCTTTATCTTTAATTTAAATCGGAGGTCTTTTCCTAACCAGCCACAGTTGTAAGCAAAAGGAACATTTGACGATAGCTAAAAGGGATGCTTCAATTCTGTCATCATATACTCATCATTTACCCTCATGTTGTTCCAAAAGAGCATATTTTGCAAAATGTTGGCAACCAGTTTTTGTGACCATTGAATGCTCAAAAAAAAAAAATTGTGTTCCACAGAAGAAAGTTATCTTGGATAACTCTGCTCATCCTGAAATCTCATTTGTCCCTCTACATAACTTTACAATAAACCAACACATTCTCACTCTCAATTTGTCACATATTGACACTTGGTCAGAATTCCTTTGCGTCACTTTTTAACGCCCAGGGTACACTTTTAGCATTGTTTTTTGGCGTGGAGTGTGCTCCATTGCTTTCAATGAGAAACCTTTGGCATCATACACAGACACGATGAGCATTGGAATATCGCCATGATGAAATTACATATTGGAGTATTAATAAATACATGTAAATAAATATTTATACAATATATATACCTGTGATTTTGCCTGTTAAGAGTTTATGTTGTTGAGAAGTGGATTGGTTTAGGGTAGGAGTGGGGTTAGATGCTCCAATACCTGTGAAAGTATGAATATTTATACACTTTACATTTTTTTAAATAAAATTTATACTTTTACACATCATGACCTGATGCTAAAGCATTACCCTGAACCTTAAAAAGTGATGCAGAGGGATCCTGACCAAGTGTCAATATGGGATGAGTTAGGAGTAAGAACACCCTGAATAAACATGAAATATTTTCTAATTGGCTGTGTAATGGTACTACACCGGTTTCACATTTATTCTAGCCAGACAAACTTGTTGCATTGATCCTAGTTAGGAAACATTAGGTGTACTACATGTTAGGTGTAGCATTGGGTTTTGGGCTGGGGTAGTTAATCGTTCGGTTTATGGCTGTGTTTGTTTGACAAGAATATTGTTCCAGGACCAACAACAGATGTTGATCCAGGAACACGTCCTACTTGGCAAAGTAAACGTCACCATATGCTGTATTTGATTATGCAGTAGAATAGAATGGTGAGTCATGGAAGGTAAAAAACAATCATATTCCCCATGATTCAGTGCTTTCCAGACTGTGCACCTCATTGCCTTTGTGGTAATTAGAGAAGCAGTCCCTTTGTGCCTTTACAAGAATATCCACACACAGAGACCAGTGACTGTTTAGTTTCCACAGCACTAGTGTGCCACCCACAGCATTGGCGTAGTGTAGATGACATGTGGTCTTCCTGGCCTGCAGTGTGTGGTTCTGGTTTTTGGTCCCAAAACCACACCGTTAAATGGGTCATCCACAATGAAGCAAACTTTATTACATCCATTGTTCTGCTAAATTGATTGAAGTACATGTAATTGAGTGTTTTGTGAATGAAAGATTAGCATTTTTTTATGAGTCATACAAGGAATGGATGGTATATTTAACATGGTGTATGTGTCAAAATACACTATAATGTCAGCTGTTCAAACACTCCACTCACGCAGATTGTTGCCCATCGAAGATAAAGATCTCATTGGTGTGGTTCTACTTTCCTGTGTTAAAACTCTGTCATAAAGGAAGGGTCAATTGGGGAGTTTGTTGGCCAGAGTCATCAGAGGCGAAAAACAAACATGGCTTCATTAGGGAATAGTGTGGTCAAGTGTACGTTGACCTCGGCTCGTTGTCATATATTGTAGTTTGGGTCAGCCAAAGGACAACAATATTGTAAATGCCTTTTAACTGAGCCACAGAATAAATGCTGAAGCACTGAAATGTTGGTATTGCTTGGTCATGTTAGAGATAAGGATATAAATCCAATATCTTCATATTCTGCAACAGTTTCATAATTTCTTATAGTTGTATCAATAAATTTGTACTGTCGGACAGCTACAAGTGATATGCTCTCTTAAAGGGATCTATTCGACCACCTGGCATGTTCATTCTTCAGTGAAAAAGTGATAGATAATCTTTTGACTATCTGCTTAAATTTTGAGGGAAGAGACTGTGTGATCTACAAATAAAAAAACACCATCTGATTATTGAACCTTACAAACACTGGCGTCCTTTTATATATGATTTTTGATTTGTTGTGAGCATGGCACTGCAAAATCACAACAGCCTGAGAGCAACCCCATCAGCCCTTTTATTTTATTTATTTATTTTTTTGGCTTCCTGGTTCAATCTCTTTACCCCACATCATGAAAAGAGTTACCACAGACTTGAGATATTATTTGAGATATTTGTTTGTTCAGCAAATGAACCAAATATCTGTCAAGTGGATATCCATCCAATCATGCCACAGTGGTTTACGGAGAGGTTCCTCATTCTACTTTCTACATTCTGTTTCTGCATTCAACATTCTGCCTCTTGCCAACACAAAACAACTTTGCCTCAGATGAAGAAGGTCCCTCTTGGGTTTTAATTTGTATTATTCAACTGTTCATGGGGGTTCGAGATCTAAATGCAGTGTATTGTCTTAAAACTGGGCTTGCTGCTTGACCATCATGTTCATCCAAGAACTTGTTACGTAACTCTCAGTTTTGAAACTGTCATGACAACTTCCACTCAACAGTTGCCCAGGTTTTTGGAGCCTGAGGTACAGTCAACAGTTGGCTGACCACTACAGTGAAGCAGCTTGCATTGAAATGTTTGGGTTTCCATATGCCCTATGAATTGTGTATATATGCTCTCAGGCCTCCTTTGATTACATCTTGTACCATCACAGCACTCCAGAGGGCTGAGTGGGAGAAGAAAGCCGATACGCGAGTTAGCAGAACCTCTGGAATGAATCCAGCATGCACTAGAGATAGAAAACAGAGCACTTACCCAACTCACTCTTTCTCAGAATATTCATAAAACAGCACAGGACACAAAAACAACACCAGGATCTTCAACTCTCGAGGAATTAGCGGTCTGCATTTCCTTACCGAAATTCAGCATGACTCAGTGATATTGCAATACTTGGTTTAACTTACAGCAATAGTCTTTATTTCCAGTATAAGCATATCAGGTTTTGTGGTTTCTGTATAAGCATTATAGCAGAGCAACTACAGAGGACCAGCTAACGGGATTTTTAGAACTTAGCTCAAACTTGTCCTTCCTCAAGCCTCCCTTTGGGGTCTGTCCTCTTAATCAGTCTCCTTTCCCCTTCTCTCATTATCACCACCCTGGTCCTACTTCCCATGGGTTCACAGGAAACCAATAATGTGCAACCTCTTCATAGTCCATGAAGCAGGAAGTGCGGTGAGGTAATGGGGTTCAGGTTAGGTTTTGTGGGGTACCATCGAGGGGTTCTGAACACTGAACAATGCAAAGGGAAGGGTAGAGCAGTGATTCACAGAAACAACTACTTCATTGGTACGACAATTAGATTACAATTTTCATGGTCTATTTAATGCTCGGGCCAGGCTCATTCTGACAAATGGCTTTTTGAAAATCAAACATTTACAATGGTAAGCAAAGAAAAAGAAGACCATGACCTGCTGTACTTCAGCAATGATTTATTGGCTACTGGTGGTAAGTAACCCTACTAAAAAAAACAAAAAAAACATTTTGATTAGTGTAGAAGACTAGTTGAGACACCGCCACCATAACAAAATATAGTGTATGCTGCTCTTTTCAGCAGGACAGTCAACAACTTAAACAATCACTTAGTCTCTTTAAAATGTTTTGCTGAGCTACGTAGGTGTTTCACCATGAGCTCTCATGTTTCCTTAGTATGTAGACACAGGGGTCTCATGTTTGAGTAATGTCGGAGGTACGATGAGTGTTTGTAGTGGTCTGGAGTGTGTTAGAGACACAGCTCCCCTGGTGTGTACACTCACTACAGAAGCAGGAAAGGTAGAGGTGGAAAAGAGCATCTTTGAAACATAAAAGCTTTTGAATGGCTCCCAAACTCCCTCCAGCAATGCTCATTATTAGTAATATCCCTTC
This sequence comes from Onychostoma macrolepis, assembly GCF_012432095.1. Lineage (NCBI taxonomy): Eukaryota > Metazoa > Chordata > Actinopteri > Cypriniformes > Cyprinidae > Onychostoma > Onychostoma macrolepis. The sequence continues at coordinate 26,505,020 of NC_081172.1, forward strand.
AAGAATGTAGTCTCCCTACCACCATCTGGATCCACTAATCAGTCTGAGGCCTGTGTGCTTTTGCTTAGCCAATGATTTGTTCCTCTTTTATGCTGACCCGTGACCAGTCTCATCCAGATCCTTGGTTATGTTGCATGTTACACATGTAAAATACCAGACGCTTAATGTGGCCAGTGCTATTTTGTCTTGTTTTCGATTAACTGATTTACTTGAATTTATAAATACACAATCTTATTGTACAAGTCTGACCATTATCATTGAGCATAATAGTCCAAAGAAAAAAAAAGAATGTTTGTCCTCATAATGTTTTATCAAAATGTGCTCACTTGCGCTGCAACCAAAGCAAACTTACCTTTTGTTAGTATATATATATATATATATATATATATATATATATATTTAATTAAAAAAAAAAAAATCAAATATATCACAAGGTGTAAGTAAACAGGGTTTTGAATGTTGTTTAATGTTGACATTAACTAAAAGATCATTTTTTATATGACTCTGTAAGTCTTTTCTATTAAAAGAGAGAGAGAGAGCGAGCGAGAGGCAAACCAAGATATATTAAAACTGATACTCGAGATTCACTAATCCTGTTTCAAAAGTCACTTTCAAACGAAGCAACTTTTTTTTGGTTAATCTGCATGACTAACTTGAATTCATTGTGTAACAACAGTAAATGTAACCATACCTTTAAACTGTTGTGGTTGTTATCGGAGTCCTCACTTTCATAGCGGCTGCAAAGGGGTTGGGAATGGAGTAACCGGTAGCCTCGCTGACTTTACAAATATGGGATAGCTGTCACAAGTAAACTTTTTATATAATTTGGGAAAAGGCTACACTTAGTCTAAACCTTTGCATAGTTTTAATTTAAGAATGATTTAGCTGTTGGTTATGAAATAATTATCCATCATAATGTATTGAATCCACTGATCTATATGTGACCCTGGACCACAAAACCAGTCTTAAGTCGCTGGGGTATATTTGTAACAATAGCCAAAAATACATTGTATGGGTCAAAATTATCTATTTTTATTTTATGCCAAAAATCATTAGGATATTAAGTAAAGATCATGTTCCATGAAGATATTTAGTGAATTTCCTACCATAAATATATCAAAACATTTTTGATCAGTAATATGCATAGCTAAGAACTTAATTTAGACAACTTTAAAGGTGATTTTCTCAGTGTATAGATTTTTTTGCACCCTCAGATTCCAGATTTTCGAATAGTTGTATCTCGGCCAAATATCGTCCTATCCTAACAAACCATACATCAATGGAAAGCTTATTTATTCAGCTTTCAGATGATGTATAAATCTCAATTTCGAAAAAATTGACACTTATGACTGGTTTTGTGGTCCAGGGTCACATATATAATGTTCTCTATTATAGATCAGTGATTGAATCACTAAATAACGTATATATATCACAATTAACTGTTATGTGCTATTAACTAAAACACTCACCTCTTGATCTTTTTTCATTCAACAGATCCTGAATGACAATGTTTTTGTTATTTTCAGTTTTACATTTTTATTATGGTTTGTTTTCCCCAACCCTCAGAAAAATATCTATGTACATTATACATTCATCTTAGCCTCTTAACAAAAAAACATTATAATACATTTAATCACATCAGCGGAAACATAAAAATAAAGTCATAATTTGTAAACATTTTCCACAGTTCCGTCATCAAAACATAGCATCCATCTTGTGGTAAAAATACAAACCAAAGACAAAAATGTTATTCATTAGCAGAACAAAATATTTTAAAATGGCCATCACAAGATATGTAACAGAGCCTATTGTTTGAAAAAAAAAAAAGCATAAACATAACAATGGACTGAAGTATTACATTACAAATAGATTAAAAATTAAGTCAAATCTGAATGTAAACATTACCAATCAAGATAAATAGTTTGACGATACATAATATATATATTTATTTTTTAAAATCCCTCCATTTTGTATTAAACATTCTTGAAAACAGAACAGTTTGTAATAATAAAAAAAAGATACATGATATAATGTCCCTCCAATGGCAGCAGTTTAACTATTGTAACTTGCTAAATCACATTTTCCCTATGAGAGAGCATTTTTTGCACATTTAAGGAGAGGAAAATTATGGTTTTGTGCAGGTGTAGCAAAGCAGGTTCTTAATATGTGCTTGTAGGAGCTCAGCTGATTTGTATACAAGGCTCAGGTGGTTAAGACAGTAGAGAAATTTAGTATATTAACTTGACACCCCCTTTTGGCTCAATGTCAGAAACGCCCCATGCCACAACATTACCACGGATACCACAACCACTCCCATAGAGCCATGCTTGCTGAGATATCTCTTTTGAATTCAAAATGCGGTCCCACATGTTCACTCCAGTCATCTTCCCTGTGAAGGCCAGCTCCGCATCAAATGTGTCTGGGGTACTGAGATGCCTGAAGTAACGTCCATACTCTTGCCCCAGTAGTATGCTTCCTTTGCTGCGTAACTCATGACCTTCAGCCACTCCAGGAGAGCTTGCAGCTTGTTGACCATTCACCCACAGTGAAGCCAAGCCCTGCTGTGAACTCCAGACTGCACAAATGTGCACCCACTGACCCTCTTGAGCTGCCCCTGAAGCTTGCACCAAATGGGTTTCACCATCGACGGTAAAGAAGACACTCTGTCCATTCAACACCAGCTGGAGTTCGTAGGCATTGCCAGTTGTACTGTATGAGAAGAGGGTGGTCTTGTTGAGCACCTGAGTTGGTTTCACCCACAGGCAAATGGTGACGGCATTGGTCTGAAAGGGTGTCTTGAGTGAGACTTCAACATGAGCTGTAGATGAACGTGTGGGGAAGAGCAGCCCAGTGTCACAGCCTGGAAAGGAAGAAGAATGGAGAGAGAAAGGGAGAATGTTAAAAAAACTTTGATTAGCCGCTGTTAGAAGGAACAGAATTGATCTGTTATGATTTCTGTTACCCTATTTATTTTATTTTCACTCCACCACTCCACCCATCAATAGGTACATACGATTGCATCACTGAAGGCTTATGGTTTTATCGGTCTAACCTATCTAACCTTCATACAAATCTTTCAAGGAGGATTCATCGCAAAGTGTAAATAATAAATGTTTTGTGAAGTAATCTTCAGCACATCCTTTATATTTTAATGGGGGCTCTCCAAGTAATGAGTTACATTGTAAACATCCTGTCCAGGATTTGTTTCTGCTGAGCCTCCCAAAGAGCAACAAAGATCAAGAGACTTCTTTTTCTTGTGCTTTTAGTATTTATCCACTGCTAAATATAAGGAGAAATGATCAGGTATAACCCAATTATGATCGTCCCTGTGCAGTTGTCTTTTGTAAGTTCATGCTTGCATGAGCATGTTTTATACGGATGGCCAGTTTTGTGCGCTGGCGTAACCATTGAGAGGACCTTCAACCAGAAGAAACACAATTACAGTGGAAAGCTTGTAAAATGGAAAGGGACTGAAGGGGGCTTGGTTAATGGGATTGGTACATTCTCTCTCCTATGGGTGATTGCTTTGCTATGACAGGCCACGGCTCTCCTTTCCTACCGTAGCTTACAATATTTTCATTACATTTGTCTTGGGTTTCCTGCTTTGGGAGAATGGAGGAAGGCTAAGTCATTCTCTAAACAGTCTCATCTGGTTCTGTTTCCCCCCCTGGATGCTTTGGTGTGGTCGCCCTGCATCGCTGTTCATAATTATACCTCCCTCTGTCTTTCATTTACTCTACCTCTACAAAGCTATTTAATGCAGAAGGCATGGGCATTCGCAGATTAAATCATTTTTAGCTTAAGCTGACTAGAAACTGTATCCGGCTTACTGACAAGGTGAAAGCTCTCTTGATGCGAACAAAGTTTGTTTCCCAACTCAGTAGGAGCTTGGGGAATGTTTTTTGTGGGTTAAACTTTTATCAGATTTTGGGGATATCAACCTCCTACCTTGGGGTGATGGTGGTCTGCTCAGAGGTCGTATGAGTTGACATGCTTTGTGTTTGTGTTAGTGAGCTAAGTTGGCTAGTGGTTTGATCGTACCATGTGGTTTGCATAAATCGCAGATTTACAGCTCAAAATTTACAGCACCAAACCAGAATCGTCACCTCGGCAAGTCTGTTTTCCTATCCAAACTGACCTCAGAAGATTAACTCATATAAAGCAACATACTTGCAAAGGGTGTAGCAATTGGTGCATGATGCTTTATGTCCTATGGCATAAATCGACATATGCGTTTTACTCTTTCCATACACAGTGTGGTCTGTTATCTGTGCCATTTCTTGCGCATAGTTAAACATTTTGAGGCATCATTGACAAAAGTTTGAATTCCAGTATACCCATTATGCCTCATTTTTTGCTCTATGCGCCTCTCAATATAGAGGTAAAAATACTGACTACTTTTGCTTTCTATAACTTAGATGTCTCACCTGATGGAAGGCTGTTTGCAAAGACTGATTTGGTGTAAAGGGTCAGCTGTTCCCGGATGGTTTGCAGCTCACTGGAGATGGTTGCCAGAGTCTTCTCCAGCCTACCTCCATTCTCTGTCTCAGTCACTTCTTGCATGAGATGTCGGGCTTGGAAGCTCTTGGCTTGGGAGGCCAGACCTCCTCCCCCCCATTTCAAGCAGCCGTTCTCCAGTCGCTCCAGCCGTGCAGCCTGGTTTACGCTAGCAGCCAGTAGCTGCTGCAGGGCTGCATCATGCTGCGAGGACTGATCAGCTGAGACCTCTCGCGCACGGTCTAGAGCGTTCTGCAGGTGCGTCTCTGTTTGAATACCAGCCCGTCGAACCGAGCTCTCAACCGCAGATGCACAAGAGCCGCCGTACTGTGCCACAAACTGTAACATCTCTTCTCTCAGACTCTGCAGCTCCACCTTGATGATATCATCGGCATACTGCAGGAGCATGTTCTCTTTCATTTGGGAATTTTCCAGCATTGTGAAGAGCTTATCCCACTTAGTGAAGACTGGACCTTTGCAGGGTTCAGGGGAAGGTGTGGGGGTCTCCCCTGAGAGAGAAATCAAGGGAAAGGAAAGAAAAGGAATGCAGAAAGAGAAAGCGTTTAGATGACAAGATTTTTATATGTACTTTAAGGTGACACCATTGAGCTTGAACTGTTAGCAGCGGAGAGTGCGTCATGGTCTTATGAAACTCTGTGAACTATAATAATGAAATACTGCAACCAAGTCGATTCATAGTTGATTGAATACTTAGATCTGGAAAACTCGTATAGATTAAACTCAACCAAAGAATAAGTTGTTAGTTTTCTGCAACAATGGGATGATCCCAGCAAACAGGAATGCAAAATCTATTTCTTCACAGGATTAAAATATATTTTGAACACCCTGACACATATCTAGGGTTGTTAATAAGGACATGTTCACTTATAAGGTAGAATGCTCAATTTAAAAATAATGATCATCTCTTTTGATTTAAATTGAACCTAAAATGTTTAAAACGAAAAAGTTTGTTTATTTTGTTTAGTTGTTTTTTTTTTCTGCTATCTTTGCTTCATTCTATTTTTCTTTTTCCCTTGATTTTTTTCCTGTTGTCAGAGACATACAGTATACTCCAAAGACAACACACAATCATAGTATAACCTCTTTAACAAACAAAACATTAATTTATGTCATGGCACTTCAACAAATATTCCTGCATTCACAAATGTTTAAACACATGATCCCAGTGAGTTACATTGTTTGTATTTCTTTGTCTTTTTCCTTGCTAATGTAACACCTCTCTGAAAGACATTTCCACACACACTGATAGTTTATTTGTCCTGTCACCACTTGCATGTCTCCGTAACTCACAGCTAACAGTACTGATCACAATGGAATATTTATTTATTTATTTTTGTCAGTTACTCACCTTCCATCTGGTCCTCCTCAGTTATCTCGTTCAAATAATTGGGTCCAAAGTTCACATCGATATCATCCTCATAATTTTCAGGTACTGCCGTGGACAATGAAACCACCAGACACATGGCCTGGAGGAATGTCCACTTGGACATGCTGGCCATGTGTGAGTATGAACAAGGCTCAGTGTTTGTGTATAATTGTCTCTTTTTTTCTCTGGTGGTCTTCCTTGTTAGATGCTGAGCAGTTGGTTGGCTGGACTCCTGCTTGTTTGGTGAACTGCAGCTGAAAGGGAACTGAGCCTGATAGAGGAGCTCTGTGGTCTATATAAACGTTGCGCTCAGAAAGAGAGAGAGAAAGAGGTGGGGGAGAGAGAGTTAGCTCCAGTGAGAAATTCTTCGTTGGAGGTATGGGTAGGCAAATTGTTGTACTGCTCCTGCAAGAGAGAGAGAGAGAGATTGGGGGAGGATGTTGGGAAAGAGGTACAAGTTGAAAACCTGAAAGGGGAAATACCAGTGAATTTTCAAATAGTTGCTTGGAAAAGTCATCGGAATTTCTGTAATGTTTAATTCCTTACTGTAACTTACCCCTAAAATCGATGAATGGATAAATATTATTCAAGAACACTAATCTAACCTGAAGTCTCTATCCGAAATCCATCTCCTAGTTTTAACCTTGACACTTAATGTCTGTTAGAAATATTGCCTGTGACCCCTCTTCCTTCATCTAACTTGTATCTTAATCCTCAGGCCGACCCCTGTTCCTACCCCCAGCCCTTAATTTCGTAGTCATATTCCTGATGCAGCTGAAAAATGTTAACAAAGATCTAACATTGTAACTACTGTACCACATGGGAGCATAGGATCCAGCTCTTGTGAGACAGAATCTCTTGTCTTTACCTGCAGTGCATCTCATTTGTTATCAGATTTTTAAAAGCTAGGGCAAGTTAAGCTTATACCAGTGATGTCAGCCCTATTAAAAAAACAGCATATGCTGGTTAGGTATGGTTTAAGCTGGTCCTTAGTTGCTCATGAGCTGGTTTAAACTGGTTATAAGTTGGTTATGAGCTGGTCCTGAGCAGGAGATTCTATTGGTAACAATGGCATTTGCGACGATAGTTGCTTTTGAGAGATGCACCCCAGCTTAGGACCAGCACATGACCAGTTTAAACTAGCTCATGACCAGCTAAGGACCAGCTTAAACCAGCTCAAATCAGCTGCTATGCTTCAAAACATAATTAACCAGCATATGCTGGATTTTTCAACAGGCAGGGCATCCAGTGACATAGCGACACTTACTAGCAACTGCTGTAAATACAGTCATCTTGTTACACCATTGATTAAAATTGTTGTAAATGTGAACAGGCATCAATCCAAGCCTTAACCTCCCCTCCTTTTCTCCAGTCCATATCCCACTCTTGGAAAACCAGACATGCTTCTGGTTCTCGATTAGGATCTGCCAATTAGGACCACTGTTCAAAAACCTAACTCTAAAATCCTGATTAGTTTGACTTTTTTAAATCGCAGAAAACATCTTGTTCATTCTCATGGTCTCTTATTTCATCTTATTAATGAATAATGTGTTTTAAAATAATTAATCTATTATTTTGGGTAGAAATAATGACTCCTGATTATTACGGATGATAAATCATAAAGAAAACATGCTTGTCAGAAAGGCTCAGATTCTGTTTTTTGTTTCCTGTGGGGTGCTGGGGTTTGGGTCATCGAAATTTGCTGTCATTTTGGTGCAAATCACAGGCGCCACTTTCACAGTCATGCACATTTACTCAGAAACAAAGACTCCACACCCAACTGCAAATGATTTGATGCTTTCTAAACTTTTTGGACTGATGCATGGCTGATATATTTCATGTGCAGGCATAAGTGGAGTTTTATGGAAACAGAGAGGTCCCATGACATGTACCCTTTATGAGGTCGACATTAATATGTCTGCAACACAAAATGCCTTTAACTGCAACGGATGGATTTTTCTGCTTACACAGCCAGGTTTGCGACAACATCAGCATGCCAACAAATTTTTTCCAGAATGTGAGCTTTACATTAGTCATCAGTCCATTAACAGAAGTTTACTTATCAACACATTCTCTGTTCTGCATGATTTTTCTCTGATGAAGATTATACCCCACAGGGTTTCATTTTCCACATTAATGTTGTTCCCTACTGAGAACGTCTACTTCTTTTTGCCTGGTGCAAAAAGTATGGAGGCGTATCTGAATGTGAACTCGGGCCAGGGTTACTGGACAGTACAAATTTGAATGACTGGTCTCGTTGTCTGAAGGGAACACAGTGGAAGGTCAGCTTTGGCTAATGCCGTCAATCTGCCACCTTGGAATGAAAAGTGCTGATCATGAAATTCCAACAGAACCTACACCATAATTGACGGCAAAGCTCGGACAATGAAGTCCTCTAATCTAGTTTTAAAATGCACAGTATAATCCATGACAACCTCACACCTACAACCGAAAACGTGGGCTGAGCAGGAAGGAAATATTAAAATGAACACCTGTATGTTTATCATTCCCTTGAAATCAATTTTTGTAATTTATTGTACATGGAGTGCACATTGTTACTTGTTGTACTGAACAAAATGTGTTACTGCTGATTTAAAGGAATATTTCAGGCTAAATGTAATGACACATTTACAGTAGATGCTGTGCAGACAAGAATTATACAGTTAAAAACAGCTGTGAAGTGGTCTAAATTGTTCTTTTTAGAATTTATTGCTTTTCAAGAAGCATCCTGACTTTTGGTTATTTGGTTAAGCTTTAGTCCGTTATAAAAATGGATCTTATTTAATGATAAAAAAAAGTTTTTTGACTTTCCAAAAAAATTAAATATTTAAAAAAGTTAAATAACTTACTTATCTGCCCCAATAATATATATATAAAACTTCAAAAAAAAAAAAAAAAAAAAACTAGTAATCTACATCTACTGTACATCAGACGATAATATTAACATATAGTCAGATAAGCTGTGTTTTTCTTTTTTGGCACAACCTCTGCTCATATGGCTGGAAAAATAAAGATCACATACATATGGATGTAGAAAAACTCTAGGGAAATGGCTATAACTTTTGGTTACTTGCTTTTAGTTATACTCGTTAGTGGTCGAAATTTATCTAAAAATATTAAGATACCTTCTGCCAAAACACCTGGCAAAGATTAAATTACTTATCTCATGTGGTATTTGAAAGTGAATGTCGATATTTCCTATGAACTGTCTAGAGTCAGCAATGTTTCCCCAGCTGTCTCATTATGAATGGTTATGTATAACACTAATCCTTCATTACTATCACCCGCTGTGTGTAGAAACAGGTGGGCAGGTCTTCTGCAATCCTAAATGTCCCCCCTGAGCCAGACGAAACATCTCGTTTTCAGAATTATGTCCACTAACCGACCGCCCGGACTTAGATGGCTTGCCAGAGCAGAGATTAGATTTGTTTTTGATGTTGGGTGGGAGTTTCCTACCATATTTTGTTTATGATGAAGTGGCATTTTTGTTTTTGTAGTTAAGTGAATGATCAATAAAAATTGTTCATGACACTAAATCAGAGTGTTAGTAAGAGCTCGGTCATGGAAATTAGTAGACTAATTGATCAATGTTTCGTCTGTTCACCATAATCTTCCAGTAAACTTGTCAGCGGTCCATTACATAACATCTAAGGGAAATTTTGGAGTTTTGCTACACAGTCTTTGCTTGAAAGGGCTATTGCAAATTTAGTTTTCCACAGCATGCAAATCTGATTTGTTTTTCAAATGGATTTTTTGTCTGCATGTCACATGTTGTCATAAATGTCACACTTCAGAGGTTACTGACTGGTACTTGAAACCCTCTGCTGTGATTTTATCGGTACTGGTGCTTGCCATTCACCCCTCAACTCCATGATCATCCATCACGGTGTCTTTTCACTTCCTGTTCTCACATTTATTTCATGGAGTTCCTCAAACTGCAAATCAAGATCTTTCTTGTGCTCAGATTCACCAAATTATAGATTGTTTTCAGATGAAGAATGGCTTTTAAATGACCTAAATTTACCTGCCTGTTTACACTTCATTTCGAATTCCAAATCTTTCTGTTCTTTTAGTACAAATAATGACTTTATGTTTTAAGTCTTTTTTAACTCTGTGAGATCATTTTTGGCATATGTGTGTCAGCAAAAACAGCAAGGCCTGACATTTTCAACTAAATTATTGAGGAAACAAATGGCAATAAAATCCAAACAACAACAGTGCATTTATCAAGAAAGGGGCTTAAATAATGAATCAGCCCTCATTGAGTTTTGCAGGGGAAATGACTTGCACATTTGTACAACAGTATAAACCTTTTGGACTTTGCTGGAGGTTCAGTTCATCATTCGTTGTGTTTTTCACTTTTGTGTGTGTAAATGGCTACAATGGTCATTTTTCCATAACAGAAGTGTGCTGTATTGATTAATTATTGGTTTTGATAGGTAATGCCATGCTGTTGAGAGTGCTGCCATCTGTGTATCCACGACAATCAGAGCCCATCCATCAACACATCCGTGAGCTGACGGCGATGATGTCCCAGTTGGACCAGGCCGGCAGACAGCACCTGCTCAGACTACTGCAGATGATCTCTGACCTTCACCCGCTGGTGAGTGAAAGAGAGACAAATGAGTGAGCGAAAGAATGAACGTGGTGTTTGAGGATGAAGGCTGGTCAAGGTGAGTTATTCTGGGCAACAGAAAAATAATTTGAAGGTCACCAAGGGAGTGGAGGGGTGGATACATAAATGAGTATACATTGAGTGATTTAGCATTTATTTTAAAGCAGACAGCTGCAGTACAAGGTCAAACATGGTAAAACAGTTTGATGGTTGACACCTCTAGCGATACCATAGTTGAGCATCCGCCAAACGGATGGGGAAATATCAGAAAACACATCCTAAGCTCCTTGCCCCCCCCCCGGCTCTGAGTGAAGACAAATTTACAGGAAAAGAAAAGGGGAAACCACACTTTTGGCAGAAACAGAACCAATCATCTGTTTTTTTTACGTTTTGAAATGCTTTTAAGGGGGATTGGGGGCTAGCCTGCTGGCAAATAGCAGATGTGTGGAGTCAGAAGAATGCATTAGTCATGAGGAGTTAATTTTGCATTGGGTAATAAGCACATGCATATCACTCAGCTCATCAGTGAACACACTGGATGCCTGGATAGTAGTAAGATTAGGAAAGATTATGAGGCATTATTTTACAATTATGTAGCCTATCTGTTGTCATTTTCTTTGATTTACATTTACCGAAACAGGAAATGAGAATTCAGTGAAAAATTGTACTATTTTCAAGGATTAATATTTCCATTCCTAAGACCAAAATCCAAAGCCCAAAGCCAAATCCATCACAGACATTGAGGGGCTATCATAGAGGAATATATCATCCCGATATTCAGATTAGTGCTTAAAATAAGTGGGATTTTTAATGTATGATTATTTAATTTGATCACTAATCTGAAATATGGTTATAGCCTCACAGAGTAGCAACATTTTTTATTTTTATAATTAATTAAAACATTAATTTTAGAATCTATGTGCATGAATAAGCACACTAAATTCTGTACTTTCTGGTGACACTTGAAAAAGAAATACTGATTCTTTATTATTTATTTGCATTCATGCAGACGTTATATATACACAGTGTATTTTATCTGGCATAACCAACAATACTGTAGCAAAGGAACAAATGTAATGTCTGCACACTGAATTGACAGCTCCATAAAAATATTTTATTGCAACGTTTCGACCATCGGGTCAGGCACAAATAACAAACTGAGGTACAACTCTTTTTAACTCTTTATAAGTAACAGGTGGTCATACTAATAAGGCATGTTCAATTGCCTGATGCTCTGACGAAGACCCGATGGTCGAAACGTTGCAATAAAATATATATTTTTAGCAGTCAATTCAGTGTGCGGACATTACGTTTGTTCCTTTGCTACAGTTTGAATTTCTTTTTTTGTCCTGCACCTGAGCCCTATTTGGGTTTGTGGGATGTGCGCAATTTACACTGGCTTATAACCAACAATACTGTCATTGGTCATATTTCAGCTTCACCAGCTAGAATATGTTGATGAGAGGGGTTGACTATACCAGTCTGCCAACTTGAACAACACTGAACCAGCAGAACCTGCCAGTTTAGAATAGCATAGAAATTCATAATAGGTTTTCCTTGTAAATGGATGGACCGATAGATAAACAAATAGACAGGTACATCCATAACGTTCTTCTATAGTAAATCAGAAATCACGTGGGAGAGGAGAGACCCCAGACTCTCTCTGTCCCAGTGCTGCTAGTTTATACGGCGATTTGTAAGCAAACGGGATTAATTAAGATTAGTCAACGGTTTTCACATCCTGACAGAGGCTGGGAATCCTGCTTCTCACAGGACGTCCTGTCTGCTGCCCTCCCAGTTCCACCAGATCCTCTCTTTGTCCTCTCAACCATTGCCAATTCAAAGGTGAAGTGTTTCACAAGGAAAAATGAGAGGATTAAGCAAATCCTCACTAAAAGGGTGTTTGTTGGATTCATTTTATCCTGGAGAAAAGAGCTCATGTAACCCATGTGGCTCATCTGCCTCTAGTCGTCACTGCAGTTTGTCAGACATGAATGTCAACCAACACAAGATTTCACTGATGCTCTGTATTTCTTCTGTGAGTCACTGTTCTTTTTGAAGGTCACCACTGCTTTGCTAAAACAGACAGATAAATCTAGATAAACTGTCCATATTGGGAGGATGATTGCGAGTTTCCTTCTGCTCTGTATTTTTTCCCCCTTTACTATCTTCACTAGTTTTTCTCTGCAAACTCATAAAAGAATTAGGGGCTCTGGTTAATGAGCGGGCGGCACTGAAATCAACCAACCAGGGTGCTGTGGTTCTTAACAAAGCACGATTACAACCATAAGGGACCTCTGATGAAAGAAAAGTTCAGGACCAAATGGGTGTATTTGTGTTTTTTACTATTTTTATTACATTCTCACTGTCAAGAGGCCAGATAGCATGTCCTTATGTGCCTTCACATAGAACTGTAGAAATGCTTTAATACTCTCAAAACATTTATTTATTTATTACTACTTTCTTTCATTCATTCCATTTGTTTTTTTTTTTACAAATTTGTTTAAGAAGTTTTTTTGTTTTTTTACATTCGGTGTCAAAAATACTTTTTATTATATTATCTACGAAATTAAATTAGTGTAAGAAACATTTGTAAAATATTCAGACTTTTCCCCATATCTCACACTTTTGGGACTGAATTTTGTTGGTAAATATAAATATGTACACCTATTGACAAACCATTGCAGCATTAAAAATTTATCACTTTTTTCATCCGAAAGTTTATGCAAGTACAATGAATTTATGTTGTTTTGATATGTAGGTTTCATTAATCATGAAAAAAGTCAAATGAATTTAATTAAATTCCATTCAGTCCAATGGGGTTAATTCCAGTAATGTTCGTAGGTTAATGTTCTTAGAAGTTTAGTTATATAGTTATGTATATAATATAATAGTTTTTGGTGTGGTTCATGTGGAATTTTAAATTGCAAAGAGTTTTTTAATAAATTGAAAAGGGGTAAATGCAGTAAAACATTGTATTGCTGTATTTGCTATTTGTTATGAATAAACAATTCTTTGGGTCCAAACAGATTTTGAATGCATTATGAGGGCTAAGTTTGGCCTTATCTTTTTGTCTCCTCAGGTATTGTCATCTTTGGTGCCATCATTGATTGGTTATGTCAGTGACAGTGATCTCAGTGACACTGCTTTGGGTGTGCTGGTGAACATGGCTCAGGCAAGCCCCGCCTCTATTGTTCCCTTCCTATCCACGCTAAGAAATGTGGGTCAGAAGAACCCTTGGTTGCTGGGACACATCGCTAAGATCCATGGGGCAGTGGGTCTGACTAGTGAGGTGAGCATTTACATCACAATACGTGTTTTATGCTTCAAATCCAGCTAGTTGAACACTTAATGCACGTGGTCATACTGTACGTCCCAAGATGAATTGTTTTAAAAATAATCAATAGTGACCTTTTGTGTCTCAAAAATATTTTTTATTTGCTGCTTCATTTTAAAGGGGCATTTAGTAGGTCTTTAATATATGCATCAATGTTCTAAATGTTTTAAAGTGCCGATACCACAAAGGTAGTAGACACTCTACTGCCGAACACAATTATCTCTGAATTGTTTTCTTTGTTTGTTTTTTGTTGTTGTTGTAATTACACTGATACAAGTGCTTTTTATAGCGCGCACTGCACAATAATTAATTCCCTTACATGTCTAACCAAAAACAGTGATTTAGTGAAACATTGCGGGTCACATCATTTTACCATGTATACCAACCATTCAGATGAGTCTTCGCAAAACACTTAATTTCTTGATGTGTTAAACATTTAAAATTAGCTACAAACTATTGAATACACCTTTTAAAATGTAGTGCTCATGGCGCGAGATGCTGAAAAAAAGTCTAGTGCATACTTAGGTCAGTACTAAAAAATAGTGCCGAGTAAATAAACAAGACTTATGTGAAAACTCCTAGCAAGCATTAATCCAGCATATGTCATGACACACTACCCACAACCCTTTGCAGTAATAGCTTCTTATCTACTTATTATCTTATTGTTAAAATGTCAAAGTTTCATGCCACTTGTAGAACTGGCAGGGCTTTTTCTTCTCACATAATACAGAAGTTTTAATTTATTTATTATTTTGTTAACATTACATAACATTTGATTTATTTTGCTTCACTGACTGGCTGGCTGTACAATATCTTGCAGAAAGTTTTCTGCTGAAGATGAGAGTGATGAAAGCTTTCGCTTTGGTGAGAGCAGATAGAGTCTCACATACATGCAGAATTAACGCGCTACATGTAAACGATATTCTTTGTTGTATTTTCCTGTCAAAATAATGGAGTTCCTTTGTATTTTTTCAGCTTTTAAGTACTGCCGGGTTTTCCGGGAGTGGGTGGAACTAATGCACAAATGGCAATCTCATTGGCAGGACCTATTATCGTCCTTGGTTTGATTTCAGCGAATCAGTTCGAGTGAACGCACACAACCTGATTAATATTCATGAATCCAGCAGCTCATTAATCCTTAGTGCGTTTTATACTGTTCTTATTATCAGAATTCGTATTATTCTTATTATTATCGTCTTATCAGTATTATTGTTCGTTTTTTCCCTTTTTTTTTTTTACAAAAAAGCACCACTACCAGTCCTAAATTCAGTTAAAATGTCTATGCATTCATACATGGTTATTAAGTTTTAATTCTAATTACTAAAGTTCTATCGTTAAAGGATACTTGATTATCATAATGATGTTAAGAGTGTACTTTCAGATATTTAAAAAAACTGTACCATTTTACAAACATACAGTAGGCTATATATATGTATATATATATATATATATATATATACACAGTGGGTACGGAAAGTATTCAGACCCCTTAAATTTTTCACTCTTTGTTATATTGCAGCCATTTGCTAAAATCATTTAAGTTCATTTTTTCCCCCTCAATGTACACACAGCACCCCATATTGACAGAAAAACACAGAATTGTTGACATTTTTGCAGATTTATTAAAAAGAAAACTGAAATATCACATGGTCCTAAGTATTCAGACCCTTTGCTGTGACACTCATATATTTAACTCAGGTGCTGTCCATTTCTTCTGATCATCCTTGAGATGGTTCTACACCTTCATTTGAGTCCAGCTGTGTTTGATTATACTGATTGGACTTGATTAGGAAAGCCACACACCTGTCTATATAAGACCTTACAGCTCACAGTGCATGTCAGAGCAAATGAGAATCATGAGGTCAAAGGAACTGCCTGAAGAGCTCAGAGACAGAATTGTGGCAAGGCACAGATCTGGCCAAGGTTACAAAAAAGGTTCTGCTGCACTTAAGGTTCCTAAGAGCACAGTGGCCTCCATAATCCTTAAATGGAAGACGTTTGGGACGACCAGAACCCTTCCTAGAGCTGGCCGTCCGGCCAAACTGAGAGGGGAGAAGAGCCTTGGTGAGAGAGGTAAAGAAGAACCCAAAGATCACTGTGGCTGAGCTCCAGAGATGCAGTCAGGAGATGGGGAAAGTTGTAGAAAGTCAACCATCACTGCAGCCCTCCACCAGTCGGGGCTTTATGGCAGAGTGGCCCGACGGAAGCCTCTCCTCAGTGCAAGACACATGAAAGCCCGCATGGAGGACTCCAAGATGGTAAAATAACGAAGGAGTGGCTTCACAACAACTCCGTGACTGTTCTTGAATGGCCCAGCCAGAGCCCTGACTTAAACCCAATTGAGCATCTCTGGAGAGACCAAAAATGGCTGTCCACCAACGTTTACCATCCAACCTGACAGAACTGGAGAGGATCTGCAAGGAGGAATGGCAGAGGATCCCCAAATCCAGGTGTGAAAAACTTGTTGCATCTTTCCCAAAAAGACTCATGGCTGTATTAGATCAAAAGGGTGCTTCTACTAAATACTGAGCAAAGGGTCTGAATACTTAGGACCATGTGATATTTCAGTTTTTCTTTTTAATAAATCTGCAAAATGTCAACAATTCTGTGTTTTTCTGTCAATATGGGGTGCTGTGTGTACATTAATGAGGGAAAAATGAACTTAAATGATTTTAGCAAATGGCTGCAATATAACAAAGAGTGAAAAATTTAAGGGGGTCTGAATACTTTCCGTACCCACTCTATGTATGTATGTATATATATATATATATACACACACATACATATATACACACACAGTATATATATAGGCCTCAGTGGCGGCTGCTGGTCTTTTTTATACGTAAATTCTGCCCTAGCCTAGCCTACTGTATGAATGAATCAATGAACAAACAAACAATCTAAAAAAAGATATTAAACTCGACGGAGGAAATGTGGGAATTAGGTTAAATTGAAACAAGGAATGTGGTGTATAATTGTGTGAAATGTATGATGAAAATTGGCTAGCAATTTCGTCAAGCAAATACCAAGAAATAGGTTGCAGCAGTTTGTCTTTCGACTACACTTGCAAAATCCGCTATGGGACTGAGCTCGAATAGCTTCAGCGTCAGCGACTTTTTATAGTACAAAATCGCTGTCAATCAAAAGGAGATGCAGTCTTTCAACAGACCCTCCAATCATCACGCAGAAGCCCGGAGTCCAGGCCAACCCACTCCTCCATTCACTCCCAGAGACGCTGAGCGTCCGGGGGCGGGACATAATCGCAGCATTTATCCAATGACCGTCTAGTTTCGAAGCACTGAAAAAAACTGTTCAAAGCAGCCCCATTGAAGTCAATGGACGCTCGGCTTCAACAGGGAAATGCATTGACGCTACAGGAATGTATGAGAAGGAAATCGAGTCAGCCGACCTGCTATATGTAGCTGATTCTGAACGAACTCGTCTTCGAGATGAACGTGTTCTAACACATTTTTAGTCAATAAAATGTTAACACAATAGTACATATTTGACCATTAATTTTTTAACATTATAGGGGAAGCCTAGTTTGCAGTCTTAAAGAAATCCCCACTGATAGGCCTAGTATTATCAGTCTGGCGAGTAAACTAAAAAATGTACTAGCCAATGGTGTAGGTCCAATTGCCAAGGTGTCTGTAGAGGGTTGCACTGTGAGAATTATTGTTGAAAGAGGTGAAAATGTTATACAAGTGGTGCTTTGATGATTGTAATGGTGTTGCTTTAGGGGTTAATGTTGAAACAGAGAGGAGTTGCTGTGATCTTTATTAGACGTGACACTCTTCACATTTCCGTTGGAATTGAAGTTATATGCTGAAACAGCCATGCAGTGCATTTTTCCTGGTTTCTTTATGGGGGATTCCAAAGCAGATCTGGGCAACATTACGGTTATTGTAGCAGGCGATGAAGAGTTAAGATGAACGAGGAATGTGAATTTGTGTGTGTGTGTGTTCATGTGTGGATCCTGTGGTTTCTTTGTGTTAGTAGTGTATTGGCACCCTGATCTGTTTGTTTCAGGGTTTTTATATCATTATCAGAGCTATTCCATCATGTTAGAGAAATCAGGAGAGTATAAAATGGACTTGCCTCTTTTTGGTCTGTTGTTTTAGTACAAACATGTGTTTTCACTAGACTTCCTCTTTTTGCAGCTTTTGTCTTCCTCTCTTTACATCTCTGTTTCTGTCATCCTCTTTCTAATTTTTCTTTATTTCCACAGTGAATTTAAATGATAAAAATGTTCAGTGTTTTTCATTCTTTCCTTACATTTCTCAACTTGTTCAGCTCCTTTTATTGTTTTCTTTTCATTTCATAGTCACCTTTCTTTTGGCGTTCTTATTCATATATCACTTATTTGTATAGTTTTTTTTTTTTTTACACTAATAAATTATTACTAATTAATCATTACTTTATCTTATTATAACTATTTCATACAGATTTTGTAACAAATCCTTAATTAACTGTAAAAATGTTCTATGGGCCTCAAATGAAGTTGGTGGGAGGTTTGCCATTACTTATATGTATATATATACACACTGTGTGCAGAATTATTAGGCAAGTTGATATTCTGGTCATATTTGTTTTCCAAGAACATTTTACCAATTCCAAACCACATCAATCTTAGTAACTACTATCAATTTTGTATTTAATCATTTATAAGTGATATATAATTGCCCATGAAGGCTGAAAGTTAAAAACTCCTTATTTCAGGTGTGCAGAATTATTAGGCAGGTTTTCTTTTACAGATAAAATGAGCCAAAAATGAGATTGAACTCAAGAATAAAAGTAAAACAATTATTAAATGCCCATGAGAAGGATGCAATACTAATGCAATAATAGAGATAGCAAAGTTAAGGCATGACCATTGGGCAGCGAAATGCTCATTGGTTCAGCACGGTCAGAAAAAACAGGTGGAGAAGAAAAGACACCTTAACTGCAAAATAATTAGAAGTTAATGTCAAGAATTAGGTGAGAAACCATCAGGAACCATTTAGTCTCCAGCACCATCATTTTACAGAACTGCAACGTTCCTGGAGTTTCCAGAAGTGGAATGTGTCAGGTTCTCAAGAGACTTTGCTTGGGTAAAAAAATATTTTAAATGACTCTCACTTATGCCGAGTTCACACTGCAGGATTTTCAAACTCGTCGGATCGCTGTTGTTTTCACACTGCGTGACTATCTGGGGTAGCATTCAGTCGCTGCTGTGTTCACATTGCACGATGGATCGGCGATAGGGGCTTTCACATTGCACGATTTCACAATAGGAAGAATCGCCGACAACTCTGTCTGATCCGCAAACTACGCTTCACAACAAAACACACGCGAGAAGTGATGAGGAAATAACGCGAGAACCTGCGTGCGTCAGCCCGTTGTTCTCGAGCTAGACTGGAAGTATTAAAACAATATAGCCCGCAAATGGTCTGTGTGCTGATTTCCAGCTACAAAAACAACAACAGATTATGCAGGAGGGAGATGCAGGGAACAGGGATTGTGTTCTGCAAAGAGTGGTAAATAATAATTTGCAGTAACTGTTATGATGTTGTGGCTGGTCAAGCGTTTGTGCTCGTTTCTGTATGATATAATTGTACAAATTAAAATACTGATATGATAACTCCTCACGGAACTTCCCCCTGCCCTGTATCTTTGTCTCTCATTGGCTGAAGGTCATGTAGTTTTCAGTCAGAAATCATTGCACACAGCGTGATTGTGAATCGCCGACAGCTCCAGATATTTAGCATGCCAAATATTTCACGGGCGTCGGCGACGTGTCGGCGATTCTCTCAGATCGCGTCTTTGGTAATTCACACTGCGCGATTGTCACTCACGTGAACGAGCTCCGATTTGCCTCCGATGTCGGGCATTTGTCGGTGATTTATCAAAACCTGTCGGCGAGTGAAAAATCGTGCAGTGTGAACTCGGCATTAATAAGAATAACATGCTGAAGTGTTGTGAAATACACAAAGACTGATTTTTTTTTTTTTATAGGCTTTATGGACAGATAAGTTGAGAGTGACTCTTGAAGGACCAGCATGACATCTTCTTGTGCCACAGTCTGGCAGTAAGTTTTAGGAGCTCATTTTTAATCAATCCTGCAAGACAGACTTTTCAGGATAGGAGATGAACTAAAATGAGCTCCCAAAACTTACTGCCAGATTCTGGAAGATAAATTCTTCAAACAGTGGCACAAGAGGATGTGATGCTGGTCCTTCAAGAGTCACTCACAACTTATCTGTCCATAAATCCTATACAAAATCAGTCTTCATGTATTTCACAACACTTCAGCATGTTATTCTTATTAAGTGAGGGCCATTTTAAAGAATTTTTTACCCAAGCAAAGTTTCTGAGAACCTGACACCTTGTAATTCTGGAGACTAAATGGTTCCTGATGGTTTCTCACCTAATTCTTCACCTTAATTCTTAATTCTTTTGCAGTTAAGGTGTCTTTTCTTCTCCACCTGTTTTTTCTGACCTTGCTGACCCAATGAGCATTTCGCTGCCCAGTGGTCATGCCTTAACTTTGCTAATTCTATTATTGCATTAGTATTGCATCCTTCTCATGGGCATTTAATAATTTTTTTAACTTTTATTCTTGAGTTCAATCTCTTTTTTGGCTCATTTTATCTGTAAAGGAAAACCTGCCTAATAATTCTGCACACCTGAAATAAGAAGTTTCTGACTATCAGCCTTCATGGACAATTATAAATTATTAAATACAAAATCAATAGTAGTTATTAAGATTGATGTGGTTTGGAATTGGTCAAATGTTCTTGGGGAAAAAAATATGACCAGAATATCAACTTACCTAATAATTCTGCACACACTGTATGTGTGTGTATATATATGTGTGTGTATATATATATATATATATATATATATATATATTAGTAAATGAAAATGAAGCTGTTGGGTATAGATGCACAGTCCGTTCATTGGATTGAACTATTTTAAGTTCCCATATCATGTCTAATTTCACAACATGTTTTAGCAACCACCTTCAACACCCTGGTGTAGGTGACTATTGCACAAGCAAACACCACTCACATTTTCCTCAGACACTGTAAAATCTAGTTCATTTTCTTTAGCTCCCCCAACTAATTTATGCTTTTGTTCCACTCTCAGCAACTTTAGTATTTGTTAGCAGAAATTTAGTCACTAATGGCTCTCCTAACTTTTTTGTGTCATCCTTTTTATGTTAATTAAGTAGCCTGGAAGTGTTGACACAGTTCTGGATGTGTCATCATTACTAAGCTTTGCTCATCCCTGAGGTTGCTTGCTGCGCCGAGGAATCATTTTCACACGCCATCGTTAGTGTGGAGAGAGAGCTCTAGCATTCTTCCTTTCCCAGATAGCAAATTACACACATACCACCACGGCCCTCAAATGGCCCTTAAGCTGTTTGCCTAAAGAATACCAGAACCATGCCCGAAGAAGACCAAAACTCGCCCACTACTCCACAGTGTCCCCAGAAAGCAGCCATAACTGGCCCACAACAGTGGACAAATTAAATACAACTCATATTTACAGATGTGCAAAAAATTTAAAAATACATACTTAAAAAAAAAAAAAAGTTATTGTTAAGAGAGTGAATCTTTTACATTGTTTGGTTTACATTAACATCTTGTGAAGTCGTTCTTCTCTTTCTGCCACCCTCACGGTCACCAAGATGAAACTTTTTCAACCTCCAGCTCCGTGTGGAATTCAAGAAAGACTTAAAATGCACTTACCAATCACAATGTTTTTATGCTCCAAACTTTGGTTTGGTGTTTTCCCATTTACACCTCTCCAGTTCACCGCTTTGGCCAAGTCATTTTTGATTGCCTGCCTCATAATTTTCCAGACCGTGTCCTTCACATCCATTCCACCCAGCAATCCAAATTCAAGTACCTGAAATATTTTTTTTAAGCATGCTGTCACTATTAAGCTAAAACACTAAGATTGATCACACACACACCATTTACTTATAACAGTAATTACAGCCAGACCAGAGTGATAACAGTAGGCAACTATGCATAACTGAGACCGTTACCTACCACTTTTTATCTTTATAGACAGGATTGAAGATCACTTTCCAGGGAAATTAAAGAAATTAATTTCCTTTAATTGGAAGCCATTTTGGACTTAAATGGTTAGATTCTGTGATGTAAAGAACATTGTTTGCTTTGAGATCTTGCACCATCTTTATAATGTTCCTCTGCTGTTCCACAACAATTTATTAGTTGTGTGGTGGCCTCCTCGTCAGTATCTCTTCATTCATCCAGTAGGCGCTTGTTTCATCTTTAGATAAGGCAAGAAATTTAATGATTACTAAATTTATAAAGCGAGGGTGCTGTGTTCATGTGAATATACTTTTCAGCGAATTATTAATTTTTTTGCAGTTAAAAAAGAAATGTGCATGTCAATTTGTTAAATTGCACAATGATACAAGGACAGGTCTGTGTCAAGGAACTACATAATACACACAATCTTACTTTATTTTGCGTTTTGGTGGCACCAGGGAGCCAGGCACAGCCTCTGACTGGAGATCGGTCTGTTCTGCGAGAGCTTTCAGCATGCTTCACTGTAATTATCTATGAAAGATAGAATGCAAAAATCAGAACAATCTGAAAAGTTTTCTACCATTTAGCCTTTTAAAATAACCATACTGTATACAGAAAGGGTGTATACATACTTGCAGTATATATAATTTTAACTTTATATGCAGACAAAGACTCCAGGGGTTGCCTCCAACACTTGGTGTCTGGGACTAGGCTTAAGCTTAGAGAAAAAGTTTAAATTCTATTATTATGAGGTGAATAACTACCTTAAACAATAAAACTGATTTAAATGTTTGTATGGAGGCCATAAACACACACCATCCTTCACCCAGATTGCAGGCACAACCTCAACTTCTGACTTCAGTGTCAACAAAGCTGACTGTGTGGCACATGATTTCTGCAAGCAAAACACAAATGTGAAAAACAACTTATAAAAAAAAAAAAAAAAGATAATATAAAGGCCAATACAGAAAAGCAGTTACTTGTCATACTTGTGTAGATTGTGTCAAAGCATAGCACAAAATCTCCATTTGCAATACTTTTAAATTTCTATTAATTCCTTTTCCTTCAGATTCAAACATCTTATTGACTCTTTTAACAGCCCTTTTTCATGTTTTCTTCACTCACTGCAAGACCACATGTTTTACGTTATGCACTATAAATGGGGACTGAGAATAACTGTAGTAGGCCTACATAAAAACAAATGAAATCCAATGACAGAAAAGAGTTAAACACAAACAAAAAGCCAATCAAATAACACACTGTAGAGGAATGGGTGAAACCTACATGTTAGTTGAGATTTTAAAAGAAGAATTAATTTACCTTGATGTATTAAAGCTCCAAAAGACCAAACCAAGGTATAGCGTGATCGCAAAAGTTCGAGCGGCAGTTTGAATTTCACCGCCAGGCTGTGTTGGCAAATGTGAGTGGCTGGCTGACTGCTACGCTACTTCCAGGTCCTCTGGTAGGCGGGGTGTGTGTGTCCTCTCGTCTCAAGGTGCGCTCTGGGGAAAAGTAGTCCTTTTTGTGAAGCGGATTTAACGCCGTAGATGTAAATCAACTACTATTTCCAAGATGCATTGCAAACTACATCGTCGCATTGCCGTGCAGAAGCAGCACGGACTCGTGTTTTCACACAGAACGCGTTTGCAGTCCGCTCCTGATCCGCGGCTATTTACCACAAACACAACATTTATCCATTATTTTATTTCAAATCTAAACGTTGTTAGCCTATACTGAAAGTGATTTTTCAGCATTGTGATCCTCTTTTATTACAATAAGGTTACACAAGCTTTCATATTCGTGTTTAAAATCAATGAATATAAACAACTTATTGAATGCAGATTTGTATATTATGTTGCTCAAGCAAGTTGAAACACATACAGCATATAATTTAACCCACTTTTCCTGCGTTAGGCTATCACAAAAATTTTAATTTAAAATTTACCACTGACAGAAACAGTTGGCTCTTGTGCCTTTTACTTTTAAATCTTTATTACAAGCAGTCCCACGAGTCTTAAGGAACTTTGTTTTTCTACCTCCACAAGACACGTGCACATGTTGCCTTGTTTATCTAAAAGTGCACTTTTCTTTGTTTTAAACCTAGCCAAAAAGCACAGAGCAGTACTGGGAAGCTGCGTTTTTGTTGTTGATAAAACCACAATCACGTTTTGGTTCTCAGTAGGTTTCAGCACATAAACGTTTCTTTAATTAATTATAATATCCAAAAGTCTGCTATTTGAATAAATATCGTAAAAAAAATGTACACATCTTACACAAGTTTGTTTTACTCTAAATCACATTCATGCCAGAGATCTTTATTTACTCTTCGGCTGACCAAAACCCACCCAGATCTCAGCCGAATATTTTCTTTTTTGTGGGGAACCAAAATCCAGCCACGGCTCAGCCAAATAGATACAATTTGCTTTTAGTTCTTTTGGTTAGCCAGACTCCAGCCAGAGCTCAGCCAAATGCTGTTTCACACCAGACTGTAAAAAAACAGAGCCAGAATTAAGCCAGAAGTGCCTAATGTAAGCCACGCCCACACTCTGTTGCTATCTGGGTTCTTTCTCTATCTGTTTGGTAAAGCGATACCTGCAGCGTACTTGGACATTTTTCAATGTTACCTAATATGTTTGCTTTGGAGATGAACCACAGTCTGACCAATTGCGATCAGGGCCATGTGGAGATAAAATGGCACGAGCTAAAGGAGGTTTAAATCCAGTTACTTTCTGAGTGGACCTACTCAGAGCTCCCATATGCCCTAGCAGCAAAATAATAAAGGAAATATGGCACCATCTTTAGTTTTTACTTCTGTGCAACCATGATGTAGCTCTGAAAGAATGAAATAATCTTCCAAAACCAATCACAAACCTAGTGAAAACTATTTTATAGATGCTGTGATGAGTATGTAGACTTGATAAATGTATATATAAGATTTCTGGTTAGGTCTGTTGAGGAAATGGCCAACTTTTAACTAAACTGGCTTCATGTGGCCGCCTTCCCTGCGTTCACAAAGCTTTGTGAGACAGTGTTGGCTTGTTAAACAGTCACATGTGTATGTGCCAAATTGCTGAATGCTGAAAAAGTTGTTTCTTCCTTTCATATTTGCGGAGGGGCGATTAAAGGAGACAGCAGAAGAAAGAGACCAAAAAGAAGTGTTAACATGGTTTTTGAAAGTCGTCACTGAAACGTGAGCCACTGAACATTTCACACAAAAACAAACACATGCACAAATGCATGTGCACACACACACATGCTCAACCACCGTGGAGAATAGATCAGACTATTGTTGGATGGTAAATCTCAGAAGATTGCTCGAGACAGGCCAAATTGCTCCCTTTTCTCTGCGTAGCACCACATGCTGCAAATCTGCAAAGTGTTTTTGCTCCTTCTGGAAAAAAAAAAAAGAAAAAGTTGTATTTAAAGGTGAAAAAGGCTGGAATTAATTTATTTAGCATGTACATTTTTTAGGGAAAATTCAAACATAAAAAAAAACAAAACAAAAAAACGGAGAAGTTAATTATACCACTCCATTATAAACCGCAGTCAACCACATTTACATTTAGAGTTGCATGTGTTTTTAATTGAATTTTGAAAGCAAACTTTGTAAATGCAGTCATGGCCAAAAATATCGGCACCCTTGGTAAATATGATCAAAGGCGGCTGTGAAAATTAATCTGCATTGTTAATCCTTTTGAACTTTTATTTAAAAATCTAACCTTTCATTAGATAAGAATTTAAAATGGGGGGAGATATCATTATGAAAAAACTGTTTTCTCAAATACACGTTGGACACAATTATTGGCACCCCTAGAAATTCTTATGAGTAAAATATCTCTGAAGTATATTCCCATTCATATTCACAATTTTGAGCACTCCAGGGTAATTATGAACATGAAATTATCCAGCCATGGCTTCCTGTTTCACAGAAATGTAAATAGGAGGGAAAGCAAAGCCCAAATTCCCTTAATCATCCATCACAATGAGAAAAACCAAAGAATATATTTCTGATGTGCAGCAAAAGATAATTGAGCTTCACAAATTAGTGAAGTGGCTTTAAGAAAAGAGCTAGAGCAGTGAAAATTCCCATTTCCACCATCAGGGTAATAATTAAGAATTTCCAATCAACATAAAATGTTACGAAACTGCCTGGAAGAGGACGTGTGTCTATATTGTCCTAATGCATGGAGAGAAGGAGAGTTTGAGTGGCTAAAGACTCTAAGGACCATAGCTGGAGAATTGCAGAAAATAGTTGAGTCTCGGGGGTCAGAAAACCTTTTAAAAAATAAAATAATAATAATATTGTCAAACAGCACCTACATCACCACATGTTGTTTGGGAGGGTTTCAAGAAAAATTCTGCACGCAATTTAATTAACAAGAATTCAATTATTTATATTAATTATTTAGCCTGACATGTTTACCGTTTCAAAATGTTATATATGTTTCTTAAAAATAAAATGTATTGTGTTCAGTGGAAAAAACATTGTTGTTTTTTACCCAGACATTTAAAAATAACATATTTTAGAGCTGTAATCGCAATACCGTGATATTTTTTATCTAAGGTTATCATACCTTCAGAATCTCATACCGGCCCATGCCTAGTAAGGGTCATTATGTACTTTACTTGTGGTTTTGAATACTTTCCTTACTTTCCCACCAAATCTTGATCACATCTTTTATAAGAGATTAATTTAATCAGATTTCTCGCTCATTCTCATTTCCTTTTGTTGATGTGTGACACGTCTGTTAAACCCGCATGAACAACAGACAACACATATGTATTGGCCCAACAATAACAGCTCAACAACAGTCATGAGGCAAAAAACGTGTCGTTTTTGATGCAACACAATAAATAAATGTTTAGCTGTGTACTTTCCTCCCCTCCACTTGTTTATTTGCAGATGTCCTCCTAAGTGTTGTTTGTGAAGGGATTGCAATGATTTGAGCATGTTTGATGACGTCTTTGGTTTTGAGAGGGCAAGTTGATTTATTGGTCTTTCTTTTGATCCATTTTAGTTAAGCAAAGTGCAGCAACTAATTTATTTCTGCAGTTGTGAATGTGGGTTGTTGTTGAGAGTTCGACTATCTATGAAGTAGACAGGATAGTTTATTTCTCAAACTTTCCAAAGTGTTGGTAGTAATGATGTAAACAATGTAATCCTTGCCAAAAATCACTATACATGTCATGTGCATATTTTGTCTTAGGGTGAATACAAAAAAATAGTAAAAAAACTAATTGTACTTTTAGCTATACAAGTAAAAATGCATTGCATTTGGTAATGTTTATTTTAAATTAGAGAAAAACATGACTGAATAGTTAATATTGATAAATGCTGTCAACATTACATTTATGTAGATATTAAGAAAATGGAATTAAACTTTTAATTTGACCTTCTGTCGTGCTGAGGAAAGAGTCCAAATTATGACGTTGTCATGTTTATTTTTTGTAATGGGGCACAGCTAAATATTAGGTTTTTGGTAATTAAAATAAGTTGGTTATGGAAGACAAACTAATTCCATGACTGGTATGTCTCAGGTGAATTATGAGGGAATAACTAGGAGCTTTGTTGCAATGGCGTGTGTCATTCTCTTAGTAGAGGGTTCAGCATGCAAGCTTGCCTCTTGTTCATGCTCTCTGTAGAATACTTTTGGGACGTTTCTTAGAATTAAAGGATGTTTACCCCAGTCTGAATGATGAAACAGGGCAGCTAGTCCATGTGGGAACCACAGTGTGGGGAATCAAGCAAATGTTTCTGAACAGTGCCCGTTTTTTATCGGTGCCAGTAAATGGCACAATTGTCGGCTTTAATTTGGCTTTGCATGTTTTGCCTAACTGTGATATTTTTTAACATCTGTTTACCTCCTAATGACTCAAGAACAAGTAGATTATTTGCAATAATGACTCAGGCACAATTACCAAGAGTGTTTTGTAACATGCAACAGCAACTTCCAAAAACAGTTCATCAGAAATTGTTTGGAATTTTTCCTAGAAGGGGAGGGGGGTTGTTCTGTTTTTTCCCGACATAAAAATAAAAGGGATTTAATATTGATAATAACATTGAACACATTGTATGATTATTCCTTAAAGATAAGGTTTTAATAGTTTTACTAGTAGTAACCCATTACGTTCTGCCCAGTGTCTTCAAGTAAAAACAAACTTTTATTTTGACGGGTTGCCGTGAATAACTTAACATTTCTGTGTATATGATATGAGGATAGTTTTTCTCAAATGAAACGCTCGAATGCTCATGAAGTGACTCTCAGAGCAGTTCTGGAGATGTTGTTCATGTATTTATGTCCTCATTTAGTGAGACGCCAGACGTTAATATCACCGCAAGCGTCGCGCGCTTCTGTATGAGTGAACAAACCCGCACGTCTGCGCCATACATTAACACAGAGACACGCAGAAGTCATATTTAAATAGACGTTTTGCGGCTTAATATTTACAAATAGGAGTGGGAGTGTGCTCACTTGTGTGTGCGCTTACGTTTGTTTGTGTGTGTGTGCGAACCGGGGCGGAACTCCGCTGTGCGCGCGATACAGAGCGCACATTATGTACTTATACATATGTAACGTAGAGACAGAAATGACACGCCGTCGTGTAAATAAGATAAATAACATAAGGCTATTTAGTTTGTTTAATAAAAGAACAAGGTATACACCTGTTCTATAGGGAAGGTAACATTGAATGACTTCTTTTGTGGTCTGGCGCTATAGAGAAAATAAAATTAACTTGACTTTCAAGGGGGGCGGGGGGTGCCGTTGGGGGGGGGGGCGGGCCGCCCCTAAAATAATGGTAGGGGAAACACTGAACTGGAAATTTAACCTGACACTATTTGATAATATCAGCGACAAGCGATTTGTCTGTCCACATAAGAAGTGACACAGCTACAAAACAAGACAAATGCAACAAACCACAGCCATTTAAAACTGTGTGTGGGTGGGCTCTGTTTTGCAACAAAATGGATAAGTACATAATCAAGTTAATGAAAAAAACAATGTTAAATAATGTTAAATAAATAAAATAATATGAGGAAAAAAAACACAAACCAACAGGTCCAGCTACCTCAGTGACACTTGTAATCCACGTGTTTTCTTTAAAGGAATATTCTGGGATAAATACAGCTTAATCTTTATGGAGAGAGTCTGTGACATGCTGTTCATTACAACCTGACAACTTTTGCACAACATCTACACAAGGATAAGAAGAAAGGATGTATTTGTGTGTTATTGCCCATAAAGCACTTTTTATTGAATTAAAAAAATTGATTTTTGTCTGATTTGAATTGAACAGCTATTTCTTAGCACATTCAAAGTGATTAGTTCAAAAGCACACCAATAAAAATATAGATCTAGTGACCACTTTTTTAAATTAGCACTTGTAAATGTAACAATATGAAAAAAGAGTTTAAAATGGGTACAAAACGTGCATTCTGCTGGCCTCAATGCAATTTACATACTACATATTACACTGTGCAACTGGGTTAAATTATGCAAGGGTTTCAGAAGTTTTTAGCTAAGAACACAAGTCTGTCAATGGTTTCTTAAGAGATTCTCTGTGGCTTGACACTATGTTCCCACTGGCATTAAAAATGCTTTCAGATGGGGAGCTAGTTTGCAGAAGGAGTGAAACTGTCTATCGGTAACGAATATTTGTTTTCGATAAGACTTACATTTAGAAGTAGACACTTCAAGCTTTCTATAGATATAACTCCCATGTCTCTGTGCTAAGTATTTGCTGAGTTACAGTTCATTTTAGTGACGCGTTTCTAAAAGCAGTTTGCGGAGACGGAGAAGACAGAGAGCGCACCCTGTTTGTTTTCTTTATTATTCAAAAGCACAAAGTTTAGTTGTTATTATGAGTGTATACAAATAAAAGTAGACCCCTTACAGATTCGATTGGTGTATGGCTCTTATCTGTACGATCAAAAATGGCAGAGTAATTCAAGCTCATTTCGGCCTTATCAGGAAAATCTGCCACAAAACGCGTATCCGCGTTTGTCGACCCCAGAGGGCTAACTTGAAGGAGTCCCGGCTAGTTGGCTATATCGCACATGAGAGGATGCTGCTGCAGGTGGCAGATCATTAATAGCCTTTTCTTTGCTTATACACACCATATACACATAGTCAAGCAAGCTGATTAACATTAACATTTTGATAACAAAGTATAATAATAATAATAATTTGCATGGTTTTGTGTGATATGTGATCGTTAGATTTAATCACCATTGGTTGCATGATGTATTGTAATGCTTTTTTTTCTCAGTTGGTCAGAACAAAAGTGGCAGACATTTTGCTCATTCAGATGATATTTTCCACTGAAAATTCTTATTTGGGTCATACTTCCAAGACATAGAATCTGTGATTCTGAAGTACAATGAATATTCACACCGGTGCAGTGACCGACAGCCACACATACACCTCAAAACATTGGATTCATCCGCACTGAATAGCCGTGCCGATGCACAACCCACATAACGATGATAATTCCGCAAAAAAAAATGCAATTGCAGGTTTCAAACAGAGATGGTGACAAAGAAGCAAACTTAATGGACTGCAGCTTTAAATTATCATTATAATAGCTCTTATGTTTGTATATATTGCCCAGTCCTATATGTAATGGGGGATCATTAAAAATCTTCATGCAGAAGAACCTCAAAATTCTGATTTAGACAACTTTACAGATCCAGTATTAAACTTTTTTACTAAATTATAAATCTTGTAAGTTCTTTATAAAATAGAAGCTTCAGATTGTTGCTCATAGTCTTTCATTGTGTAAACACAATTTTCCAAAACCACAAGTCAAAAGAATTTTCTGTGGAAATCAACAACATGGCATAATTGATGATATTAAGTTTTATTTACATTTACATGCATTTATATCCAAAGCAACATACAACTTAAAGATGACTTACATGAAATGTCAAGCAAATCTAGCATGTAATATTCCTTTATGCCTCATTTTATCACAAATATAATTTTTTAAAAATCTCTAAAAGTCAAGTGAATCACTTCTTCAGACTTTTAGTAACCCTCAACCTTAACCTCATCTATAGTGCTCACACCTCTTAAAAGGTCAAGAGTTACACTGAAGAAAATAAAAAACAATAAATTAGGACTGAGAGAAACTGAACAAGTTTGTTTGACATGTTAAAAACATTATTTAAACTGTATGTATGTGAAAATGAGGGGGAAAAAATCTGTAAAGCTTAGATTTACCACAGTGCAGAAAGAAAGGCCAAGCATTTATTTTCTAACAGCATCAGCTGAAACACTTAAGAAATATAAACATTTAGAAAATGTATGAAAAGCATCCAGCTGTGGTAAGTGTTATGATTACCTGTATCTCAGCCAGCTCTTCATGAAATGCACACTAAGCATCCAGACTGCAGTTTAAATTTAAACAGCCAGAAGCGTTAATCACTCTTGATGGGTAACTTAACCCTCTGGGGTCTGAGGTCATTTTGGGGCCCTTGAGATGTTTTGACATGCCCTGATATTTGTGTTTATTTCAGCTATTTAAAACATACTATTGACCAACATGTAATTTTTGTATTCAGCACAAACTGTGCTACAGTAATATGTGACCAAGATGGATGTACATTAGGTATGTTCATTTTAACCGTTTAACCGTTAACCGACCGATAAGAATTTTGACCGATTAATCAGTTAAAGTCACTTATTTATTTATTTATTTTCCAGTAATTTATCAAAAGAATTTAAAAGGTTTGCTGCATGGTTAAAATAAGC
This sequence comes from Onychostoma macrolepis, assembly GCF_012432095.1. Classification (NCBI taxonomy): domain Eukaryota; kingdom Metazoa; phylum Chordata; class Actinopteri; order Cypriniformes; family Cyprinidae; genus Onychostoma; species Onychostoma macrolepis. The sequence goes on from NC_081172.1 coordinate 26,536,653, forward strand.
TACGGGTATTTAAAAAAATACGTTTTTTAGAGAGAGCGAGAGAAAAAAAAAACATAAGTTGCCTATAAGTCGCATTTTATTATTTCATTCAGAAATAGGCTGACGCGAATTACAAACATTATAATAAACACTGTAAACATATAGGCTATTTTAGTTCCCCTCACTCCTCAACAAATCCTTTCAATTAACAGTAGGCTATTTAGAAAAGAACAAGAATTAAAAATGTAAGAAGCTATAGGCTTAGCTAACCTATATAAACGACAAACCAAAACGAATTCATTTAGGCTAAACGAAACTGAAACCATGGGTCTCTCATTCATACAAAATCAAATGTTTCCGTATTCGTGATGTATTTGAATGCCAACATATTATTTACCTTTTATGTAGCCTTCATTCGCGTTCCAATATCCACGTAAAACAAAAGGTTTTGCATAACTTCACGGCGGTACGGTGATAACGCTTAACGGCACAGATTTTACTACATATTTAAAGTGAGCAGTGTGGTTTTTTTTTTCCATATGTTTGTCTGATTGTTTTTTATAATGATAATGAACAGGCTGCATTGTCAAGGTAGAATGCTAAACTGTGTGGGGCGCATGCGGCGCTGGAGAAATCACTTGATTTTTGTAACAGTGGAAGCAACTACTCCTTTTAGTCATGAAGATAATCGGAATTGTAAAAGGTTTGCTTTTATTTGTGTACATTCACAATAAAAACAATTCTTTGCGCTTTTGTAAAATAAGCCCAAAAAAAATAGGCCACTTTCTGCCGTCGCGCTACTCTTTCGTTTTCTTAAATTATGATTTAAGTGAAAATATATTTCTCGTATAGGCCTATTTATTCGTTACAATATATATATATATAGTGCCTAGCTTTATTATGTTTTTCTCCGCTGCAGAAGCGCTGCAGGTGCGTTGTAGGTGCGTGATGTGATAGTTATGATGACCATATGAATCCTCATGTTCTGTTGTTTGCTGCTTTTTGCGCATGTAAAATTAATCCCCGGAAAACAAATGTTAGTATTTTTAACGGGTCACAGACACTTATTCTTTCTAATTTAATTCAGTTCTAATTTAAAATAAACTTGTTGGTTAACAGTTAATAATCGGTTAACGAGCGTCGGTTGTCGGTTAGGAAAAATAACCGAAATGAACATCCCTAATGTACATGTTTGCATTTTTTAGGAAAAAAAAAAATATTATGTGTGGTTAGTATGTTTTGGGGGAAAATATTTAGTTGAAATAAGGCCTTAAAACCCACACTAAATAGTTCTGAATAAGACTTTTGAGTAATCAGTCTTGTAGGCTAGAATATTTACTTCAAAATTATGTGAAAATCATTCTGCTTACTCATTCACAGAAAACAATATATTGATTTAAATTTTTCAAGACATGTTTTGGGATCGAAAAACTATATGAGAGGGAGTGGCAATGGCCTTGAATATTAAGTGAGTCACACCTGAGAGACAAAGGGCCCTCCCCTAATGGCCCATCAGTGTGACTCTGACTTTGAGGCAGGTAAGAGAGAATGTGAGGAGATTGAAAAAAAGTTTAGTTTTTTTTAATTATTTGTATTTTATTTACAACACAGTATAATCAAAACATACATAATGAAGGTCAAAGAGACATCAGGATTCATCTGTGGTGCAGGTATCTGATTCAATAAAATACAAACAACCAAAAAAAAAAACATTTGTGAGCATGTTAATATCAGAAACAATGTGTGTGTTTGTATATATATATATATATATATATATATATATATATAGGTATAGGTTTTGTAGCCATAGACTCACACATGCTTTGTACTATCATAAAAAAAAAGAAAGAAATCTTATATCTGAGAAATTAATTATTATTGTTTAGCACGTTATTAAAATCTATTTCTGAACAGAGTAGGCTATTAATAATAAACATGTACTAAACATGCTTAGACTTGTAGCATTCATCATGTTACAGTGTACACTCATATTACTTTTATTGTTTTATATAGAGCATGAAAACATCATCGTGCTGTAAGAAATTTAAATACAATGAATTGCCTATCATATTCAAAATGTTTTACACGATTTCAAACATTGTAGTCAGGAATTATACTTTGGGAAAAACCCAACTATGATTTTGTAGTCATATAGCCTAGTATGTACGATTTTATAGTAGCCTATGATATGATTCTGTAGCCACAGACTCAAGCATGCTTTGTACAATAAAAGGATGTACTTTTTACTATAAAAAAGGATATTTTATATATGAGAAACTAATTATTATTGTTTAGCACGCTATTAAAGTCTATTTGTGAACAAAGTATTAATAATAAACATGGTTTAAACATTCTTAGATGCGTAGCATTCATCATGTTGTCGTTTGGGAACAACCCAACTAGTAAATCTGTTCAAGTTTATGTCACAATAAAACGTTAACTAATGCAAAAAAGAAACATTACTTACTCATCAGATTGATCTCCTCTACTGGATGAAATCGTGTTCTTCTTTTGAGGGAAATCCTGCATTTACTGAGCGCGCCTTCTTCCAGAAACGAACAAGAACCGCGATGAACGACCTCCTCTTTGTTTGTGTTGGGCGTTTGCACGTGCGCACGTCCCACGTGGCTACTTACATATGTACGGCGCGAGCCGCGAGGGGGCAGGATCGCATTAGAGATAATGAGTTAGACCGGAAAGACTGAACATCATGTTGGTTTCATATGGATTACTTAATCACAGAATATTTGTTTTCGATAAGACTACCATAACTCCCATGTCTGTGTGCTGAGTATTTGCTGAGTTTCAGTTAATTTTAGTGACGCGTTTCTAAAAGCAGTTCGCGGAGATGGAGAAGACAGAGAGCGCACCCTGTTTGTTTTCTTATTTTTCCAAAAGCACCAAGTTGTGTTGTTATTGTGAGTGTACACAAATAAAAGTAGACACTTAACAGTTTCGATTGATGTATAACACTTATTTGTATGACCAAAATCAACAGAGTATTTTTAGTGTCTTTTGCACTGATCTTAAAAAAAACGAGTTGGTATCACCGGCGATACAGCCGACCCCAGAGAGTTAAATATAAAGCTTAAATGGGATTGCAGGCCCCCAACGTCCATTAAAACACATAGAATAGCAATCTGCTATGAGAAATAATTGATGTCCATCCAGAAATGTGCAAGACAGGAGGAATGTTTCCCAAAATATTTCTTCTCAAAGCTTAAAACCCAACTAACACCTACTTGTTCATTTGGTATTTAATTGCAAACTTGCCACATTGGCAACAGTTCACAGGGAGTTAGAAAATGTATTTCCTTGCGTGTAAAGCAGCTAATTGGAGTTTTTGTAGTCTGTTTGCATTAAAAATATATACTCATCCTCATAGAAGGAACCCAGCTTGACTTCAGATGCAGAAACAGCCAGGTGTAATAACATTATTTTGCTTGTCATTTCTGCACCACAACCAGGACCAAAAGTTTAATTGAGTGTTTTTAAATACTCTCCCTGTCTATGATTAGTTGGATAAACATATAGTTCCATCCCAGACTCACATGAATGGTTGAGTAAATTATTTAGTCTGACCCAGTCTGTCCACTCAAACAAACAGATTCCAAAATGCATTTGGTACCACTGGTGATGTAGAAATTATACACAACAACTACAACTCAACACTACAACTACTAAATTATATTCAAAATGTTTAGTGTATTTATAACATGATGATGATAACATACCATGACAAGGGGACTATTTTGCTAAATATGTTACATTGATTTTGGCTCAAGAAACAAGCAGTTAAGTAGTTACTTACATTTTAGACAGAATATTGACTGTTTTGTTCTATTTCACCAGCGAAAATAGTTCCAAACAAAGATCAGAAGTATTGCACATTCTCCAAGCAGCACTCGCATTTTTGTTCCTGAAGGATTCAGTGTTTTGAATGAATCGGTTGAACGAATAAGTGACTTACCGCCACCTACTGGTGGTTTAGATAGTTTAAAAGTATGCATTTTTCCACCAACATTTCTTATTTGTATATTCAAAAAAAATTATTTAAAACATTAATCTCATAACATTATTTATTGCGGTTGTAAATTTGTAGTGCAAATTATTTAATTTGATTGCTAACAGCCCTGTTGTGTATATTAAATTTCCTCATCAGTTGTAAGAATTTGACATGAAAGATGACGCATACATTTAATAAGGTTAAAGAATATTGGACTTTATGGAGGTAAATAACAACCTGGGGTAAATATTAAAAACATGCAGATTTAAATATGTAAATGCTGAATAGAAAACTGATGAAAATATTGCTTCATTTACATTACCAAAAATATTGCTGATATGGAGCTTTTGAGAGATATTTTGTATGGGATATTGTCTTCAGATATGAAAGGTTCTCTGTATATTGAAATAATAAATAGCATTTTTGACAGCGATGATATTTTGTTTTCTTTTTAAATTTAAAAACATTAAATATTACATTTACGTATGTAATATAATGTGTATTTCCTTCACAGGTTTGGTCTTAAATTTTACATATGGTGGTATTAAAAAGGTCTTAAAAAGTCTTAAATCTAACTTGTTCATATCTGTAGACACCCTGTGTATTATGTCTTAGACACAATATCTGTTTTTGCTCAATTTTGCCAACACAAATATTACCTACAAAGCAACAGTAGAGCTGAGGTGCATCTCCAAGCAAGACACAATTTCTGAACGAATCTGCATTTGGACTAATCGAGTGAACCAATGGCCCTTTTATAAAGAATTGCAGCGTCCCAATGTGCCTACTTATACTACGCCCTTAAAGTATGTACTCTTTTGGTGAAGAAAAAGTACACAAGAGTAGGCAAGCTTTGGGACATACTATCACGTCACACAACTGCGTCTTTAGCGTACCGCTCTGTCGCATAGTTACACACATCCTGTCACTGTAAACTGTCCTGTCAGTCATCTTATCACAGTTAACACTCGCCACATTTAATTTAATTTAACTTCCTACCGTATTGGAGAGAAAAGAAGTAGCTTGTTGATCTGCCAGTCGTGGGACTTTCATGCTGAGAACTCTGCTCGTATTTTCTGCATAATGATGCATTTAAAAGTTAACGACCAAATGGTTGTTTATAAAAGAGCACATTGCTGTTGCAGATGAAATATAACACAGATAAAATAAAAAATTGTTTGATTAAATGCTGATTATTAGTAAATACTTTGGTTTCACTTTATTTTGATGGTCCCTTTAACACATTCTATTGACTATAAGTAATGATGCACCTACATTTCTACTAACTCTCATTAGAGTGTTAGTAGTGTATTAGTTGACTGGTCGGGTTAGGGTTAGATTAAGTTGACACGTTCTTGTAAAGTTACTTATAGTCAGTAGAATATCTGTTGGGAGACCAACACAATAAGCAGTTAGTAGATATGAAGCAGACAGTCTACTAATACTCTTATGAGAGTTTGTTGACATGTAGTTGTAACATTACTTAGTGACAACAGAATGTTCAAAAGGGACCATCAAAATAAAGTGTTACCAATACTTTTTCTAAACCTCTCTACCTAACCATCAGTTGTGCACATCTGCCATGTTTGTAGTAATTTTTTACACATTTTATTCGTGTTTGTAGTTCTGGACCAAAGCCTTCATCAAAGTGCAATGGATTGTGGGCAATATTAGCCATTAGAGTATGCATGGATCCACACTTCAAAAATCGACCTGAAATAGTAGACCATCCGGGGACTTTAGGCATACTCTTTTTAACATACTATGCTTTGGGACACACTTATTTTAATCTCACATACTATTTAGGATGGATAGTATGAACATCGGTTTGCAGGGACCGGCATTTCCTGAATTAATCAGTCGTTTGAATGAATCAAAATAATGACTCAATGACTTAGGCTACTCTTTAAGACATGACAAGACAGTTTTAGTTTCCTATTTAGAGCATTTCATTAAAAAAAAAAAAAAAAATCTGGAAAAAAAATTCACATTAATTAAAAACCAATTAAAGGCACCATTACATGTCATCATTACTTCATCCTTATGTCATTTTGTGCAACCCGTCAAAAATATATTGCAGAATGTCCAGTGTGCCTTTTTTTTTTTTTTTTTGGATGTAATTGAATTTCAAAAAGAGCACAGTGGTTCTGCAATACCTCATATTTCCACATAAGAACAAGTTTGGAACCACATGAGGAAGACAGATTATGACATAATATTCATTTTTGGATGAACTATCCTTTTGAGACGCATGATAATACAGTTATGAGGTGTACAGTTATGAAGTGGGTGGAATTGTTCATGCCCCATCAAGGGGAAAAGGTTGTTGTTCTGATTAGTTCAGTTTGAATTTCAGCTGACTCTTAACTGAGTCACACAGACGAACAAATCAATCACTATAATTCAGTCTAAAAGCTTTAGTCTGGTAATTACAGAACAGTGCTGAGGCAGATCTCCTACCTTCATCACTCACGCTGCTCTCCTTAGACAAGCATTGTTTTTTGTTGTTCTACAACAACACTAGGCATGTTTATTTGCACTAATTTTCTCAATGAATCAAGTCCAATTTCAGATTCTCAAGTTCTGTTTATATGAACACTGAGGGATGCAATCCTATTCAAATATATCTTTAAATTTTAAGTGCTCTGAACAAAACTTCAATTGCCTTGATGACAGTCCTAAAAAGAAACATGTCAGGAGAGCTTTTTACCAGATATTTTGTAATATTTAATCAGTTTTACTGACCATGCCATAAGATGCAAAATAAACATTTGTACACATTACAAAATGATTTTTTGAAGTTGTAAACTAAACCAAGATTGGAGTATGTTTTACAAGAAAGTACTTCTTCAGTCTTTCTACAAAATGTCACATTTAATTAAGTGTGAATGGCCATTTCTTTGTAACTATTTGTGAAATATACTAGTGAAAATTGCTTTAATGTAAATCCTATATAATTTTTTTGTCAGTGTATAAAATGTAAATGCATGCATCACAGCACTGAGGTATTTTTGAATCCAGTTAAGAAAATAGATTCAAGCATTTGCATGTTTATTTTTTATTTGTTTTTTATTTCGAAATTTTGAGCTACTTTCTAAGGCAGCATCATAACCAATAGGGATGTCAGAACTATTGCTTTGGTACCAAATCAGTACTGCAATAAAATGCAACAATACCAGTTGTTATTCAGTTCACTGCCAAAGATCTGTCTGTCTGACTTGCATACTGTATTTGCACATGTGAACACGATAAAGCCTTACATTTCTTCAAATTTAAGACATGTTTAACTGAAAACTGTGCAAGGTATTGCTGCATGAAATTTGGCTGATAGTTTTAACATAATAATTTTGATGAAAGTGATCTTATTAGGCCAAACACAAATTTGTGGTGGTGGTAAGCAGAGATTACAGTAAGATGGAGTGTGTTGGTTTATTGAGCCAGAGCTCAGCCCGATGTCTACGGGACAGAGCTGGCTGGCCAAGGCTTTTCTTGGCACTCATGACTTGATCTCTGGCCCAAAGCTCGTATCAGATTTAAACACAACCAGATGTTTACATATGCACTCAACCTGTAAAATTCACATGTGTATGCCAAGAATCTGAATCCCTCATTTGATTTGAACAGAAACTGCACCTCCTCATTTACTCTTTTTTTTCTTCTTTTTTTTTGATACTAGCTTCATCTTGTCATTCTGTGACTGTTCTGTCCTGATATCCTCACTTCACTGTTGAAATTGTACCTTTTGTGATTGAGTGTAGGATACGAGAAGCAGAGTTTTAGGACCATTAAGTTTATATAAAGAAGGACCAAAAATGCTTATTTTCAAAGGTGCCTTTAGGAAATCAATGTCATGATTAACATTTATTCAGTGTGCATATCTGACTGCATAACAATTCTGACATTAAGACTGTAGAAGCCCCCATTTAGAGAGTTACTATCACATACCAGCAGGCCAACTTACGTCATATTGATAATTATTTAAATGACTCAAGAGCATATACTGCAGGCGTGCTTTGGTTTTCCATTCGCATGGCAGCCAACATGAAAAATAAATAACGACTACTGTCTTACCTAATTCAGCAAAATCCAACATTTTAACCTGACATCATAGGCTATAATCATATAGTCATCGCCACCAAAGCGCCAACTTGTAATGTTTTTAGAAGTTGGGATAATATCCAGTGGAGAGAATTCAGCAGGGGAACTGCCTGATTGATGCATCTGATGATTTTATTTTGACCATGTCAGGTTCACTGGATTGAGACTGTTGCAGATTGATTGATGTGGAAATAGGTGTAATGGGGGGGAAAAAAACTTATTTAATTAATATTTACTGATTGATTGATTACACTTTTTGTCAGCATTTCCCATCTCATTACAAGTTACAAAGTTTTGGATTTTGGTAGAAACTATGGAAGCTTGTTTATGTAAAAAAAAGTAATTGCGACTTATCACAATTAGGATTTTTTTTTTTTTTTTTGAGTTATATGTCACAATTCTGTCTTTTTTTAGATATAGCCTAAATTCAGAATTGTAAAATATAAATTTGCAATTGCCTTTCTCTTTTTTTTTTTTATTCCATGGAGGGGGGGGGAAACTGAATTGTGAGATGTAACAAGAATTAAGAACTACAAATTTTGAGAAAAAGACAGAATTCTGAGTTTATATATTACAATTCTGACATTTTTTTCTTAGGATTGTACGAGGAAGTCTGTATTGTGATCTTAGATATTTTCGCTATCACTAACAAGTATACAAGACTATTCATACACACACAAACCAATGATGTGAAACTCATTTTGTGTTCTATTTACTCAAAAATACATTCTATGATGAGCATGCTTTTTTATTCAGAGTATTTTACTTTGGTTTAAAAGAATGCAGATGTTCAAGTACAGTTAATGAAACAGGACATCATGACAATCACTTATTTACAGTATTTTTTTATGTTGATGGTTAAACTGTTTCTTTACACCTTGAGATTTGGCATCATGGGATGGAGATAGATCAGTTTGTATATGATATCAGAGGTTGTTCATGACCGTCACAAATCTTGTGTTTTCAAAGGGGAATTCAATTGCTGATGCCAGCATGATAATTTATTATCCCCCCTTTCAGTTTGATTTTGTTTTTGCTTTGAGTCACCACTCTGACTTGGGCAAAAAACATGTTTTGAATCAGATCTCCATATTAGTTTAAAATAGGAATGGAAAATAATGTTTCGATATGCTTACAGCCACAGCCAGGCACACACCCATTGTACAGGATATAATGCAGTCCCAGTTGTGGGCATTTATAGAAACTTCCTTTCATGGAATTCATCATGCTGTGATCTTACTCTATTTCTGGACCTTTCTTAATATTTTTAAATATTATTTATTGTACTACATGTCCTATAATTCTTCCAATAAGAAGGTTTCTTGTGCTTTATAAGCCATTCATCAACTGTTTGTTTAAAAAGATGTTTTTCTCAAATGTACAATGTCAAATGGTATACGTTAAGGTACCTGTTAATCATTCAGTACGATTACTGCAGCATTTTAATAAAGTACTTTTTGAAAGGTTTAAATAATTACAGTATCCCACAGAAGTGAGTACACCCCTCACATTTTTGTAAATATTTTATTATATCTTGTGACATGTGACATCACTGAAGAAATGACACTTTGCTACAATGTAAAGTAGTGAGTGTAAAGCTTGTATAGCAGTGTAAATTTGCTGTCCCCTCAAAGTAACTCAACACACTGCCGTTAATGTCTAAAACGCTGGCCACAAAAGTGAGTACACCCCTAAGTGAAAATGTCCAAATTGGGCCCGATTAGCCATTTTCTCTCCCTGGTGTCATGTGACGCATTAGTGTTACAAGGTCTCAGGTGTGAATAAATTTGGTGTTATCAATCTCATTCTCTCATACTGGTCACTGGAAGTTCAACATGGCACCTCATGGCAAAGAACTATCTGAGGATCTGAAAAAATAATTATTGCTCTACATAAAGATGGAGTAGGCTATAAGAAGATTGCCAAGACCCTGAAATTGATCTGCAGCACGGTGGCCAAGACCATACAGTGGTTTAAAAGGACAGGTTCCACTCAGAACAGGCCTCGCCATAGTCGACCAAAGAAGTTGAGTGCACGTGTTCAGCGTCATATCCAGAGGTTGTGTTTGGGAAATAGACGTATGAGTGCTGTCAGCATTACTGCAGAGGTTGAAGGGGTGGGGGGTCAGCCTGTCAGTGCTCAGACCATACGCCGCACACTGCATCAGATTGGTCTGCATGGCTGTCGTCCCAGAAGGAAGCCTCTTCTAAAGATGATGCACAAGAAAGCCCGCAAACAGTTTGCTGAAGACAATCAGACTAAGGACATGGATTACTGGAACCATGTCCTGTGGTCTGATGAGACCAAGATAAACTTACAGTATTTGTTTCAGATGGTGTCAAGCGTGTGTGGCGGCAACCAGGTGAGGAGTACAAAGACAAGTGTGTCTTGCCTACAGTCAAGCATGGTGGTGGGAGTGTCATGGTCTGGGGCTGCATGAGTGCTGCCGGCAACGGGGAGCTACAGTTCATTGAGGGAACCATGAATGCCAACATGTACTGTGACATACTGAAGCAGAGAATGATCCCTCCTTCGGAGTCTGGGCCGCAGGGCAGTATTCCAAAATGATAACGACCCCAAACACACCTCCAAGACGACCACTGCCTTGCTAAAAAAGCTGAGGGTAAAGGTGATGGACTGGCCAAGCATGTCTCCAGATCGAAACCCTATTGAACATCTGTGGGGCATCCTCAAACGGAAAGTGGAGGAGCGCAAGGTCTCTAACATCCACCAGCTCTGTGATGTCGTCACGGAGGAGTGGAAGAGCACTCCAGTGGCAACCTGTGAAGCTCTGGTGAACTCCATGCCCAAGAGGGTTAAGGCAGTACTGGAAAATAATGGTGGCCACACAAAATATTGACACTATTGGCCCAATTTGGACATTTTCACTCACTGTTGTGGCCAGCGGTGTAGATATTAATGGCTGTGTGTTGAGTTATTTTGAGGGGACAGCAAATTTACACTGTTATACAAGCTGTTCACTCACTACTTTACATTGTAGCAAAGTGTCATTTCTTCAGTGTTGTCACATGAAAAGAGAATAAAATATTTACAATATATGTACAATGTACTCGCTTCCGTGAGATACTGTATATTCAAAATATTTTTTTAAAAAGTATAAATTATTAAAACTTTAAAATGTTTAAAAATTGTAATGTGGGGTTTGGGTTTTGGTTGTGTTTCTCGTTCATGTAGCCATGTCATTGCCTTTGTTCCTTGTTGCATATTGAAGTTGTAACCTGCTGTTGGTGAGTCTAGTTTGTCCAATGAGTCTGCCTCAGAGGTCTTTCCTGTCCATGAATCTGCTCCTAAGGCCTCTCCTGTCCATGTATCCACTCCAGTGCCTCCAGAGGTGGCGGCTTCTGCTGCAGAACCTCCCGAGGTGGTGGCGCCCGTTCATGAACTCACTGTCTGTCCTGTCACGGCCACGGAGGCCGTTCATGAACTCACTGTCTGTCCTGTCACGGCCACGGAGGCCGTTCATGAACTCAACTGTCTGTCCTGTCATTGCCAAGGGGGCTATTTAAGAATGCCCTGCCTGCTCTGTCACAGTAAAGTGGTCTATCCATGTCTCTACTCTGCCTGCTTCGCCATGGCTCCCTGCTCTGCCTGCACCGCCATGGATTTCTGCTCTGCTTGCTCCCGTGGATCTAATCCATGGCTCAGGCCCTACACTGATCCACAGTTCAGACCTGCCTCTGGTCCACGGCCCAGGTCCTCCAGGGTATCACGGTCTGCCACTGCTGCATGGTCCATGCACACCTTTGCTCCATGGTTTAGTTCTGCTATTGCCCCATGCCCCAGGCCTGCCGTTGACCCATGATCCAGGTCCCGTTCCCCTTCATGGGCCTGGCCCTCCATCCCTCCCCCTGTTCTGGTTCTGCTCTACCACCCTCCTGGACTCTTTGGGTTCTGTTTGTGTTATAGAATGGGTGTTTCACTAGGGTGTCAGGTGCCACCCTTAGAGGTGGGGGGGTGGTATGTAACGTGGGGTTTGGGTTTGGTTTTGTTTCTCTTTCATGTAGCCATGTCGTTGCCTTTGTTCCTTGTTATGTATTGAAGTTGTAACCCGCTGTCGGTGAGTCTAGTTTGTCTATGCCAAGTCAGTTCATGTCAAGTCTATTCATGTCAAGTCAAGTCAAGTTAGCCCTCTGGGGTCGACAAACGCGGATATGTGTTTTGAGGCAGATTTTCCTGATAAGGCCGAAATGAGCTTGAATTACTCTGCCATTTTTGATCGTACAGATAAGAGCAATACACCATTCGATTCTGTAAGGGGTCTACTTTTATTTGTATACACTGTAGCAAATTAGCTTAAAAGGGAATTGTATATAAATAATTACAATTAATTATGATTAATTACAATTATTTATATCGGCTGACAGTGATAACTGTAGCAGAATCAAATCGCCATCAACTGATCTGGTCGTCCAGCGACCATTCAGTGCAAGTTCAAATCAACTCTAAGAAAGGATATTTTCGTGGCCACAGAAAATACTTTCTTAAATATTAATGCATTAGAGCATGTAGCGAGGGTTAGAATCGTAAAGGGACATTAATTTGCAAGGCAGAACCAGAAACTCATGTAATTTGTGCACACAACTTTTATTAACTAAACGTTAACACACATAACTAATCTAAACAAACAAACAAACATACATACACTCACGCGTATATACAAAAGGGGAGCTAAAGTGGATGAATGAAGCCATTAGATAAAACAGAATGCAGTTATGGAAAGAGTCAGTGACCCACCTGAATAAAACCATCAGCGCCGTTTATAACGGGGTCTATAACTTATACTAAACCTCTGTTTAGTTTAGTTAGATGTACCATACTTGCACTTCCACGGCTGTTGGCGTGTCTGGAATGCAGTCTCTGATGACAAGTCTTGGTGGTTTCAAGGTTTTGGACTCGCGATCACGTTCTTCCGGGTTGAAGAGTGATGACTTCCACAAGATGTTATTCTGTGTTCTGAGGTCCGAGGAGCTTTGGTTGAATGGAAAGTCAAGGCCGCAAAGCCTGGCACAAAACTTAAGTGTTTCAGAAGAGTTCTAGCTCACATCCTTCTAAGATCTAACAGAACTGCAAAACTGAGATATGTTTTAGCCCACCGGACACGCTGGTACCGGCTCAGGCTCTCCACTTGGGCAGCAGTCCGGGATTTTTAGCAGAAGAGAGTGCACAGGAAGAAACTTGGGCGGATCTGTGTTAGCTCTTTAAGGTCTGCGAAGAGTCACACCTCTCAGGATGGGCTTGACCAATGAGAAAGGCTGAATTTCCAAGCGGGAGTTTGGAAATACTGGGGGGTTTATGACCCTTTGTCTGAGAGCATGGTAATTTGCAAAAGGGGTTGGATTGAAAGTTATTATACAAACTATTAAAGATTCTTAGGACACTGATATGTTGCATAGCTATCAACATGTAATATTTACTCTCACTTAGATCATCCGAAGACAAATTGATAGAGACCAAACATATTACAGTCAGAGTGATATTAACTAGTGATCTATTATAAGCATGCATAAAACAGTATAAAATACACAAAAACAGTAATAATATACACAATGACTTAATGATATGTGTGCTCATTCAAAGAAAGGTTTTTCTATGAATTAATTAGAGAAGAATCCATTTTATGGAGTGTTGCTCGGCCATTTTTGCATTCCTTTGAGCAATAAAACTAGTGTTATCTGATGGGTTGCCATGGCACCAGGGGGGCCTGGAGGCGTTCACAGACATCCTGGCACTCACTATGTGTATTGGGTGGGGGGTCTGTGACCATTTGTTAATCTAATAACTAATTGATTTGTTAAATCAAATGCAAAATTGTGTGTCTGATTGGTCCAAATGCTACAACACACATAATAACAACTAAACTTTGTGCTTTTGAAGAATAAAGAAAACAAACAGGGTGTGTTCTCAGTCTTCACTCTCTCCGCGAACTGCTTTTTGAAACACGTCACTAAAATGAACTGTAACTCAGTAAATACGTCACACAGACATGAGAAATATATCTATAGAAAGCTTGACATGTCTATGTTAAATGAAGTAAGTCTTACCGAAAACAAATATTCTGTGATAAAGTAATCCGTATGAAACCAACGGCAGGTCCAATTTTTCCGTCTGGTCTCATTATCTTTAATTAGGTCATGCCCACGCGCTGCTTGCGCTATTGTTATTACAAATCTCCATGCGAGACACGCGGCATGTAAACACCCACACCACCGTAAACAAAGCAGCAACGCATTCATCTCGGATACTTTTCAGTTTTGGAAGAACACGCTGTGAGATATAAGCCTTGTATTTACCTCAGAAACGCGCTGAGAGGAAAAAGCCTTGTATTTACCCCCAGAAGATGCACTGAGAGGAAAAAGCTTTGTTTACCTCACAAACAGAACGTGAGCGCAGCTGGAGCCGGCAGATGAGGAGATATTTTATACAGAGTAAGTAATGTTTCTTATTGGCATTCGATAATGTGTTGTTGTGACAAAGTTGAACGCATTTACTAGTTGAACTTTTCCCAAACTATAACTCCAGAATAAATTGTGTGAAATCGAGTGCAACATTTTGAAATATGATAGGCAACCTTTCATTGCATTTAAATGTTGCACGACGTGAGGACAGTTATATGTTCTATAAACAATGATATAAAAGTAATGTCTAAGAAAGTTTAGACCAATCTTTACTGTGAAGTAGCCTACTCTGTTTGCAAATACCTGCTCAAACATGTTTATAATAAGCTTAACAATAATAATTTAGTTTCTCAGTTATAAAATGTTGTTTTTGTATTGTATGATAATACATGCAAAACATGTGTGCATCTATGTTATAAAATCACGTGGTCAATATTGGTGATTGCTAATGTAATAATATAGTTGCTCCTGATAAGCCTATCAACATGCTCACTAATTTATTTATTAATTTTACTGTGCTTTATTTATTTTGAATAGTAACAATATGCAGGCCTATATATTATAATAACTATAATGTACTGTTTTTGCTGTACTTTGGATCAAATAAATGCAGGCTTGGTGAGCTGGAGACACTTCTTAAAAAAAAAAACATTACAAATCTTACTGTTTAAATAATTTGACTGCTAGTGTATGTATTGTCACCATGTTTGCTTTGTCTTTGTCCGTTCATTGTGTTGCTCACGTCTGTTTTGTGTTTTCTCATGCAGTTTCTGCTGTCTCCCGTTTTCCTGGGTTCCAGTTTCCTGCCACTGTTTTGGATATTTTGGATATTGCACCCACGATGTTTTGACTCTTCTGTTGTTTATTTGTTTGTTTGTTCCTAATAAACTGTTTAACTGCACTCGCAAGTGAATCTCAAGTTATTTTATGTGATAATTATATGTATACACATTTCTTTTTTCCTCACATTCTTTCTTGTAGCAATTCCCTCTATCACATACCTGACTGAATGGCTCATTATGGAGCTCATTATGCGGGCCTTTGTCTTCTCAGGTGTGAGTCACAGCATTATCCAGAATAGTTCACGCCCTCTTGCATAGACCCTTTCTACTCAAAAAGTGACTTAGAAAATTTTTATCAATATATTGTTTTCTCTGAATGAGTGAGTTAGATTATTTTCAGATCATTTTGAAGCAAATATTCTAGGCTACAAGATCCAGTTCTCAAAAGTCTTGTGAACAAATGTTCGGTGTGTGTTTTATGGCCTTTTTCAGTTACTTTAAAATTTTAGTTTTTTTCTAACCACGCATAAACGTTGTTTTCTCAAAAATACAATCACGTACGTACATGCTGCTCACATATTATTGTAGCCCAGTTTGTGCTGAATACAGTGTTTTTAGACTTTAGCCATTAAAATGTTTATAAGCAACTTGAAAAAAGCACAAATGTCAGGGCATGTCAAAACTTCTCCGGGGCCCCAAAACACCCTCAGACCCCAGAGGGTTAAGTCTGTTCAAGTCAAGTCAAGTCATGGATTATGTTTGTATTTTGGATCACTTTGTAAATAAACTGCACTTGGGTTCTCACTACGCTCGCCTCCAGTGGACTAGTCGTTACAAGAATACTGTATGTCATTGATTATAATAATCAGTAAGTGATTAACATTACACAATACAGTTTATATTATTTAATGGTTTATAGCTTGTAGTTAATGTGAATTCATATTGTTAAAAATTAAACTTGAATGGAACTACTTATTTTTATACACTACTGGTGAAAAGTTTGGGGTCGGTAAGATTTTAAAAATGTTTTTGAAAGAAGAATCTTATGGTGTGTGCTCACCAAATGTGAAGCAAATATTCTCATCGCGTTATGTCTTTAGATTACTCACAGGATGTTTTTCGTGTCACTTGAATAAAAAATCACGTAATGTTCTCCTCCATTTTCTGATTCAACCAGACGTGTCAATAAGCTGTTTACTGATTGGCTTGCAAAAACTTGTGCCAATTTGCGTTTTTCACATCACCTGACAGGAATTTGTGTGTGTTCTCTCCTTTGCATTGACTTTGCAAGTAATCTACTCTACGAATAATTAAACTCACTTTTGATGTGCACACCATTATGCTTACCAGGGCTGGATTTATTTAATAAAAATGACAGTAAAAACAGAAATATTTTGAAATAGTATTACAATTTAAAATATCTGTTGTTGTTTTTTTTTATAATATATATATATATAATATATGTTTTAATGTAATTTAAATGTAATTTATTCCTGTGATGGCAAACAAAATTTTCTGCAGCCAGAACTCCAGTCTTCAGTGTCACACCTGTCACACAAATCTGACCTCTTGTGTGCAGGTCCAGGCTCGCAGGGCGCTGCAGTATCTGGTATCACTGTTAGCAAGTATGGAGCACAGCGCCCATCACACACTACTGCTGGAAATCCGTTGCCTGACCGATCGCTACACTTCCATCCTGGGTGGTGGAGGAAAAGACATCTACCGCATGAGCAACAGTTTCACCGCCATCGCTCGACTGCTGGGCCGCAAGCTGGAGGCTGACAGCACACTTAGCAGGTAGTCACACACAACACACAATTTTCCCAGTTATGTCACTTGCTTAGATTTCCTGAATAGCCTTGGCATGTTCCTATATTAATTTTTTAAACCACACGGGTGATTAGTTTTATTGAAGCAATTGACATTTTATTATGATGGAATAACTTCTGTTTAAAAGCTCCCTAATCCACATGCCTTTGTCTGCCTGTCAACCTTAACAAATGCAAAATTCTTCAGCTAATCAGTGTTTTGGCAGTTTCATTGCTAAAAGTCCAATGAGGTAAAGATGTACTCCACATAGTAACATTTTGTTTCTAAGACTTAATTTGTTCTCTCATAAGGAAAATAGGTTGCGTAGGAAAGATGACGAATAAAGAGAAATCTGTTAAATGAAATACTGGATATTGTTTTTTTTATTTATTTTTATTTATTTTACAAATAATTGAAGGGACAGGATAGAACTGCCCGTTTTCTACGTTTATTTACATTCTCCCTTTGTTCTCGTTTATCATCTTTTCCAAAATTGCATTCCAAAATCTTTATTTCAACTACATAGAAATTGTTTTTATGTTTGGAATAAACCAGTATTATTATGTGGCTTTCTGGAATACTTGATTCAGTGACGTTAGTCTTGTATTTTTGTTTACTGACAATAAACTGCATTCAAACTGCAGTTTGGACTGTAAATTAAAATTTAAATTAAACTTAAGTTAAGCAATTAATATCAATAGGTTAGAAGAATTAAGGTTCATTACAAGTAGCTTTTCAAGCCGATGTAAATACCAGTATATAGAAGGTGCACAGTGTAGTACACAAAAATACAAAACACCATAATTATAACACACAACACTAAAATAATGCAATAAACATTAAATTAAACAACATGAGTTGTAGCATAAAACCCTAAAATCTATATAACTGATATCATGAACTATTAAGAAACCCAGTTATTTAAACATAATGTCAGTGTCAGACAGGCAATTCTGGAAATGTTAGTTTATGGTTTTACACTGGAAATTATAATCTGACTGTTCTTTTTCAGTTCCACAAACTGTACATTTAACAGTATTTTACTGTAAAACTACATTAAACTTCCTGTTAGATCTATTACAGTTTTTTCTTTACAGTAAAGGAACTTACCGGTAACCAATTAACAGGTCTTTACTGTAGCATTTTTAGAGTCTTTGACAGTTAAAATTATATTTTTTTACAGTGTAGTGTGAGGGTTTAATGTAGTTGATTGTAATTATGCAAAATTTACTGTTATTACTATAGTAAGTATAGTAATGAAATATGTGTAATTAGGTCACTGTAAAATAAAGTGTTACCTACTGCTAATGCTATTTCAAATACTGTTTTTAAAAAGTATGCAGTACATACTGTTCAGTATACACTAGGCAGTGCAGTTGTATTTCATTTTGAACTAGGCCTTTATCTTTGTGCGTCAGAGAGGAGGAGAAGGTGCAGGATTTGTCAAGGTCATGTGAAGCCGAGTCTGGTTCTGAAATGTTTGCTGAGAACCAGCGTCTGCAGGTGAAGATTCAGGCTTTCGAGCAGAAGATGGGTGATGAGGTGGAGGAATTTGAGGAAGAGGGTGCTTCTCCTGGTCCTCAGAGACGCCATAGTCTGGGTCAGGATTCGCGAGACGAGCGCAGAGAGATGAGGTTCAACAGGTAGGCCTGACCTGTGGGAATTTAGAAATAAATTAAAAAGTTCAAAATTGCTGAAATAGACCTTCCGATAGTTAAATGGCTATCCACCCAAATAGTCAATCAAATTTCTGCACTGATATGCCTTGTTGTTACTCGCTGTTCTGATTGTAAAGCTTATTAACTGTCTGTGACATGCAAACCTCCTTTTTTGCGGTAGATTACATGAACAGCTAAACATGTAATAAATGATTGAAACTTGAATTAATATGTTTGCACATGGAAAGGAATAGTAGAATGTATGGTGAAGGTTTTTAAATAGCACTCGTCATTCTTTATATGGTATTAATTTTATTTATGGGTGTCTTAAAGTCTTAAATTTGATTTGGCAAAATTCAACACTGCAAAAATATGAATACTATACATACATCTTCTAGTAGAGTATGGCACTTTTTAATAACTCGCAGCCTAAAATAAATTGACTGACTGAGTTTTCGTATTTTGACGTGTGCTGTTCTCTCGTGTTCAGGTCAAAGAGTCTGGCTCTTCACGCTGTACGCACACGATCCATTAACTCTGACAGCAGTCCAGAGGGAGAAGGGGTGGATCTGAGCGCAGAACTCGATGTCTGTGAAGCCATTCCCAGTTCAGAGACCCATTCTGGCCTCACGACCCTGCAGGAGAACCACAAACTCACAGAGACTCAACCTGACACATCTCCAAACAGTGAGGGGCAAAAGGTGGTGGCTGGAGATCCCCGGGAGGGAGATCGACTCTGGATCCACCTAAGAGACAACATGGAAGAAATCAAAACCTTCTGTGCAGAAATGATCAAGCAAATCCCCATACCGGAGCACTGTGTCATTGAAGGTAACCGGTCTAATCTTAGAGCAATCCACACAGTAACACGTTAAAAAATACCATGCATTTATGAGTAGTGCAGAAGGAGAACTCTCATCCAGAAAAGACTTTGGACGTGGGAATTAATTTGGACATGAATGACTGAATTTCATGTCAGCTTCTAGTTCAGATTATTTGTTGTTGTTTTAGCAACCGGAGGAGACCATTTTCCTGGCATATTTTGAAATATGTTAGAAATGTAATCACACCAGTTACATATTGGAATGCCATGTCGAGTTATCTACAGGGTTCCTATTAGGGCTGCACAATATATTGCATGCGATTGTCATGCGCATCTCGTCAGTAAAGCCAGTTCTGTGATTATTAATAAATCTCCATCACCTGTTTTCAAATGGAGCGGCATTTAATACATAGAGCTGTTCACCAACAAGCTATGCAATTAGCGCTCAGAATCGCAGATGAATCGCCTGCAATCTTGAACGTGATAGTGCCGTAGTTCACTGACAAGCTACACAATGTGTATTAAATGTCGGTCCATTTGAAAGCAGGTGATGGAAATGTATTAATAATCACAGAACCGGCTTTACTGATGAGATGCGCATGACAATCACATGCGATATATCATTGCAGCCCTAGATCCTATGCAGTTTGGAAAAGTATGGAATTTGATTTGAGTAATTTCCAGGCCTGGAAAAGTATGGAAAAAAGAAAGCAGAGTACAGAAAAATATTTGCATTTCCAGACTTTTGCTTCTATTTAGTTTTCTATAATAAAAAATTAAGAATTTTATGAAAATAAATGGATCACACAAGAAGTGTGTTTTCATGGAAGCTGTTTAATGATTCTTTAGTGATTGTCAAACATGACTGAATGAATTCAATGTGCACATTTTCATTATGCAAAAATGCAGGTTAAAACCGTTTCAGGTTTCTTCTCATGATATTCTTAGCACCTTATTACAGAGCCTCTAAAAGGATTGATGCAAAAATTAAAAAAAATACAGACTTTCGTGTGCGCATGTGAAACCATTAAACTTAGCGAATAGGATGATGTTCACTGAGCCACTTATTGCACCATCAGCCCATTTCGTGGTGTGGTTTCTTGGCCGCCAGTTAAAGCAGACTTGAGGTATTTTTTTTTTATTATAACATGAATTATAACATGATTATAATGTTAATTAAAATTATCAATCACATTGCTTATTGACATTTTCTGTAGAGAAAGTGGTGCTTGCCCTGGCAAAACTCCAGAATAGTTGCACAATATCATAACACAAGTGCCTTTTTTTTTCAGAATATTAATTCCAAGTGTGATACTGATTTTATTATACTGTTCAGTAAACAAGTTAATATTAAGGGAGTTAAATTTTTGACATGGTATTAACTGTTTTTGCCGTATTTGGCCAATAAAAATAGTTCCAAACAAAGCCACAGCAGAACCGTTACGTATCTTTGAGCAACAGTGTTTCACTATTGCATGAATCTGCGATCTTGAACAAATGATTTCAGTGAATGATTCATAAAGGCAGTGACTTGATTTGTTTCTGAATGATTCAGCTGTTTGAACAAATTTGTAGAATGAATGATTCAAATGACTTGCAGCCAAATACTGAAAGGATCATTTCATTTTTTTTTTTTTTCAAATTAATTTGATATTTTAATATTCAAAATTTTATTTTTAAAACATTAATTTAGTAACATCCCCTAATTTTCTGTCACTGCTGTGAACCACCATACACAATATGAAGAAAATAAAAAGATTCAGGAGTAAGCTGTCCTGACTCTGGACTTTCAGATTTTGTTTCTGTTGTACTGTCCATGATGCATCTAGAAATTCAGTAGCTTAGAAAAAGTTCATGATTTGATTCATAGCAATATTGCAGTGCAGGATGAGTTACATGTTTAAGTTAAATTAATTAAGTTAAAGTTTTGTTCAAATCCATAAGTATGAACAATGGTTAGAGTGATGCTTGCCTTTTCTATTAGTGCATTGAATGTGATACGCTATAGTTCAGCTGAGGGTGGCAGACAGCTTGAGGGGCACTGTTATCCAGATGCAAAGCTATTTTAACATCTCCCCTGCACTGGCCTGGGTCTCTGCCTTCCCTTCACATTATTCAACCGCTCTCCCACAGAGAAACTGTAAGGTAATCGATCAGTCGGCGACCTGCTGAAACCGGCAGAATACATGTGAGTGCTCTTGTGTGTGTGTGTGTGTGTGTGTGTGTGTGTGTGTGTGTGCGTGTGTGTGAGGTACTCAGTGCAATCATACTCACCATATCATGGAGGATCAGCTACTGTCATAGTCGTACAGTATATGGTAAAGCTGTCAGAGAGGATTTTGTGAGAGATTTGTTGAACAGAGTCCAATTATTGGCAGACTTCACAAGCAGAGAGCAGATCTCTGGTCTTCTGCTCCAGTCCTTTATGATATATTTTTCATCATTTAGTCCCTTTTGAAGCGCACAATTAGAGCGAACCAATGGCATTCAAGTGTGGATCTGAAGAGGCATTTCATTGGCTGAACCCATTGAACAAACATGCCTGTTAGGTAGAAGAGTCTAGCTCATTCATGAATATGCAAAAAAGACATAACTCATAATTTTTTCTGCCTTTTTTGTATAGTTTAAGTCAGTGGTTTTCAAACCTGTCCTGGAGGCACCCCTGCCCTGCACATTTTGCATGTCTCCCTCATCTAACACACCTGATTCAAATCATCAGCTCATTAATAGAGACTGCAAGACCTGATTTGGGTGTGTCTAAAGCCCTATTCAGACGGGACTAGTTTTACAGGGGGTTGTTAGAGAAATGTGTGTTTCACAAACGTACTTGGTGATTTTAATCCCGTCCGAATCTGCCATGTCTGTGTTTTTCTCACACAACCTCTGTAATAATTCCAGAGCAAATTACCTACTGTTTTTCAGCAAACTCAGTGATCCTCTGAGAAAACTAATCCCGTCCGAATGCGATGTCTGTGATTGCCGGTGAGATTTTTTTTCACAACGCGTTTCCTTGTGTGTTTTGGCCAACGTGAATTACCATAGACACTCTTACCTCGCTCATGTTTGATATATTTGCCTCCCGGCAAGGAAAAAACTAAGTAAATAAATTAAAAACAATAATAAAATCAAGAGTCAGATCACGTAAACCATTCAGACTGGCTATTGTAATATTCAAGGCCAGGTAAAATTACTCGCGTTCATTTCTGCACTCAATTACATAATGTTTTAATTACATATGCACCTTTATGAAAATTAAACACGGGTTTACTACAAATAAATAACTAAAGTAAAACTAAAGCAACCACACATTAACATGGTTTTGCTATACTTCACCATGGTATTTGTAGTAAAACTGTTATACTAATGGTAATCAATCCGAATGACACGCAATGCACGCATACAGAGCGCGTGATCTCTGAAACGCCCAGATGTACAAAACAGACCCTCCCACCTCTGTAATAAACACAGAGATGTTAGTCCCGTCCGAATTGGTACATGAAAATCGCAGACGTCAGGTGATAAGAATCGAAACTCAAACGTAGTTTAGAAAACTAGTCCCGTCCGAATAAGGGAGACATACAAAATGTGCAGGGCAGGGGTGCCTCCAGGACAGTCATGCTCAAATCAGTCAACAAAAAGGACAAAAAATGCATCTGTTTTATTGTCAATAAAAAGTTTATAAGGTTAAACACTAATTTTAGAGTCTCTTAGGAGATCTGTAAACATGCGAAACTTGAACAAACCTGCTGAGTAAGTAATTCAATGACTGGCTCATAAGAGAACATTCACTGGTTGTTAGCTACTCGTTTATTGATGTTACCTACAGGAAGAGTCACTGAACAAGTGAGTGAACTAATTGGACTGAATCTTTTTATTAAACAGGGTCAAAAGATTTGAATCACAAAGATGAAACAAACATCAACACCATTAATTCTAAAGTGCAGTTTGCTTGTCCACATTCTACTTTGCCTCGCGGAAGCTGGTCTTTTTCTATCTTCCCAGTTCCGTGAACTCATTTTCTTTTACAAGAATACACTCATTTATCTCCAGCCCATCAGGATTTAGTTATTCTAAGAGGCCCAACTACAGTTTCTCTCTTCTTTCAATTTTCTTTTCTTTTTTTCATTAAACAGTTGATGCATAATCCACGTCTCACTGAGTCACATTAAAAAAACAATATGAGAACCAAAGCATAATTATGCTCCAAGTGTTGTTTCATAAACACATATGGAGAGTCAAGGGACATTCAGGCTTATGCTAAACTGGCAGGGTCACATGTACAAACCCAAATACATAAACGCAACATAATACTAACTTCACTCTTCTTCCCGTTCACTCATATAGTGTCAGTGAAGGCCAAAGAGAATGGATGATTAATGATGTTTACAGAGAGGCTGATTTTATGTGATTTGTATAATCAAGAGACAGAATACAATGACACAGTTATGAGTAGCAGTTTACCGACACAGGCTTCACAATGGCCGGTGGGAATACCAATATATCTACAGTGCAGGGTGAGATAGTCTCAAATAGCACAACCAAATAAACAAAATAAACTTCCCAACCATGTGACCAACATGTACAATGACCAAATGTATCAGCTGAGACTAGTTGGACTAGGCCAATAAAATGGCAGTATAAATGTGGATCAATTTAATGATTGCAAACAAAACCGTCACAAAATTCCAAAATACTTATATGGGCAATATTTAATCATATTTCACTAAGGGTGTTTTGACATCTGGCTTGTTGCATTTTCTCCCTTAGTTTGGTTCATTGTAGCATATATGAACATGCAGTCAGCCCAAGATTGACTAAATGCAACATTGTTTCAGAACAAAGCAAATGATCTGCAGTAGGGATGCACCGATTTGAACATTTTGGATGATACCGATAACCAATAATTCTTTATAAATGAAAGCCGATAACCGATATGTTGGCCAATAAATCTAAATCCAAATTTTTATATAATTTTTGAGAGGCTGATTACAAAAAAAGTCACACCATTAAAAGCCATTAAACACTTCAACATAAATCAAACATAAAGCAGCCTTACAAATAAATAAAACAATGCTTAAATAATGCAAACAAGTCGCTGGTGTCACAGATCGGTCAGGCTCTCTCACTTCCCAATCACAGTGCACACCCTCACCTGGTTTCTGATTGAGCACACCTGCACATCATCAGCACCCTCATCAGCCAGCATACATAAGCACACACCTCACACCAGTTCATTGTCCAATCTCGTTCTTAAGAAGTGGATTCTCAATGCTATTCGTACTATCTATCTATCTATCTATCTATCTATCTATCTATCTATCTATCTATCTATCTATCTATCTAACCTTTTGTGTCTCATCCAGTGTATACTCCAACGCTCCATTCCAACATATGTCTCCATCATCGTCTCCGTGTGGATGTCATCATTGCCCATTGATCTGAGGTGTGTGCTGTCACCAGTCTTCCATCCACGATCTCCTGTAAAACCAGTAACTTCATTATATTCCTCGTCAACCCAAAGAACTGCTCTATTGAACTTTATACTCCCCTGCCATTTCCCATTTTCACCAGTTGCAGTGAATAAATTCATCCTATTGTTTTCTAATCCCTTGTGTGAGTCTCCTTCCGTAACAGAAGATCGGACCTACTAGAACATGGACATCATATCCTCTAACCCTGAGAATTCACTCCTCACTGTTATTCAGGATGGCCGACCTATAGAGGATTACGTTGAGGACTTTCTAGATCTGTCCTATAGGGTTCCATGGAGGGAAAGAACCTTGAAGACAATCTTCTGGGGTGGTTTGGATGACCATCTTTATCAACAGACGTCGGCATCGGATTCTATCTGTTCTCTTGGGCCTTATATCGAATACGCACTCTGGCTCAGTGGTTTGTCCTTTACTGTTGGCGACGTTATCGACTGCCCTGTAGATGTCAACGCAAGCCCGCCGCTGTCCGCGGCTCCCTCAAGCATGCTGCCGTCCACGGCTCATTCAAGCCCGCCGTTCACAGCCAACGCAAGCCCGCCTCCGGCCTCTCCGCTGTCAAGCCCACCGGCAGACGCACATGTGCCCCTGGGATTACTGATGACCTATGAGAGTATGTGTTGGAGCCCATCTCCAGAGCCCACTCCTCGACAGCGCCCTCCTGAGCCCGCTCCTCAAGGTCCCGTTCCAGTGCCCGCTCCTCGCAGGCGCCCTCCAGAGCCCACCTCTCCAGGGCCAGTCCCATCCAGCCCTCCATCGTCTCCTATGTCTCCGTTGGTCCCGTCCAGCCCTCCATCGTCCCCTACGTCTCCGTTGGTCCCGTCCAGCCCTCCATCGTCCCCTACGTCTCCGCTGGTCCCGTCCAGCTCCGCTCCTCCAGAGCACCCACCAGAGCCCGCTCCTGAGCGCTCTCCAGACTCCTTCCAGGGTATTAAGGTCCCTAATTTCACCAAGAAGTTTTTTGGGGGGGCTATATACCCGTGGTCTTGGTAGCCATAGTGGCCATGCTTGGGACTTTGGACAAGGCCACGATGGTTCATCAGTCATGACCTCCTGAAAGGCCGATACCCTCATGGCTGCCGGAGTCCCCAAACCCGCCGTGGCCGCCGGAGTCCCCTGACCCACCCTGGAGGCCTCCCCAGTGTCTCTGTCCTGCATCAGCCTCTAGGGCGCCCACCCCCACCCCCCCTTCTGGCATGTGCCTTCTGGGAGGGGGAGGTACTGTCACAGATCGGTCGGGCTCTCTCACTTCCCAATCACAGTGCACACCCTCACCTGGTTATTAATATATCAATGATTTTGAAAAAGAAGCATCTTAAATGAATACCACTGTTTCAAATAGCAGCATGCAGTTTTAGCTGCGTGTGCTGCTGAATGAACACCGGTAAACAGAAGCACTTATTTATACAACATAAACATAATATTATAACTTAAATATGCACAAAAAGACGCAAATGCACAAGTGATCTTGAACTAAGTTATGCGCTAATAAGAGGTGACGCTAATAAGAGGTGACGCTCTTGGCTCTTCCCGCAACAACGCGCTGAAACATGACAAATTAAACCAAAGAATTCACAAAGTTTTATTATAATAGTGTTCTCATTATTTTATATATATGATAGTCCCAATCATTGTTATTAATGTTGTGCATTGCTGTTCGAGCTGCGTGCGCTGAAACTGATAAACTGAAATACGACAAATTAGACCAAATAATTCTCAACGTTTTATAATAATATGTTCTCATTATAATTGTGTATATATATGATAGTCCCAATCATTGTTATTAAAACTTAAAAGCTGAATGAACACTAGTAAACTGAAGTGCTTTGCTGGCAGCTTATTTAACTCAAGGAAATGCACCATATGAGATTAATCAGCTATTTATACAACATAAACTAAACATAATATTACAACTTGTATGTACAAAAAGACGCAAATGCACAAGTGAACTCAAACTAAGTTACGTACTAACCAGAATGTGTGTTGTGGATGCGCTCTTCCCGCAACAACGCACAACAAATTAAACCAAAGAATTCACAATGTTTTATAATATGTTCTCATTATAATATTATATATATTATAGTCCCAATCATATAGTTATTAATGTTGTGCGCTGCTGTTTGAGCTGCATGCGCTGTGCTAAAGATGATCACAGAAGCGATCTATTAACTTAACCAACCAAATTACGTATATAGGCCTATGAGATAAATCAGATATATATGCATAAAGTAAACACAATATTACAACCTACAATTGCACAAAAGGCTGCAAATGCACAAGCAAACTTAACTGTGCTAGTCATGAATGTGTTGAGCTCCATTGTGGATGCGCTCTGCCCATAACAACACACTAAAACACGGGTGCACAAAGACTCCATTAATTATTTAACAGCAATGTTCTCATTATAATATGATAGACTTGACCTGTTCATGTTGCACTTCACCATATTTTCCTTTTTGAAGTGATTCCAATAATATTTCAAGCGATTAAAAACCATCATGGCAAACAGTGCGCATCTGAAGTGCCTCTGCAGGAAATAATGCATTATTTATCGGCTTTAATATATCGGCCAAATTTTCTTATCGGTTCGATAACAGAAAAATTTACACTTATCGCCGATACCGATATGGTGGCCAATATATCGTACATCCCAAATCTACAGGTCTAAAATGCCCTAAAACTTTATGAGTGTCTGGTTTTACTGATAAATACTTCTGCAGTGGTTTGGAGTCTGACTACACTATTATATTAAAAGATGGAGCAGTTTAGCTGCTGGGAGTTTATTTTAGGATATTTTGTGGTTTGGGGAAATAGTTTCCATTTCTGGCGAAGGAATTCATAAGCAATTCATGCTCCTGTGTTTATGTGTGTGTTTGTGCTCCAGACTCACATCGTGGCTGTGTAGCCAAGCTGTCCTTCTCCTGTCCACTGAAAGGACACTACTGCCTGTACGGGAAGTCCTGTTTCTCACTGTGTAGCTGTCAGCCACACCTCTGGATCCAAATCATGCTACTGGCACTGCAGGTAACAGTCAGACATGTTTTTGTGGCACTGTGTGTGTGTTTTTACTTGTTTAGCTATTTAGCTATTACAAGGGTCAAATGTCCTCACTTATGCAATGCAATGTCATGACAACTGACTAGTGAAGACATTTCAAGTGTTCTCACTAGTTAAAAAGGATTATAGGTAGGCTAAATCATGTTTTTACTTAGATCTAGTGATTTGCAGAGGTTTCTGTTATGGCTATGTTTATTGGTAGGGGTCAGGTTGAAAAAAAAAAAACATTAACCTGATATAAGAACAGTGGAAGTCTATGGGATGTTCTTACTAATTTAGTGAAACAAGTGTGTCTGTGTGTGTATGTTAATGTATCACCGTTGGGTGTAAATAAATAAAAGTGGCAATAACTTAATTTTCCAATTTACACATTTGCCAAACATGATGGGTAGCTTGGCTGTAGATTTTCAAGTCTCTCAAATAATTTCTGATTTATTTTAGCAAATTTATTTTAGGAAAAGCAGTCCACTCGGTAGTGTTCCCAGAAGTCCCAATGTGACCCTTAGGATTTTTTCATTTCTTGTAGAGAAATAAATAGTGTGTTTTGGATTCCCTTTACTGTATATATACTGTACACTATGTGCTAAATATATGTAACATGTTTTATATGTATTATACTTCTATAATATTAAATAGAAATTTATAAACTCTAAATATGTATTTATAAGAACTATTGAACTATATAACTCCCGCCTAACTAAACTGATGGATAGAAGTCCTCTTTGCTCACTTTCTGTATCCAATCCATTCACAATTTGAATAAAAGCTTTATTTTCCATGATACTAAGTTTACATTGCAGGGTTTGGGGAATGAAAACTGTATTCAAATCATGCGATGACTGACATAGAAACCATAACAATGGACAGGACTACATAAATCTGTGCATTAAGTCTCATGAGTGTAAATGCATACTAATATTTCTCTCACTTGTTCTATTATCTGTAATGTGTTTCTTTGTTATTCATTTTATTACATTGACTCAGTGGTTAATCTTATCTTACTGTGAGCAGCGGTCAGTGTGATTTTTGCCTTAGCAAACACCACTAATTATGAGTAGCGTGTATTTTGGCAAGCTAGCATTGTTTCATGTCTGTGCAGAGTAAAGTGAGTGAGGCGTTGTGCTGTCAAGATGAGTGTATTAAGCAGCTGAGGAAACTTTGGGAGAAAACACAGCTGACGGGAGCTCACAGCTTTGAGCTGGCCATGACCCAGACAACTGTTCCTCACAAGAAGGTAAAGTCCTCAAAAGTTTCTCTTGTGCTCTTCCTCTTTTAAGCTCGCTCTGTCTATCTGTCTGTCTGTCTGTCTGTCACTCACACAAACACATACTTATATGAACCAACATGTATCCATTGACTCAGCATTTCTCTTCACTTGAGCAATGACACTGGATTTGGCTTCACACACCAGCCCATCTGATTTTGAGCCAAACCTGACTAAAGACATATGACATTGCAGGGCTCTCAAGTCTCACGCATTCACCGTGAGACACACGCATTTCAACCAGTTCACATGCTCTCACGCCACACCTTGTATTTCTCATGCTGAGAAGTAAGGGATAACTTGTCCCGCTATATATACAATTAATGGACGAGGCACAGGAACACGGAGAGAAGTTCTCTGTCGCGTTCGTAGCTGTCTCAAGTTATACAGAGTTAAATGCCACCTACCAGCCAATCAGAAATTATAATGTTGTTGTTTCCACGTAAATTAGGTGATCCCGCTGCAAGCGTGTTTGTTACTAAGCAACATGTAAATTGAAAGATCCGATGAATGCTGTAGTACAGAGATCTTTAACCCTGATCCTGGGGACCCACTATCCTGGAGAGTTTAGCTCCAACCCTAATCAAACACACCTGAAGCAGCTAATCAAGCTCTTTAGGATTGCTTGACAATACACATGCAGGTGTGCTGAAGCAGGTTGGAAATAAAGTTTGCAGGACAGTGGGTCCAGGAGCAGGGTTGAAGACCTCTGCTTTAGTAGGTAACCCCCTCATAATTGTTTTTGGTTTTTTTAGCATTTTGCCCCAAACATGTCAACTGAACAGCAGTGCTCAATGTACTGTACACATACAGTATCGCAGTAGCCTATGTGTATGTGTGTACTGGTTTTTGTGGTTTATTATGGGGACAAAATTTGTATAATGACATGGGTATGACAATTTGAAGGTGGTTTATGAGGACACTGCCTATGTCCCCGTAAATCAAAAGGCTTAAAAAACATACTAAATGGTGTTTTTTTTTTTTTTTTAATCTAAAAATGCAGACAGTTTCCTGTAAGGGGTAGGTTTAGATGTAGGATTGGTGTAGGGCAATAGCACATACAGTTTGTACAGTAAAAAAACCATTACGCCTATGGAGAGTCCCCGTAAACCACTAAAACAAACATGAGTGTGTGTGTGTGTGAGAGAGAGAGTACACATTTCAGCTTATTTTTTTTCTGTTGTGTTTGCTGCGTTTTGATGTCTTGATGACAGGTAGAGGGCTCTCATATAAAGCACTGTGGCTTCCCCACTCAAATACAGATGCAGAGAGAGTTTTCTCCATGGTGGGTTTGAACAAAACCAAAACTAGGAACAGTTTGACTCTGGATGGAACGCTATTATCTATCATGACGGTGCTTTATGTGGGAGCCCTCTACCCCTGTCATCAGGAATCAAAATGTGCAACAAACACTTACAACAACAACAAAAAAAACATGATATCTAAGCTGAAATGTGTACTCTCTCTCTCACACACATAGCTTGACATACATCCGCAGGGCAAGTTCTGCAATCCTACTGTGTATAGTATGTGTACAATATGTACAATGAGTAC
Organism: Onychostoma macrolepis; assembly: GCF_012432095.1. Classification (NCBI taxonomy): domain Eukaryota; kingdom Metazoa; phylum Chordata; class Actinopteri; order Cypriniformes; family Cyprinidae; genus Onychostoma; species Onychostoma macrolepis. The sequence continues at coordinate 26,567,588 of NC_081172.1, forward strand.
TGCTGTTCAGGTGACTCGTTTGGGGCAAAATGTATTTTTATTTTTTATACATTTGTATTTTTGAAATGCATAAATCTATTCATTTTTCAATCTGTACATGAACAATTTCATAATGCTTTATCACGTGCAGTAGCGGGGGTGTTGATACCTTTTCCCATGCAATTGTGTTAATGGCCATTAGCCTTAGTTTTCTCAATGAAAGCTGAACACAAGTGTTTACAAGAGACTCATTTGAAACACCAGGAAGAAATATGTGCGTGTGACCACTAGAATGACATTCTTAATAACTCTACATTGTGATTAATTCTTTATCTCATACCATTTTTCACATCCACAGTGCATATTGTCACATTTTGGTGTTGCAGTATAACCAAACATCAGCATATTAGCACTGAAGACTGGAGTAATGGCTGCTGAAAATTCAGCTTTGCCACCATAGGGATAAATTGATATTTTATAATATTTATTTTGTAAAATTTTTATATTTCAAAATATATTAAAATAGAAACTTTTAAATTGTAGTAATATTACTGTTTTAGTGTATTTGACCCAATAAATTAAGCCTGAGCATTGAGAGACTCATTTCAAAAACATAACTTAAATATTCAATAATTTTAGTAGTAGTGTATATAGACAGTGTAAGAAATGATTTATATTGCTGTCTGCCGATAATACCCAGCTCTAAGCTAGATTAAATATGTAGTAAAAATCAGTCATCCTCCCCCTTCCTCGATGCAGGACATAATGAGGAAGAAGTGGCCCAGCAGGATAGGAAAAGTATGTCTGATCCTGATCAAGGATTACATTTATGACTTTGAGAAGAAGGTATAGGTTACCACAGTGGAAAACTATTTATGTGTTTGCACAAGGTTTGAATTTATTTTACATTTTTTACAAAACTGTACAAGAGAAAAAACAAAACAAAACAAAAAAACTGTTAGAAATAAACAAACTTAAGCATTCTCAAGGAACAAAGATACTTTTTTGGTCTGTACTGTAGACAGACCATGGGTGTACTTTTTGATTTTAATGAATGAATCATTTGCAAATTCTGTTGATGCCTGAACTACTCACTCAGTACAGTGTTCAGTCATGTCCAACTCGAAATAAGCCAAGAACCGGGAAGTAATATGATCATGTTAGAGTTTGAGTGCCAATTGTATTGTTCATAATGAGGAAAGTTCCCCAAATACACGACAGAATCATTTGTTTGAGCAGTTTGTTTCCGATCTTTAAGGTCAGTGTGACACCAAGAATTTGAGTCTCTTAGTGTAACTCAGACTGGGTGGATAGGTGGCAAAAATCATGTGTAAACCTGTGTTTTAGAGGCACGGGGTCGTATGCCTCTCAGGCTTGAGAGAGTGTGAGTTAAAATCGCCAGCAGTATGCCTTTGCAACTATTTTTATTTTTTTTTCTCTACTAAATTAAGTTGACAAAAATAAAATTGCAGGAGGTCTTAGAGGAATTTTTACCACACAACATCTTGAAGGCATTATAAGTGTGTCACTTTGCTAATGATAGATCATACTGAAATAATAGTAAATAATGGAAACTGCTTGGAGAATATAGAAAAAACCCTTTGCCTCACATCACTGTATTTTACTGACTGGTGGATGGGATCCTATTACCATCCCTGTGTGAGTGTATATGTGCATGTGTTGTGTGTGTGTGTGTGTGTGTGTGTGTGTGTGTGTGTGTGTGTGTGTGTGTGTTAGGCAGACTAAGGCTCTATAAAAGGACACTGGGAAGAGTGTTGCAATAGTATCCATTACAAACAGAAGGACCTCTGTTACTTTTCCAGTCTCCACAGGATAATGATGACATGTTAGCTAGTATGTAGTAGGCCCCATGGTTTTGGCTGTTCTCCCCTGATGCTTTTGCACATCTGGGGCTTAGCGTTTTTGGTGCACATGTACACTGGGGTTTTGAGAGTCAAGGTTGGTGTTGACATGTTTCTTTTGACATACTAGAATAGCGTAGTCTCATTGTTTAGCTCTGTTTCCCAACGCTGGCAGGCTGCCGGCCCGGATTGCCCAACATTTTGGATCAGGAAAAGAAAGTGAAAATTTACTTCCAGGCATGTTAAATGCTATCGGGGACCTCTCTGTTAATTATCCAACCACCCTCAATGTGTTATATGTCTCTGTGATTCACTGGACTGACTCATCATTTCCTGTGTGTCACTCCAGTCATCTTGAGTCATCAGTTTACAGATTGAGTTTGTGAATGATTTTAATGCACTTCTTTATAGTTTGTATTAGTTAAAGGCATGTCATTAAAATGCCAAGATCTGTCATTAAAATTTAGATAGCAGGGTTGGGGTGTAACGATATACCAATACCATGGTTCAGTTCATATCATGGTTTTGGAGCCACGGTTTGGTTCTGGTTGCTGTGGGGGTAGGGTTCATTGCATGGCACCAGCCACATGAGCACTTTTAACTTAAAGGGATAGTTCACCCAAAAATTAAAATTCTGTCATTAATTACTCACCTTCATGTTGTTCCAAATAGGGGTGGAAGAAAAAAATTGATTCACCTATCGCAATTCTTTTTAAAACGATTTAAAAATGGATTGGTTTACCTCAGAATCGATTTTTATTAAATTATTTTATTTTTCTTAAGAGGTGGTGGGAAGAAGTTAGCGCTTTGTAATTCCAACAGAGGGCGAAATGTATAGGTGTGTTCGACTTGGAGCAGCACCGCGCAGACGATCAGCATATAACATCAAAGTAGAGACCTGCAACAGGGTGCGGCACGGGACAACTCTTAATGGGCGAGTGCGGGTGCGGGCGGGAATAGATTCGTGTGTGTGTGTGTGTGTGTGCGTGTGTGTGTGTGCGGGATGCGGGAGAATAAAATGATTCGCGGGACTCCTGCAAAATAGAAATTATCTAAACATAAACATATAAATTGTTATTTATCTGTTGCACAAAAGCAAAAATAACAACTGATATTAACATTAAAATGATTAACATGCGTTAACATTAGACATTGTGAAAGATTCATTGTGCATATGTTCATTTTGTTATAACAGAGCTTTATGAGATCGCAATGAACTGAGATGTCAGCTTTTAGTTTTAATAAAAGAAGCGCTGGTCGTTTTCTGCCATGCTAAACCATGCACGCAGCAGCCCGTGCCATGCTTGCTTTTCTGTTAAAATTAACAGAATGTTGATGCTTAGCCTAAATAACAAATAATTTATCGGGAGTGTTTATGCTGGGATGTTGTGGAGCTTCGATGTACTGCAAAAAAATCTATATAGATTACTTTTATGCAGGCTTTTGTGGGCGGGAGCGGTACAAAACATGAATGTCGAGGGCAGGAGCGGGACCAGATAAGATATATATCTGCAGGAGTCGGTGGGCGCGGGACAGAATCTTGCGAGAGCGGGACTGAAAAATCCATCCCGTGCAGGTTTCTACATCAAAGTATCGCGAGAACGATTCGAAAGCATACGGAGCGTCTGTTCTCTGTAGCTCTCACGGTGCTTTGATGTCATACAGTGATCGGTCTGCGTGCGCAGTGCCGCTGCATTAGATGACGTCGTATACGTTTAAAGCCGGCGTAAGAAAGCAAAACCATGATGGAGGCAGAGGATGAAACCTCTTCCAGAATTCTTTCTGCACCTTCACGTTTTGAATCCCAACTGCCGGGAAAACATGACTAAACATGACTGAAACGGTATGCAAAGTAACATAGCACTTTATTTTATTTCAGAAAGTATTTTTTCTACTCATTTTGATGAACATTTGACTATTATATTCATGTGCAAGTTCAGGGCTTTGGTACTTTAAAGTTTCATGGTTAAAGGTACTTCAAATATACACCGTGTATGTGTATGCTCTTGAAATAAAAGTTTATAAAAATGTGATGCATTGTTTTTGTTAATATGACTCATCATATAAAGTCTCTTTTAAGGGTATAATCAACTATTTTCCATTGTCTAGTCTTTAATAAGCAAACAAAACTGTAGTATCGAATCGCAACAGTGACTGCTAAGATGTGTGGGTTTTTTTTTTTAAATTGTGACAGTCTGTATATTAAGTGTATCATTCAGCTTTTCCCATGGTCTAGACTCTAGAGTTAAAAACAAAAAACAAAAATCACAACACACACAGCAATATCGAATTGCAATACTTGTAGAATCGAAATTCTTCAAAAAAATCGCAATACATACCGTATCGGCACCCAAGTATTGTGATAGCATCGAATCAGGAGGTAGGTGTATCATCCCATCCCTAGTTCCAAACCCATAAGACCTTCGTTCATCTTCAGAACACAAAATAAGTTATTTTTGATGAAATCCGAGAGCTTTCTGACCTTGCATAGACAGCAACACAACTACCACATTCAAGGTCCAAAAAAGTAGTTAGGACATCATTAAAATAGCCCATGTGACATCAGTGGTTCAACTGTAATTTTTTGAAGTTACAAAAATGTAACTGATAATGAACGTGGATTTGCGCAGCTTGTTAGTGAACCACAGCTCTGTTTGGTAAATGCAGCTCCATGTGAAATCACGCACATGATGGAAATTACCGCTGATTACAGAACCGGCTTTACTGACAAGATGCGTATTAAATATCGCATGCGATATATCGTGCAGCCCTAATAACAACTAGCACAAGTAATCTTACTCATCAGAACGAGATCCTCCACTGGATCAAGCTGTGCATCGCGTCTGAGGTAAATTCTGGGTTATTCCTCTCAGCGTGACTTCCAAAAAAACAAAAAGTATCTTAGATGAACTTGATAAATCTTCACACTTAGTTTACAGAGGTGATGTGGGTGTTTACATATTTGAGCGTCTCACGTGAATGTTTATCATTTGAATATGCGGCTGCTATATATCATGTACATCATCGGTGAGGAGGGAATCCAGATGGACCAGGGGAAGGTAACAGCAGTTTCCGAATGGCCAACCCCTCAAACTGTGAAGGAACTCCAAAGATTCCTTGGATTTGCCAATTTCTATCGCCGTTTCATTAAGAATTTCAGTCTGCTCACAGCCCCACTCCCCACCCTGCTCCAAGGGAAGTCCAAGTCCCTGTCACTCACCAGATTCCCCCACAGATCCGGAACCTATTCTCCCTCCAGCCCTAATAGTCAACCCCATCGTCTGGGACCTAGATAAGGACATCAGAGCCACCACCCTCACAGAACCTACTCCGCTGGGAGGCCCAGAAGGGAAGACATTCGTCCCATCTTCCCAACGGCAGTCCCTTCTGGGCTCAGTTCACTCTGTACCGGGCTCTGGACATCCAGGCAGCCAGCGGACCATCTCGCTCCTCCAAGCTCGGTACTGGTGGCCCAGTATGTCCCGTGATGTCACCAGGTACGTCCGCAGTTGCTCAGTCTGTGCCACGTCTTCCACTCCCCGTCACCTACCTGTGGGCAAGCTTGTACCTCTCCCCATTCCACGTAGACCATGGTCCCACCATGGAATTGATTTTGTAACCGACCTTCCAGAATCCGATGGGAACACCTGCATCCTTGTGGTGGTAGACCACTTCTCTAAGGGATGTAAGCTAATTCCTCTCCCCGGCTTGCCCACTGCACTAGAAACAGCTGAACACCTGTTTCACAACATTTTCAGAAATTTCGGAATACCCGAGGATATTGTGTCAGGCCACAATTCATATCCCACGTCTGGAAAACCTTCTTTCGCTTGTTAGGAGTCACAGTGAGTCTATCTTCTGGTTAACATCCTCAGACAAACGGCCAGACCGAGCGGAAGATCCAAGAACTCGGACGGTACCTCCGGGCATACTGTCAAGAAGATCAGTACAGCTGGAGCTGTTTCCTCCCGTGGGCCGAGTATGCACAAAATTCCCTCCGTCAGAACACAACCGGCCTAACACCGTTCCAGTGCATACTCGGCTACCAACCACCGCTCTTCCCGTGGACGGGAGAGCCATCAGAGGTTCCAGCTGTAGACCACTGGTTCCGAGTGAGCGAGAGAGTGTGGGACTCAGCGCACATCCACCTGCAACGGGCAGTGCGGAGACATAAAGCCTTCGCGGACTGTGGTTGTCCACCCGTGATCTGCGACTCCGCCTGCCCTGTAAGAAGCTGAGTCCCCGCTACATTGGTCCGTTCAAGATCCAGAGGCAGATCAACAAAGTCACATACCAGCTCCCAACTACCCCCCCAGGGTTGGGATTCCCAAGCTTCCTGGTTCCCGTTCTGCGATCACCCTGCAAACAGAGGATTCAGTCACTCTCCGCAAAAGCCCCATTGGACTATCTCATTCACCAAGTTACTCACCTCAGACTCACGTCATATTCCATCCCCAGTTCCAGTCAATAAATATCATTGTCTTTCACTTACCCTTGGTTCACGTCTCTGTTTGTGACAATAGGCTTATCAGGAGCAACTATATTATTACATTAGCAATCACCAATATTGCCCACGTGATTTTATAACATAGATGCCCACATGCTTTGCATGTATTATCATACAATACAAAAACAACATTTTATAACTGAGAAACTAAATTATTATTGTTAAGCTTATTATAAACATGTTTGAGCAGGTATTTGCAAACAGAGTAGGCTACTTCACAGTAAAGATTGGTCTAAACTTTCTTAGACATTACTTTTATATCATTGATATATAAAATCATTTATAGAACATATAACTATCCTCACGTCGTGCAACATTTAAATGCAATGAACATATTTCAAAATGTTGCACTCGATTTCACACATTTTATTTTGGAGTTATAGTTTGGGAAAAGTTCACCTAATAAATGCGTTCAACTTTGTCACAACAACACATTATCGAATGCCAATAAGAAACATTACTTACTCGGTATAAAATGTCTCCTCCTCCGCCGGCTCCAGCTCGCTCGCGTTCTGTTTGTGAGGTAAACAAAGCTTTTTCCTCTCAGCACGTCTTCTGGGGGTAAATACAACTCTTTTTCCTCTCAGCGCGTTTCTGAGGTAAATACAAGGCTTATTCCTCACAGCGTGTTCTTCCAAAACTGAAAAGTATCTGAGATGAACGCGTTGCTGCTTTGTTTATGGTGGTGTGGCCGTTTACATGCCGCGTGGCTCGCGTGGAGATTTGTAATAACAAAAGCGCGAGCAGCACGTGGGCGTGACCTAATTAGAGATAATGTCCTTGGTTTCATACGGATTACTTTATCACAAAATATTTGTTTTCGGTAAGACTTACTTCATTTAACAGTAGACATGTCAAGCTTTCTATAGATATATTTCTCATGTCTCTGTGTGGAGTATTTGCTGAGTTACAGTTCATTGTAATGACGTGTTTCAAAAAGCAGTTCGCGGAGACGGAGAATACAGAGAGCGCACCCTGTTTGTTTTCTTTATTCTTCAAAAGCACAAAGTTTAGTTGTTATTATGAGTGTATACAAATAAAAGTAGACCCCTTACAGATTCGAATGGTGTATTGCTCTTATCTGTACGATCAAAAATGGCAGAGTAATTCAAGCTCATTTCGACCTTATCAGGAAAATCTGCCTAAAAACGCGTATACGCGTTTGTCGACCCCAGAGGGTTAAATTTATTGAGATGCAAATTAACTATAAAAAAAAAAAATGGCTAAAAAATAATCAAGATATGTTTTGGGTCTTTTTCAGCTAGTCATGGATCACATGGCTTCGTTTGCACTTCTGTACAAATTGCATGCTAATGTTGTTATGTGTCATCCATTTGGTATGGTAGTTTGCAACAGCTAAATATATTCGGAATTATGTGAAAATGTAATGCATTGAGTTCACAAAATATGCTATCAAATATAAGTGAACCACACACTTTCCAGCTAGCCATCTGAATGATGTTGCTATACGATGTCGCTTATATAAGCAGTTACACCATTGGTGGAGCCAGAAGTTGACACACTGGGCCACTCAAATAGAGATGTTTTCATAGCATTATAGAGAGACAGTGTTTACACTCTTGTGGGAAATCAACCTAATAAATGGCTACTTAAAGTTGTCTCTGCACATTAAACTGAGATAGGCAAAAGTATTTTACCATCCAAACAATGACACACATCAGTTTTAACCACCATTTACAGTCAATTTGTCAAGTGTTCTGCTGATTGTGGGATTTTGAGAGAATCTGAAAGTCTACATGTGCAAATACGTCACCAGCACATGGCCTGTCTACAATCTAATATATATTTATACTGATGCAGATGTCTGTTCCTCCTTTTAACATCTCTAGCTTTCATCCAACCATGACAAACAGCCATAGCTGAGATTTTGCCTTAGACAAATGTTCAACGAGACATATTTATTGTTCAAAGGTAACACAATCCTCAAAATTAATTATGTGAAATATTACCATTAGTTGGGGATTGGCCCATCAACAATATGCAGAATTATTAACAAGACAAAGTCTGAATAGGAAAATGCATTAACAACGTTTGAGTAGTGTGATTTACCAACACATTGAACAAACACTGGGTCAAATATATTAGCATAAGCCATATTATTAAGAGACAATTCTGCAGTAAAATATCATAATATTTGTATGGATGTACAACCTTTGACAATATGAAACATGAAACATATCCTTTGAAGTATGGTCATTTATTTATTTATTTATTTATTTATTTATTTATTGCTATCCTAATTATGCATTATTTATATGGTTTGTTACATTGTTACTTGCATTTACCATAGTTTTTCCCAGCTGCAACCCGAACAGACCTGCTGGCATGGTTGGGTTTGAACTCAAAGAGTGTGCAGAGTGCAGTGGGCTTTTTAGTAATTAAAAAATAAAGTTAAAAAATTAGGAATAAAAACACTGAATCAACAAGGCAGGACAGGACCAGGCAACACAGTAACATTAGACGAGTTAAACAAAAGAGGACCGGTGGGATAAACTAGAAGGGCGCAGTTAAGATTAAAGATAGGAGAACAAATGGCATATAGAAACAAACAGAAGTCATGTGCTCACACAAAACATGACAATATGAAAGCACGTGGCCAATGAAAAGCTTCACAAGCCATGTGCTGCACCAAACATGGCAACACGAGCACCCAGCCAATGAAAACCAGGTGCTCAACAAAAACAAAAGGCCTGACAAGCAACATAGACTCATTGGAAAATACATGCCTCTATATAAATTTCTGCAAAACTGAAAAAACGTACCTATATGTATGAATCACTGCTGTTTCCAGTTGAATTGAACACTAGAGGTAGTAAAACAAAGTATGATTTACAGGTACAGAGTTCACACAATTGCTTGCAGAATATTATGTTATGACTTCAAAACAATTTTAATATCCTGCACGATTTTAAAATTGATACTTATGAACGTTGTCATCACATATACAGCTTCAAAAGCACACGTTTTCTAATTCAGTAGATTTGCTCAGTAGCTCACGCTACGACGGCATTGTACTTGAGAGATGAAGAGCTCAGGTATAAACCCCGTGAGACTACGGTTCGACAAAACCGCTCAAATCCACATGGGAAAGTGAAAATAGCACAGTTGCATAAACAAATATGTTTTTATATGTAACCCTGGAGCACAAAACCAGTCATAAGAAGCAAGGGTATATTTGTAGCAATAGCCAAAAATACATTGTATGGGTCAAAATGATACATTTTTATTTATGCCAAAAATCATTAGGATATTAAGTAAAGATCATGTTCCATGAAGATATTTTGTAAATTCCTACCCTAAATGTATCAAAACTTATTTTTGATTAGTAATACGTGTTGCTAAGAACTTCATTTGGACAACTGAATATTTTCTCAATATTTTGATTTTTTTTTTGCACCCTCAGATTCCAGATTTTCAAATAGTTGTATCTCGGCCAAATATTGTCATATCCTAACAAACCATACATCAATGGAAAGCATCAGTTTTCAGATGATGTATAAATCTCAATTTCAAAAAAATGACCCTTATGACTGGTTTTGTGGTCCAGGGTCACGTATCACTTTTGCATTTGTTAACATTATAGGGTAGGTTTAGGGTTGGGTTTGGTGTAGGGGATATTTCCAACACGATAGAGCATTAACCTTTAGAAACAATCCCGGATTTTTTAATTCTGAACAGCCACAATACGTACCTCAAGCAGCGTAATAAAAACGCAGGAATACGTGCCTGTACCAACGTACTGTATTAAAAATGTCACGTATTGAACGTGTGTTTTAGCGCCACTCCCTGGACATTTCACTTTAAAACTGCCGCAAAATGTGCAGTAAGGTACATAATAACGGTGTTGCAGAAATGTATTTAGAGGCATATATTTTCAATGAGCCTGGGTTGCTGACAAGAGTACACAGCAAAGGAATGAACACTCAACATGTGTACTTACAACAAAAATAAAACATGCAGTAACAATGAACCAATCCGAACGAAATAGGAGATCCAAATACCATGCTTAATACTCATAAGACGAGAAGTTGCACAGGCAGGGCTCAGTAGATGGATGGACCAGGAAGGCTCCGGAAGATCAGGGACCCCGGATAATGGCCAGGGCTAGAGCAGAGTCTGGAGCCCAACCAAAAGTGACAGATCCTTGAAACCTGCAACCTAATTTTGAGTTAACCATCAGTTCAAGGCCACTACCTTAGAGTGAATGATTTGGGCAAATCCTCTTCAGCTCAGATTTTTGGAGCCCAGCTTTTAATAAGGAACATAAACCACAGCACAAATATCCCTTACCAGACTCCACATGTGAGAACATGTAAACATTCACACACATGGCTCTCATTTAGATCTATGTACTTGACTCATCTGTAAAAAATACATCAGATGCAATTTGTGCTATTTGAAAGGTTTTCATGGCACAAATAATCAAATGCACATTACATTTCTTGCTCGATTCTTACACTGATTTAGTTGGCGTGAAATAAGTGATGGCAGAGCAATAGTAAGATGACTCGACTGTTCTTGCCAGAGATTTTGTCCGCGGGGGTTCGATAATGACCTGCATCAATCTACAGACAAGCAAAAAGATAAATTTAAACATAAGATGTATGATGGATGGTCTTTCGTCTGCCTTTGCCTTCAACTCAACGAAATAAAAGCTCTCAATTGTGATAGTCACTCACAGGATAGGTGAAAATTAAACTCTTCTCTATCCCTTGTGTCAGACTACTCTTAGGTCTGAACAACTTGTATCATGTAGTTCTAATGGAAGTTGTTAGGGCTTGAAACAGGTTTCTTGAAGCGGTTTCTTTTCTAACAAATTTGGTGCTGTTCTATTGTCAGGGGAAGTTGGCTTTACTGTGTCTCCCACCTTAATCTAAGTAATGTGCTGCCATGTTGAATGAGATGGTGAAAACTCTTTCCATTCATCTTTCTGAGCCTCAGGTCTGAGAAAGCTGGAATGAATGATGACCTGGTTTTATTTGCTTGAGGTGAAACTGTGTGTAATGCAGAAAGTAGAAAATCAGACCTTAATGGAATAGTTCCCCAGAGCTCGAAGAAAATAATAAAAAGTCTCTGTATTAATAAAGCTTTATCATTTTAAAGGGATAGCTCACCCAAAATTGAAAATTCTGTCATCACTTACTGATCTGTATGACTCATCTGCAGAACACAAAAAATATTTTGAAGAATGTTGGTTTTGTTTGTCATTGACTTCCATTATAGGAAAAAAATACTTTTTCTCAAAATATCTTTTATTTTCCACAGAAGGATTTCATGCATACCTTTGTGTGATTTAAGTAGTTTGATTAACTGCAATTTCTCTCCCTCATGTTGCTCCAAACCATCTTTGTAATGATGACGAAACCTGAGAGGTTTCTGTCCCTCCACTGAAAGACCATTCAACCAAAATTTCATCAAAAGTCATCGTAAAAGTAATCCATATGAAGTCTTCTGCAAAGGCATGGTCACTTTATTTGATTTTTTTTTTTTTTTTTTTGAACAGTGATTTAAGCACATCAGATATGGTCAATGGCAGCTCTGCCATACTTGCTTAATGCACAAGAACAAATCTTTTTTTCTTTCACAGTGATCTGTCATGTTTCATTAAAAACATCTTCATCTGTGTTTCACTGATGAATGAATTTCACATGGGTTTGGAACGACATGAGGGAGATTAATAGATGTCAGAATTTTCATTTCTATATGAACTATCCCTTTAAGGGTGGAGGCAATGCACAAGCCAGTGATTGTAATTTCTTGGAAAGGACTTCTGAAAAATCTTTGTTTTTCTCCCAACTCTTGTGATCATCCATTTCCAGAATACCTCAACGCAGTATAATACTCACTTCACTTATTTTGATATCTGTAAAAACAGATAATTTTCAAATATCATTGGTTGTCTTCATTTTGGCAAACTGCTCTTCCTAAAGGCCACACACCCTCACATCCATTGGAAATTCTAGTCATCAAGCACATTTAGATGTTGACTCTCATTGTTCATTGGTGTCTAGCTGTGCTGTTGACTCTCTAATACGTAAAGTAAATCCCGGATTGTCATTACGCAGTTGTTTCAGTCCATTGACAGCCTTCCACAAAGACTCGAGACAGATTTTAGGATAACTAGATCAAAAGTCTGTCCTGCTTAAAGACTTTTAACCCCATTAAACATCCTCCATTAGTCTTGAGTGGCTAACCACAGCTTATCACAACACATTCAAAGCTATCTTGTGGTTTACTACTTTCCACAGTGCAAGTCTTCACATTTAAATCAATATAGTGTACGTGTTAGCCCTGTTCCAAAGACTAGTAAGTATCACTGTTACTATTTACAGTGGGGCAAAAAAGTATTTAGTCAGCCACCAATTGTGCAAGTTCTCCCACTTAAAAAGATGAGAGAGGCCTGTAATTTTCATCATAGGTATACCTCAGATATGAGAGACAAAATGAGAAAAAAAAATCCAGAAAATCACACTGTAGGATTTTTAAAGAATTAATTGGTAAATTCCTCGGTAAAATAAGTATTTGGTCACCTACAAGCAAGCAAGATTTCTGGCTCTCACAGACCTGTAACTTCTTCTTTAAGAGGCTTCTCTGTCCTCCACTCGTTACCTGTATTAATGGCATCTGTTTGAACTCGTGATCAGTATAAAAGACACCTGTCCACAACCTCAAACAGTCCAACTCCAAACTCCACCATGGCCAAGACCAAAGAGCTGTCAAAGGACACCAGAAACAAACCTGCAGACCTTGTAGACCTGCACCAGGCTGGGAAGACTGAATCTGCAATAGGTAAGCAGCTTGGTGTGAAGAAATCAACCGTGGGAGCAATTATTAGAAAATGGAAGACATACAAGACCACTGATAATCTCCCTCGATCTGGGGCTCCACACAAGATCTCACCCCGTGGGGTCAAAATGATCACAAGAACTGTGAGCAAAAATCCCAGAACCACACGGGGGACCTAGTGAATGACCTGCAGAGAGCTGGGACCGTGTAAACGAAAGAATGAATGGGGCCATGTATCGTGAGATTTTGAGCGAAAATCTCCTTCCATCAGCAAGGGCATTGAAGATGAAATGTGGCTGGGTCTTTCAGCATGACAATGATCCCAAACACACCGCCCGGGCAACGAAGGAGTGGCTTCATAAGAAGCATTTCAAGGTCCTGGAGTGGCCTAACCAGTCTCCAGATCTCAACCCCATCGAAAATCTTTGGAGGGAGTTGAAAGTCCGTGTTGCCCAGCGACAGCCCCAAAACATTACTGCTCTAGAGGAGATCTGCATGGAGGAATGGGCCAAAATACCAGCAACAGTGTGTGAAAACCTTGTGAAGACTTACAGAAAACATTTGACCTCTGTCATTGCCAACAAAGGGTATATAACAAAGTATTGAGATGAAATTTTGTTATTGACCAAATACTTATTTTCCACCATAATTTGCAAATAAATTCTTTAAAAATCCTACAATGTGATTTTCTGGATTTTTTTTTCTCATTTTGTCTCTCATAGTTGAGGTAAACCTATGATGAAAATTACAGGCCTCTCTCATCTTTTTAAGTGGGACAACTTGCACAATTGGTGGCTGACTAAATACTTTTTTGCCCCACTGTACATGCGCAAGGTAGCACTTTTGTCATAAATGTTTTAGCCATTTTGCTAGCTTCAGCTAGACTTTGCTTCTCTCCAATATTTTGCCCTTAAGAGATATCTCAGCAAACCATACCCACAGTAACTGGCAGACAGAGAGCGCCTCAAAGTCTTTCGATTGGCAAAACAATAGTGTGTTGCTGTCTTACTTTTTTGGTGATTACAGAATCTCAAGTGATAACAGAAAGAGGTTTGATGTCTCAGGACACATATTTCAACAATGTCTATGCTATTCCATTAAAATGTGCAAAAGAAATGTGGCGGCTAATGACCATTTCTCTTGTGTGTCATCTTCAGTGCTGTGGAGTAGCTTCATCTGCTAAATTTCATCACTCCTTCTCTGAATTCACTCTCAGGATGTGGACAGTTTGCAGATGTATCTGGAGGAGGTTCGTTTCTTTGACCTGTTCAGCTACAGTGAAGAGGAGGGTAGCTGGCTATGTTTCATGTGCAGTAACCCCGAGAAAGCCACAGGTAAATGAGATTTGCTTCTTGTTGGTCTTCTATAAACATACGCACACAATAAATGACTCAAACCTGTGACAATATACCAAGGTTATTCGGTTGCAAATAACCAAACTTAGTTCCTGTTGTGTGAGAGAAGAAATGGTGAGTTTTTTAAATGAATAAATAATTATTTATAATTATTTTAAATGAATACATAATTATTTGTTCACAGCTTGGGCTGATCTGGTTCTTGAATTGAACTCACTAACTCGATCCGGTCACAGCTGTTAACAGCTCACTAGAGGGCAAGATTATCAGTAAATAACAGTCATGATTTTAAAAGAGTTCCAGTTGATCCTTCTCTGACGTTAATTATTAGCAGCTACATGATTTTGCAAAAGCACATCAGGACTCCAGATGTCACATACAGCTTCAGTCCTCTGTTATGATTGCTGAAATCTGCTTTCCATGAGGAGAAGAAAGAAACAAAAAATAGAGAAGGTGGTTTGTCTCGTTTCTGTAGCTGAGATAGTTTACATCAGTCCAGCATTAGCATGTTCATCATTTAGACAAAGAGGCTTCTGATCCCATTCAAGTGCATCCAGAATTGCTGTTGCTTTGTTTTGAATCTTCTCCAGATACACAGATGTGCTTTTTCCACAAGAACCAATTACATACAATGGAGAAGGTTTTCGCCTCTGGCCTGAATGTTTACCAAAAACAATGAAACATATTGTAAATTGGTGCACATGGAGCATAGCTATTTCATCTGAGATCATTTATAGGCATTTGAATCACTAAAAACAAGAAAGTCTCAGGTCTCAGCATTGATATTGCTGAAACACGCCATCATTTTCCATGTGTGTAACAGAGCTTCTGCATTGCTGTCGGTGCAGTTTGCGTAGTAAGGTCTAAAACAATGTGATCCTGTAAAATAATAGCTTCATTGCTTCATAAGTTTCATCAGAAGGTCAGTGTAGTTTGACTAGCTTCACCAGCTAAGATTTGTGTGACTACTAGCTAATTAAAATCAATACAATGCAAAACTATTTTTCACAATGATATGTAATCAATTGAAATTTTGTTAAATGGAAGTTTACTTAATCTATTGATATAATTTTTGTTTGTCATAACTAATCTGGAAATTTGTATAGAGACCAACACAAACGGGTGCATTTCCGGTACAGTGACGTAACTTGCTGCAACGTTGGAGAAATTAACTAGCTTCTCATGACTGTTTCCCAAAACCACAGTAACATGTTCACCCCTCCATTGTTTGAACCACATTGGTTAAACAATATACAGTAGGACTGTTCAGTCAGTAGCCGATTTTGCACATTAACCTTGCTAAATTGTCACAAAATTGGCAGATTAATGCTACCGGTAATGTTACAACTTCTCATCCCAGAAAACTGCTAATTTACCAGCACTTCTAATATTTTATGCTCAGTAGTACTTCTAGGCTTTGGGTCTTTACTCTGGTTTTTGGTTGTTACTCTTCATGTTTTTCTACTTTGAATATTTTACACCCCCGGAGCGGGATGTTAAAATTGTTCACTGCTGTTTGGTGGAGTATTGGATTGCTACAGTACATGAAATTTTTATGCCGTCACTTTACTTCAGAAAGCAAATGTTTAGGCCACAAAGAGACACTTTAAGGAGACAGGAAATGTTTTTATATACCACTATCCAGCAGCCAAGGTGGGAATAAAAGACTCATTGAAACCTCAATAGCAAGAGCCGCTCATTAAACAAGGGTTGTAGCACACATTCTACCTCCTTTCTACTTATTTGGAATGTGGGACAATTTCCATTAGCAGAGAGCTGTAATGATTCTTAATATGGCACTTTTCCACTGCCTGGTACGACTCGGCACGGATCAGTTCGGCTTGGTTTGCTTTTCCACTGCAGTTTAGTATCGCTTTAGAGTGGGGGGGATTATCCTTCACTGTTTATGCTGATTTAAATCTAGCGGGTCTGTTTTTGTTTTGTTTTTTAAATTGAAGAATGATTGAACATTACATAAATTCAACATGTAAATCCAGATACACAAAATAATCTAGCGGGTCTTTTGTGTCTCATGCCGCAAGTTAAATGACGCAGGCAGTGATGATTTTCTCCGCCCAATCAGTGATCAGCAGAATTTACACGTCACGTTTTGGTAGCGGTATGGTTCGCTTGGAATCTCGGCCGAGGTGGTACTAAAAAAAGTACCAGGTACCAGCTACTGTACCCAGTGGAAAAACCCCCAAAAGTGAGCCGTACTGAACCGTACCGTGCCGTACCATGCAGTGGAAAAGTGTCAATAGAGCGAGGTGAATGTTTATAGAAATAAGGACTTGGGGAAGGGTAAGCAAAGCTTGGACAGGCAGCACATACCTTGGCAGTGTTATGGTCTGACAGAAGTCTGGTGTGTCATCAGCTCATGAAGCACATTATGTGCTTTGAGAGTTCTCCAGAGTTCGCCTCCGACATTAATGAGAAATGCAAACAAGGGGGAGAGAATGCAGTGATACAGCTTCAAAACTACCAAAATGATGCTGCTTATCTTGCTGCAGAAATTTCACGAGGTGCATCTTTCTTTCACGGTCCTGTCTAATTTGTACATTTCAAAAACCTTTAATTGACATTTTAGTTTACGTAAGAAAACTGTGTAGAATTTATAAAACCCGAATTCTGGAAATGTTGGGACATTTTTTAAATTTGAATAAAATGAAAACTAAAAGACTTTCAAATCACATGAGCCAGTATTTTATTCACAATAGAACATAGAGAACATAACACATGTTTAAACTTTTTACAAATTTTACACTTTTATCCACTAAATGAGCTCATTTCTAATTTGATGCCTGCTACAGGTCTCAAAAAAGTTGGCACGGGGGCAACAAAGGGCTGAACAGTGCATAACATTATCAAAAGATTCAGAGAAACTGGAGAAATCTCTGTGCGTAAGGGACAAGGCCGAAGACCTTTGTTGGATGCCCGTGGTTTTCAGGCCCTCAGGTGACACTGCATCACTCATCGGCATGATTCTGTCATTGACATTACTAAATGGGCCCAGGAATACTTCCAGAAACCACTGTCGGTAAACACAATCCACCGTGCCATCTGCAGATGCCAACTAAAGCTCTATCATGCAAAAAAGGAAGCCATATGTGAACATGGTCCAGAAGCGCCATCGTGTCCTGTGGGCCAAGGTTCATTTAAAATGGGCTGTTACAAAGTGGAAAAGTGTTCTATGGTCAGACGAGTCCAAATTTGACATTGTTGTTGAAATCACGGACGCCGCCGTGTCCTCCGGGCTAAAGAGGAGGGAGACCTTCCAGCGTGTTATCAGCGTTCAGTTCAAAAGCCAGCATCTCTGATGGTATGGGGGTGCATATGTGCATACAGTATGGACAGCTTGCATGTTTTGGAAGGCACTATGAATGCTGAAAGGTATATAAAGGTTTTAGAGCAACATATGTTTCCCTTCAGACGACGTCTATTTCAGGGAAGGCCTTGTGTATTTCAGCAGGACAATGCAAAACCACATACTGCAGCTATTACAACAGCATGACTTCGTAGTAGAAGAGTCTGGGTGCTGGATTGGCGATCTGGATTGCAGTCCAGATCGTTCACCTATAGAGAACATTTGGCGCATCATTAAACGAAAAATACATCAAAGATGACCACAAACTCTTCAGCAGCTGGAAACCTATATCAGGCAAGAATGGGACCAAATTCCAACACCAATACTCCAGAAACTCATAACCTCGATGCCCAGACTTCTTCAGACTGTTTTGAAAAGAAGAGGAGATGCTACACCATGGTAAACATGCCCCCATCCCAACTATTTTGAGACCTGTATCAGGCATCAAATTTGAAATAATCTCATTTTGTGCATAAAATTTTAATATTTGAAATTAAAGACACCTAATATAAAGTGGTACCTAAATTGACCGAAATTTCCAAGGGGAACTTTAAATAGAAATACCCATTAAAACCAGAATTTAATCTGTAATGTTATAGCTAATTTTGTAAATGTACGGTATGTGTCTTATTTTGTAAAATGTTAAACCCAAATTATTTAAACTTCATGAACATATAGTGACCTTTTCACACACTCTCTCTCTCTCTCTCTCTCTCTCTCTCTATATATATATATATAACCTTTTCAAAGCCCCAGACAAACTCTTGAACCTTTATCTTATGTGTTGTTTTTGACATGGAGTTGGATGTACTCCAACTTTACTAAAATATGTGAAACTCTGTCCAGTAAATGCTATAGAAGTGAATCCACATTCTCAGCAGGAGTTGCTGGAATCCTGTCTGACTGTCAGAGCTTCTTTCTTTAGTTACTCTAAATCAACAGTAAAGTAGAACGCTGGCCAAAGCCAAGAGAAAAATCTATAACATACACCAACCAGCAGAAAAATAAACACAAGCCTTTCTTTCCATACAGTGACTAGCAATACCCTCATTGCATAAATTTACAATTGTAGGAGAACTGGAATAAACAATACTTACCTCAAAGGATATATTGATGTATTGGTAACATAGTGCTCCAAACCTCTTACTCAAACTCTTTTCCCATTGGCTGTTGTTGCTTTCTGTGCTACGTGTGAATTGGAACTGCCAAAATCCAGATTTCCAAATGGGCTGCATCCAAATTAGTATAATATACTGTTTACTGCAGGTTTGTACTTCGCTTGTGATGGGAGAGCACATTTGTGTGCGTCACAAACAGCTACAATGCTTTGGGACATTGTGTAATTTCATAAAGACAAAAATTCCTCTCAGGATCTATCTTGCTTTGGACTTACCGAGCATCAGTTTTGGCATCTGCTCTTATCATTGTGTATGTTTCACTTTCATGACCACAAACAAACTCATTTTTAAGTAAAGTATCATATACACAATAAAATAAAGTCAGAACAGAAATCATTCTAGTCAAACAAATGTAATGCAGACTACAGCACAGATGCTTTTAATATTCTGGGATTTACAAAACATACATTTTACATTTGTTTTGCTCATGTTCTCACACACATACAAGTTCTTTGATTCAAGCATGCCAGAGAGAGGCAGAGAGTAAAAAAATTCAAAGTAAAATGAAAAAGAATTCATTTGGATTTCATAATAGAGAATTATTATGTTGCTCATGGGATAAACACACATTAATTAATTTATCACTCATTACCAGCACTGTAATGTAGACATCTGCAGAAAGTTTTGGGTTGAAATAACCAGAACAACAATTATCTCCTCTAAGGCTTATCAGTTGTTTTGTCAGTTTAAGATTTGAAATTATGATTTTGGCTGTACCACTTCAAGTGTATCCGACACCCAATACATCATTGTTTTGATATAATCTGTTGAATTGGCGTTCAATGTGTTTTTTGTTTTATTTTACTAATTTTAATAACAGAACAACATTTTCAGAGGGTTAAGTGCCTTCTTTTACTGACAGTTTGTTAAAAAAGAAAATGACTTAATTTTTAAGACTTTCAGGCCCTGTTTTGTACCCTATTCCTAGAATGTGCCTTTTATATCCCAGAATTAAATTATTATACTAACCTAATTTAACCAAAAAACAAATGGCCCTTTTTTGTTTTCCAGGGAACTGAGGCAGGTCAAGGGCGATATTTTTTTTACCCTGGTGTTAATCAGCAATCCAGTGTTCTTTAATACACCATGGGCTTAACTTCTGCCAGTTGAGATCATAGTTAGGTGATTATCAGAGATCAGTCTTGCTTAATCTTAAGCGGGCTATCAAAGTGTTGCAGATTCTCATCTGTTTTCCTTTCTGAAAAAAAGGAAAACTCAGACAATGGGCTGCTTTGTACCATCCTGGAAGGGCTATAACACAGCTTCCTGTTTAACTGAAATAGACCCATGAGAGATCTGTGAAACGCTTTGTGTAGTTCAGACAGACCCTGCAAACACAGGCTGGAGACAAAATATTCACCGTGCCTGAAACCACACCAGATATTTCCACGTGGTGGTAAACACTGAGCAACACTCCTTTGTTCGTCTAATGAGAAAACTTCACCCTTAATTCTCTGTGTGTGTAAATAGCATGGAGTAGGTCCAGAAGAGGATGGCTGTGTGAGTGAAGAATATTGTTTTGTGTTGAGTGCTGAGTGACTGTTTCTATTTTCTTTGGGCAGAATGTAGCCCATTTTACACATGCTATCTTTCCTGGTAAATTACTGGCAAATCACTGGTAAATTACCCTTTAGAGGTAATGTGTGAACAGGACCTTTTCAGAAATACCAGTAAATCAGTTTTGGCTATTTTCAGGTATGAAATAACTGGTGCCATGCTATGTGTGAATAAAAAATAAGATTACTGGAATGACAGCACGTAAGGTCTGGACACGCTGACGGAAGAAGTCTGCTTTGGGTCAGTCATAAAGTTCTGACAGGCATAATGTTATTCCAGGCTGTTTGCAGTTTTTTAAATAGTTTTTTCTATTTAAATCTGTTATTTGGACATCTTTGATCATTGTGTTGCGGTTTCTACTCTAAAGCTGCCGCCGCCTTGTAGCAAATTAGCTCAAAAGGGAATGTCTATAAATAATGACAATTATTTATATCAACTGCCAGTAGTAACTGTAGCAGAATTAAATTCCCATCAACTAATCTCTTTGTCCAGCGAACGTTCAGTGCAATTTCATATCAACTCTAAGACAAGATATTTTCATGGCCACAGAAAATAACCTTCTTATAGTATTAATGCATTAGAGCATGTAGCTTGATTGGAATCGAAAAAGGGACATTAATTTACAAGGCAGAATCAGAAACTCATGTAATTTGTGCACAAGAATTTGATTGGTCCAAATGCTACATTCTCCAAAACACAGCATAATTCCTGATAACTGACATCACAGAGTTTACCAGTATTTCGGTGCTGATGTGTTGAATGGTCTCTTAATAGTAAAAAGCCAGAACACTATTTATTTTGTGAACAGCAGATTTTGTGTGTTTACCGGAAAAATCATTCTGGTAATTTTATGGTAATTTGCTGGCATTAGCCTACTCTGTGAAAGGGGCTAATGTTATAGGGCTTGTCCTATAAATTTCAATTCATCATTTACTCATCCTCATTTCATCAAAACATAAAAGCACAATTACAATAGTCCATACAACTTCTGTGGTTCTTCACTCTACTTTGACATTGTCTGACAATTTCATTTTTACTCTTTCTACTCAGTTGTTAACCAGGACGGCCAGCCACTCATTGAGGGGAAGCTGAAAGAGAAACAAGTGCGCTGGAAGTTCATCAAAAGGTGGAAAACACGTTATTTTACCCTCGCCGGCAACCAGCTTCTCTTTCGAAGAGGAAAATCAGTAAGTGTCTTATTCACAAGACCTCATAATGTATTATTTATGCATTCCTTACTGTCAAGACTCTTAAAAAAATCATTTACTCACCCTTATTTGCTGTGTAATATTTTTGTGGAAATGTGCATTCACTACCTTTCAAAAGTTTACAGTTTCCACAAAAGTATTAAGCAGCAAAAAACAATTTATTATTGTTTTTACTGTATTTTGATTTTTCTTTTTCTTTTTTAAATGCAGCCTTGGTGAGCATAGGACACTTTAAAAACATTTTTAAAATCTTAATTTTTCAAAACTTTATTCCAAACATATTCCATACAACTTGTGTGGTATGTTCCAGATCTTCAGAAGTCAAATGGTAGCCCTGTGGAAGAACCAAACCAGAATTTAAGCTGTTTGCTCAATCTTTCTTTTCATGCCACTATTAGACTTGTCACCAAAGTTTGACATCAATGCCAAATGCCGTTTTCTTTGCAAAGTAGCAAGTTTGAAAAACACAACGACAACTGAGAGCAATACTGATTATTAGTGAACTATGACTTAAATTTATGTCTGTTTCTCACACAAAGTTATTGTATTGCTTCCAAAAGCTATTGTATTGCTACCTCTGATCACTGGTCTGCTTTCAATATACTGAATAGAGCAGGGTGACCATAAATCTTATTTTGTGTTCCATGGAAGAAAATAAGTCATATGGGTTTAGAATGTCATGACAGTGAGTGAATGCAGAGAAAATGTCACTTTTTGCATGACTAATCATTTAATTCATTTGTTTTCAATCAAATCAAGTCCTCAGAAAAAAATGTTAGTTAGTGTATCATTCTAATTAGAGGTCAAATGCCCTCTTTTATTTTATTTTTTTTCTTGCATCTGCCTGTGAATCTTCACTGACTGCAAAAGATTACGAGCATGAAAAACAGTGTTCCTGAACTACCATGAGCAATTCTATAATCTAGTGACTAAAAAAAGTATTTTAGTTGTTAGATGTTTTATTTTAGGAGATAATGGCTCACTAGTACAACCCAAATTCCAGAAATGTTGGGCCCTTTTTTTTTAAATTTGAATAAAATGAAAACTAAAAGACTTTCAAATCACATGAGCCAATATTTTATTCACAATAGAACATAGAGAACATAACAAATGTTTAAACTGAGAAATTGTACACTTTTATCCACTAAATGAGCTCATTTCAAATTTGATGCCTGGTTTCAAAAAAGTTGGTATGGGGGCAACAAAGGGCTGAACATTTTGAAAAGATTCAGCTGGGAGAACATCTAGCAACTAATTAAGTTAATTGACATCAGGTCTGTAACATGATTAACTATAAAAGGGATGTCTTAGAAAGGCAGAGTCTCTCAGAAGTAAAGATGGGCAGAGGCTCTCCAGTCTGTGAAAGATTGCGTAAAAAGATTGTGGAATACTTTAAAAACAACGTTCTTCAACGTCAAATTGCAAAGGCTTTGCAAATCTCATCATCTACAGTGCATAATATCATCAAAAGATTCAGAGAAACTGGAGAAATCTCTGTGCGTAATGGACAAGGCCGAAGACCTTTGTTGGATGCCCCTCAGATGACACTGCATCACTCATCGGTATGATTCTGTCATTGACATATGGGCCCAGGAATACTTCCAGAAACCACTGCCAGTAAACACAATCCGCCGTGCCATCTGCAGAGGCCAACTAAAGCTCTATCATGCAAAAAGGAAGCCATATGTGAACATGGACCAGAAGCGCCGTCGCGTCCAATGGACTGTTTCAAAGTGGAAAAGTGTTCTATGATCAGACGAGTCCAAATCTGACTTTCTTGTTGGAAATCACGGACACCGTGTCCTCCGGGCTAAAGAGGAGGGAGAACTTCCAGCGTGTTATCAGCGTTCAGTTCAAAAGCCAGCATCTCTGATGGTATGGGGGTGCGTAAGTGCATACGATATGGGCAGCTTGCATGTTTTGGAAGGTACTATGAATGCTGAAAGGTGTATATAAAGGTTTTAGAGCAACATATGCTCCCCTGATACGACGTGTATTTCAGGAAAGGCCTTGTGTATTTCAGCAGGACAATGCAAAACCACATATTGCAGCTATTACAACAGCATGGCTTCGTAGTAGAAGAGTCTGGGTGCTGAATAGGCCTGCCTGCAGTCCAGATATTTCACCTATAGAGAACATTCGGCGCATCATTAAATGAAAAATATGTCAAAGACGACCACAAACTCTTCAGCAGCTGGAAACCTATATCAGGTAAGAATGGGACCAAATTCCAAAACCAATACTCTAGAAACTCATAGCCTTAATGCCCAGACGTCTTCAAACTGTTTTGTAAAGAAGAGGAGATGCTACACCATGGTAAACATGCCTCCATCCCAACTGTTTTGAGACCTGTAGCAGGCATCAAATTTGAAATGAGCTCATTTTGTGCATAAAATTGTAAAATTTCTTAGTTTAAACATTTGTTATGTTATCTATGTTCTATTGTGAATAAAGTATTGACTCATGTGATTTGAAAGTCTTAGTTTTCATTTTATTAAAATAAAAAAAAAAACGTCCCAACTTTTCCGGAATTCGGGTTGTAATTTTATTAGTCTAGCGCCCTGCTTTATGGAAGATGATCAGTTCTTTATAAAAATCCATCACTTAATCTTGAGATTCACCAAAACGTTGCCTTGAAGGGATATACTTCAACTAAATAAAACTAAAATGTCTTGTCAAAATCACTCTGTTGTGTTTAAACAAAGCAAAGACCCAGTTTACTATGTGTCCATATAACTTGGAGCCATTTAGGGTTGTGCAAAAGAGAATTCATAACAAAAACAATGACATACAAAGAGTGACTATAAAGCTAAGATCAGTCAGTCTCACAGTATTCTGACAGAAAGCCAGCAAAAGATTTTTTAGTAAAAATGGCTTCATTTGTCAGAGCTGTAAGCACATTAAATCTTGATTCCTTGTAAATCTTGATTTGGAAAAGCGATGCATTGCTACAGTCATTTTATTTTGCAAAGTCTTGACAGAGTCTTAATTTTATCAGGCATGACACAAGCTCTTTCAATATGATTTTGAGGACAATTTGGTCTCTTGTCACGGTATCTTGTTTTTATTATGCCTTTAATTTGCTTGCAGTTCTGTAGTTTTTCTTTCATTTTAATGTTCCTTATTCTCATCAGTGGACACAAACAACGATAATCCTCATTTTTGGCAAACTTTGTGCAGCGCCTCTTAAAAACAAGTTGAGAGACAGGCAGAACAATAGAGTAAGAGAACTGGAACCATCAAGAGAGGACACGCACGCTTTGATCCTCCAACCGAAAACCCCATAACCTAAACCCCATCCATTGTGTTTTGCCATCAGGGATTAGTAGTTGACTAGTCATCGCAAGATTGTATATTATTTAAACACACCGTAACCCTTGTGAAAATTATGAGTTTTACATTAAATCATGTTTTAACATGTAAAACGTTTGATGTGCTTTAAAGATGTACACTTATTTTGATGTGTTGACATACTAAAGCACATGTAAAGTACCTGATTATAATTTTAACTAGTTTGTTAATACATTTTAAAAATATACTAAACTGCAACTTCATCACAAATGTGTAATTATAAACATATTTAAACACACGACATACAAGTAAACAAAGATGACATTCAAGTATATTTTAGTTTACAATAAGTGCTTTTCAGTACATTTCGCAGTACACTTTAACTATATTTCAAAGACAATAGAAGTGATTATTAAATTACATATAAGATGTACTTAAAAGTCTTGTACTTTAAGTCCTACTTATGTGGGTCAAAAAAATCACTTAAATTCATTGACTGCATTTAGATGTCTTCATTTAAATTAACATACAATAAATTGTCCAAAAACATTACATTTAGTTGCACTTATATTCTTTCAAAGTATATTATTTCTGCAATAAGTACTCTGTTAAAGTGTACTTGTTTTCTACAAGGGAAATAACAGGTCTGATAGGAGTCAGGTGAACCTCAAAAATTCAGTGCAGACGAGGTGTAGGCTCTGACTTAGACTACTGGCTCAATGCACATGGCTGTGGTCCATGCAAAGCTTCCTGATTGTTAGAGTGTAAAGCATTAGCTTTGATTGAAGGTGCTTTTTCCCTCTTGTTACTCACAGAAGGATGAACTGGACAACAGCACAATTGAACTTAGCAAAGTGCAAAGCGTTAAGGTGGTTGCAAAGAAGAGGCGTGACCGCGGGCTTCCCAGAGCCTTCGAGATCTTCACCGACAGCAAAACCTACGTGCTGAAAGCTCAAGACGAGAAGCATGCGGAAGAGTGGCTGCAGTGCATCAATGTAGCTGTAGCCCAGGCCAAAGAACGTGAGAACCGCGAGGCCACAACATACCTGTGATGCTTGTTCTGCTGAGGATCCTGTGGGCTTATCTAGCCAGATGGGTGCGCCTTATTGCCACATTTTCTCATTATGACAGTTTATTAACATCAGAGACAAAAGTCCTGTCTCAAATGCCACCTTCAACCTTTGCAGTCATCCTCCACATAAATTCTTGCAATGGCAAGCCACTAAGACTTTCAGTTGGTCCTTTGTTACGGTGAGCTTGGCAAAGGGCATCAAGGGCACATTGTGGCCAAAAAGGATCCCTCAGGAGAACCCTTATGAATCATGAAATGATCAATGGGACATCCTACAGACTTCTCAGACATGTGTTAGGAAAGAGCACAAGACCACAAGTCAATATCAAGTGCGTCATTTGGGACATGACCAAAGAAAAATAGTGACGTACAATGAGGCGGAGTGACACTGAGATGCACCTGTTCGCACTGACGGTCGTTCTGTGGGTCATATCTTAATGTTTTAAGAACAGCAATCATGATTTAATTCATCTTTGTCTTCCAGAGAAGTATAGAAGACTATACTTCTATGATTTAGAATCAGCTATCACATACAATTAGAGCTGTCACAGTTAACATATTAACACATACAGTAAGTTTTAACACTTCATTATTTAAACCGTTGCCACATTTATTCAGTTTGATGTTATATACTGACTTACTGTCTTATCCTGTTTTGTGATTTCGCTTTTTGGTATTTGTGCAAGATGAGTAACATTTACAACATAAGCAGAATCCACATAAATTCATGAACCTAATAATTAAATAATCTGATTTTATTTTCTTTCCTTGAAAAGGAACTGAATGCGTTAGCACGTTAACTATAACTATTAGAAATTAAAAGGGTTAATCCAGGAGTTCCCAAACTTTTTTTGATCAGCCACACCCCTTAGATGTAATATTACTTGTTTTTACTTGAGCTACACCCTGAGATTTTAAGTTAATATTTCAATAATTTAATGATATATTTACATGTTTACGCTTCTCTAATGTTATTATAATAAAACAATTATACAATTATGTTTAGTAGTAGTATGTTTTAAATGATTAGAATAGAAATATATTACTGTTATACAGTACACACTTGTGCTGTAAAATAAAAAAATAAACATTTGATAATTATAATGAAATGCCCATTTATTTATTTTACTTTAACATTCGGTATAATTAATTATTAGCTTTTTATCTACCCACAAACCCCTTGCAGTACCCCTGTTAGGGAAACCCTGCTTTAATCAGTCGACAGCGCTCCTTTCAGTACATGGCATAAAGTAAGCAGTGAAGTTTTCTTAATCTTGAATTTTACTGCCTGCTCCTCTGCGCTTCCAGAATACAGCAAGAGCCAATGTTATCTTGACAGCAATAATATTATATTTAGCCCTCAGCTCACAAACCATGTGAACTGTTACAACATACAGCAATAAAAGAATTTAGCTGGATTGATTTCAGAAAAGGACCAAAAGCATCAAGAAGTGCCTCTAATAATCATGAAAGCATTCACCACAGGGGATACAAATGTATGAATGTAGTGGCAAAACAGATTTTGGTACAGACTGTTCTTTGGCCACGGAAACTTGCGTGTCAGAAATGTTGATCAATGTCTTCTTGAATAACACAGAGGACCTCTCCGAAGTTCTAGAGAACCGCAGAACAATGGCGTTGAAAGACATTCGTTCCACAAGTATCTGTTTCAGAGCTGTGTTTTGTGCGCTGGGGTGGGCTTTCATGTCTCAAGGCAAAGTTTGTCCCTTTTTCTCTACAATTTTTATCCATGGATGAATACCAGTAACAGTGACTCAAATTGAAGCCTTTTATCTATTTATAGTAATAATTATTCATAATTTAATTTAATAAAAATCCTACTGTGTCTCAAACCATGCAGCTTTGACTATATTCACAAAGAAATATTTTAAGGAATATAATTTCTTTTTCTTTGCTGTTTTATATCAATATGGTATGTTTAAGTGTTAAACAAGTTTAATAAAAAGTAATCTAAAAAGTAGAGAATACATTAGCTAAAGTAACCAACCTAGATTACGTTACTAACAGAGCTGGGTAGTAACTGATTACATGTAATCAGGGTTACATAATCAGATTCCAAAAATTAAGTACTTGTAATTAGAGTAAGTTACATTTTAAAATACTCGTAATCAGACTACAGTTACTTTTTTTATGGATTACATGATTACATAGTATTCACACAATAGCAATAAATTATTCATAATTCATTGATTCTCCCTAATTTCTCTTTTTTTATCTTTTAAATTTTCCTTTCTAAAATAGCCTACCGATTATATACATATTATATATGTATATATAGTTCACTTTTGTGGACATTCACACAGACTAGTTCAGTGGTTCTCAACCCGCGGGCCGCATGCGGCCCATCACGAATTCAAATGCGGCCCACCATGCTGAATCAGGGCCAGCGCCAAGGTGGGGCATTCGCGGGCCGTGCCGAACGTGAACGTGATCGATTTCGTAAGCACGTGTCAAGTCACGCTTCCGTGTGCGTCTTACAGACTGCAACTTACAATCGCAACTTCATTGTGCTGTTACTCCTTTCGAGCAGAATTTCACAAAATTGGTCAGCTCCCGACAGCATCAGGTGTTTTATGAATGGTGAGTAGAATTATTTATTTATTTATTTCAATAAATGTAATCGTTTAGATACCATAATATTTAGGCTATACATAATATTATAAATCTGGTTTGTTTGTATTGATGACGTAATATGTAAATGACATGCGTGCGGCCCTTGAGACTTGCACTTGGACCATAGTGCGGCCCGGTGGAAAAAAAGGTTGAGAACCACTGGACTAGTTATTAGTTAGGTGGCGACGGCATTTGACCACTGGATTTACAAAAATCATTTCAGGTTTAAGAAGGGTTTCAACATTGCATCAACTACTGATGAACACATACATTTTTATTTGAATTATTACTCTGTAGGTTTTTTAACCATGTATTATTAATTATAACTGCACATATTCACGTTATTTCTTAGTTACATGTAATGCAGGCATTGCAAAACTTTTTTTCATCTAAACCTTATTCACTAAATAAATTTGCTTTAAGTACCCATGAAATTTTAAAATAAATATTTCCAATAATTAAGCATCACATTTGCATGTTCACAGTTTCTTTGATGTTGATTAATGATCACATGGCATGCAGGTAAATAAAAATATTTCAGCTCTTTTAGTAAGTGTTTTATTTAAAACAAAGTCTATAGAAATACAAAGACGGTTCACTCCTATATTTATGAATTGGAGAAACTGTAACAAGCAATATGGAGGAATAGTTCCACCTTCTAAATGGAAGAGCCATATTTCCCATAGAAACCTGGGGTACGTTCAAGCTCAAACTGGTGCGCAACATTTTGCTGTGGTTTCCGGGTTGAACGACATGTTTCCTGGAAACATTATGCCACGGGGTTTGAGATATGTTTTCTCATCAGCAGCAATATGTATATAAACCACGCTGTATTAAAGAGACAGCTCGCACAATGGGTCCAAGTAAATCGTTTACAAATACCGTTTGCTGCAGCTCGGTATACGCAACAATTGAAGATATTAGAAGACATGTTTGTCGTAAGAGTTTTATAGTAACAATATAGCATATCAACATGGTGATGTAGTTGGTTATATTTTTAGCTTCATTGCAAGGCAAGTTTATTTATATACCAAATTTCATACACAATGGTAATTAAATGATTTACATAAGAATGGACGGCAAGGGCAGTGACTGTAACACGTATTTATACTGATTTCATCAGGCTTAGAAAATTCGTAAAAAAAAACAAAACACAAAGAATGACCTTCTCAGCTGCCATAGTTGCAACTCTTGCGTCATCAGAACAGGGTGTTCAACACACCACCATTTCCGTTTAAAAAAAACGTTTTGCAATGTTTTGTCGGGGCTGAACGCAGCCCTGACTAGGCCAGTCAATGCACATGCGCAGTTGTAAGCACGTTATGACTCCGCATGCACATTGGCTGGTCTAGCCTGAAAATTAAGCTTTTTAAATACTATTTGAGCATAAGAAACAACATTCATGGGGCAATTAATTTCATATTTTTGTTGCTGATGTGACATATGGAATTTAATTGTGAGATTTCAGGATTCCTCCATTCATTAAGATTGGTCTTGTATGAGCTGCCCGGAGGCATTGCAAATATGGCCGCCAAGTGAAGAGACGTTCCTCGAAAGGGAGTTTGTTTTAAAATGATTTATTTAAATTTTTTATGATTGAATTAATTGTCAGCTTTTCATTAAACTCACAACCCCCTTGCAGTTCCTTTACGAACCCTAGTTTGGGAAACCTTGATGCAATATAATGTTTAATGCACTTCATGTTATAAATTACAATGAATGGAACAAGTTTTCTTACTCTGCATTTTTTTTACATCATTATGGTACAATATAATGCTATTTAAATCAATGTGATAAATGAGTTAAATCAAAAGTAATCTAAAAGTAATCTGATTATATTACCTAAAATGTGTAATGTAACGGATTACGTTACTGACTACAATTTTTGTCGTGTAATCTGGAATCAGTAACGGATTACAATTTGTAAGTAATCTACCCAGCTCTGGTTACTAACTACAGTTTTCATCATGTAATCTGTTACAGACTACAGTTTGTAAGTAATCTACCCAGCTCTGGTGACAAATGGGTTTGGCTCTATTATGTTTAGATTCAGAGAGAATCTAAAATTGTATTTCAAATCAGTCATAATTCAATATTTTTTAATGCTTCAGTGTTGATGTAGTTACTGTGGTTTGGTTTCTAAAGATTATCGTGCATCTGGACGCTAATCATGATTTTTTTTTTTTTATAAATGCAGTGGGGGAATTCACTAAGAATTAATATAGCTCAGTTTATTTGCAAGTGTTATTTTGGTGCCTGGTTCAATGAAGGAATTAAATTAGGTAATGACTCAAACGTACCCACAAAATTTGTTCTGAACACAGTGTGCATAGTGCAATTCCCCACTGTGCACTTTGATTCTGACTGCTAGGTTATGAATAAACTAAAATAAACCTAATTTAGGGAGGTTTGTGTTGAAAATGTTCACAATATAATTTAAATATTCAATATTTCAGCATTGTTAGCCCCTGGTTAAACTAGATAACGGGTTGTTCATGAATAGATAAAATATCATGCGCATTGTGAAATTGCAATTGCTCAAATTAAACGTAAACCTTCATTCAGAAAATAACCAATGCAAGTGGCAGCCACTTCATGGCCGACTGCTGCACAGACAAAACATAAAGTATCCCAGACCTGGTCCTCTCCATTGTCATTACTCCTCTATATATCTCCCTATATACAGTAGTTCCGAGACATGTGTGGCACGCAGGTGTCTTCTCATTAGCACTCGCACCACCGGCCTCGCTTCATCCCCACGACTCTCGGCCCTGCCCTGTTTGCCACAATTATATTATACACAGGGGTCTGCCTGAGATATTCATCTTTTAATGCTTTCTCTATGATAAACTGGCCACTTTCATTCTTCACTTGAGCTTTTTGGATGACTTTATTCAAAATGAGGATATTTATTGAGGTAAGAATTGAAGCAGTTAATGATTGGATATCTGACACAAAACATCTGGCCCCTACATTGTAGTATTTCATTGTGTCTGAATATTGCAAAAGTATTGTTTAACCCAGGGTTAAATCTGGCTTTAACCCAGGGCTAAAAAAAAGATGTTAATCATCTCATGAAAAGCTCTGTTGTAGTTGAAAACAGAAGTATATCCACAGATGTTTCTTGTTTTGCTTCACAGTGTTGATTTCCACTGTTTATTTACTTGAGTTGACAACATAATCCAGTCAGGATGCTTGTCAGCATCTTGTAGCATTTATTTAGATCTCACACCCCTAATGGCCCATAACAGATGGGCTTTCAGCTCAGCAAGGTGTCTCAAGGTCCCAGAATGTGTGAAGACCCCCAAAACACATTTGCATTTCCATAGTTTGTTACAAAGTTTTACGTTATTTACCAACTATCAACATTCTCACAGTCATCGTGTTGGGGTCTCTGAGCCAAAATTCTATTTATTTTGAAAGTGTTTTGTTTTCTGTTTTTAGTTCATCTGGTTTGAAATGCACTTCCAAGCAGCTGTATAAATATCTGTCCAATTACTTGCTAAATGAAGGTGTGCACATGTGCACATGACCTCTGTGACATGAGCATGGCTTATGTTTGTGTTGTTTCTCCCGAGGGACAAATGTCTATTTTCTTTGTATTGAATGCTGGAGGGTTTTGCCCTCTTCAAATGAACTATGTTTTTTTTTTTGTTTTGTTTTTTTAAATACTGGAATGTATAATGAAGGAACTACTGACTGAGAGCCAATTTTTCAAAGACATTCAGTGTTAATAGAATCTTATATATATATATATAAGTATTAGTCAACATGAAATTGACCCTATTTACTTTCTTAAGACGTGTTCTTGGTCTTGTTGTAAAAGATTCATCTGATTATGTTATTCCAAAGAATTTTGATATCCAATTATCCATGTGAGCTAATGGATAATGTGAGTAGCCAAATCTATTTAAGCATTGTTTTAGCAAACACAATTCATATTCTGACTTCATTCTGGTGTGGTACACTGTGTGTCCTGGTCTTGATTCTCAATAGATAAAATCAAATCCTGCTTCATATTTTCCTTGTTGAATATACTGATTCACACTGAATTATGTAGGGTTACAAACAGCAATTAATGTTGACATTATGAACATTTGTAAAAATTCTGAACATGAAAAGCACACTGGATAAAATCAAAATATTTGTTAGTTATTGTAATTCATGTTTTAATTCTGTTTTTTTTTTTTTTATCTGTATTTATTTTAAGTGTTTAAAACTATATGACTAAACACTAAAATAATATCAGTTTGTTGAAGATTAATATTAGTTGACATTTTCCAAAGCTTAAATAGTTTCTTTAGCTGGACAGTTTCACTAAATCTGCTCTTTATTGACTAATGTAATGAAAAGAAATAAAGATTAATTTGTTTTTCTTTTGTGTAGTTTGATGAAATGCAAACTGATTTATTTGTTTCAATAAATAAATCATTAGAATTATTATTATGGCAGCATTTACTTTCATTACTTTGAATCACAAACACTTAAAGGGATAGTTCGCCTAAATATGAAAATTCTGCCATTAATTACTCACCCTCATGTCATTCCAAACCCGTAAGACCTTCGTTCATCTTCAGAACACAAATTAAGATATTTTGGTTGAAATCCGAGAGCTTTCTGACTCTCCAAAGAGAGCAATGTAACTGAAATGTTCCCAGACCCAGAAAACGTAATAAAGACTTCATTAAAGTAGTCCATGTGACATCAGTGGTTCAACCGTAATTTTACGAAGCTACAAGAATAATTTTGTGCGTGAAGAAAAGAAAAATAATGACTTTATTATTGCTACATTTCTGGGTCTGGGAACATTTCAGTTACGTTGTGCTCTATGCAGGATCAGAAAGCTCTCGGATTTCATCAAAATAATCTTAATTTGTGTTCTGGAGATGAATGGAATTTAGTTTTATGAAAACTAAATTTCCGGAATTTGGGTTGTAAGTGGCTTTGGGAAAAAAAGTGTCTGCTAAATGCGTAAATGCAAGTCAGACCAAACTGAAGGTCTGTGCCATGTTTGTAGGGAATAGGCTGAAAACAATTTTATAAGGTTGGTCTTAGGTTTGGGATTTTGAACGCCCCAGAGTTTGAACAATAATACACTGCTCAAAATAATAGTGACTGGAGACTAGAGAGGCAATAGTAAGACAACCCCCAAAAAGGGAAAGGTTTTGCAGGTGGTTGCCACAGACACAGACAATCTTCAGGAGCATGCCTAGACATTGTCTGGAGTACTACTGACATGCATTATGAGTTGCTTTAATGAAATTCATGCATGTCTAATCAGCCTGTAATTTCACATTTTTACTTTGAATTTCGGTGAGATTTTGAATCAATAGGTTGATGATTTTTGTTTCCACTGACCATCGCCATATAATTCTGTTCCAACAAATTACACCATGTACATAAGTAAAGTTTTTCAACTTTAATATTTTATTAATCGAGATCCAATGTGTGCTCTAAGTGTTCCCTTAATTTTTTTTTTTTTTTTTTTGAGCAGTGTAGTATGTTGCCTTTGTGAAGTTGATCTTTTCTTAGAGTTTTTCATGTTGTTCACACATCGGACAGTGACCACATGGGTTGTACATTAAATTGCTGCTATGTGCCTAAACAGCAGTCACTGCACTGAACACAGAGGAATAGCCCTTAAACATGATATGACGGTGCTTCAGCACCCTTGAGTAGACAGCAGCCTTCCCAAAACATATCCATGTTCAACCCCACCCCCCAACAGACCGAAGACACACTGGACCGGCTCCAAAACAAATGCAACCACCATATGTACTAAATACACATTACAAACATGAGTATGTCTGCAAGTAAATTACACTATTCAAAAAGCCAACTTGAGTTGAGAAAACATGAACAAGACCGTTGGGAAAATATAGCGTTCCGTCTGGAATCTTCTCCTTGAATTATCTTGGCAGAGAGATTTTTGTTTGGCCTCCCCCACTCAGCATATAGAGACCCTACTGACACTATGATGACCAAGCGTGATGCGGCAAGTTTCCAGAGTCAACCAATTTATCTGTCTGCACTGAATGCAAAACAGCTGTGCAACATGACAGTCACAGCCAATCAGAATATATTTGATGTTTAATGTACAGTGATGGGGAACAGGACTCGTCAGAAATGTCTTTTTCATCCCATTGGTGCATAGATCCATATTGCCCAATGAGTTATGAAAAGTAATGATGGTCCTTTGGGACGAAAGGAATGATGGTCTAAACATTTCAGAACTTCGGATGCCATCACGTAATAATTACATATTCATATACAAATGCATGGCTCATTGTTATTTTTCATAACTCAGTGAGCAGGATTTTGGACCAATCATTTGTTAATATAAACTATAGGCTACATTTCATTTCAATAGTCCGCTTTAGACATTCTACTAACTATAAGCAACTAATGTCAAACAGTTCTCAGTGTATTAGTAGACTGTTAGTGTCAGACTTTGTCTCAGCGTCTTGTGTTTCCCCTCCTCTCGTGTCCTTATTTGGAGTTCCTGTTCCTGTCCTTGTTTGTCGTTTTCATTAGTTAATTAGTCCCCAGCCCTGTGTTGTTAATTATCTAGTCTCCCCAGCGTTCTTAAGCCCTGTGTTTCCTTGTCTCAGTGTTCGGTCTTGAATTGTCATTGTGTATGTCAGTAGATTGGTGTAAATAGTCATTAAAGTCATTTTTTTCCCGAAGTTCCACGTCTCCTCGTTTCCCTGGCGCCAATGACACGTGACAGTTAGGTTACGGTTAGTAGTATAAGTTGACATGTACTTGCAAATTTACTTAGTCAGTAGAATGTCTGTTGAAGGACCATCAAAATACAGTGTTAGCAGATGTTAAATACTCTAATGACTAGTAGTTGACATGTAGTTTTAAAATTACTTATAAGTAGTGAAAAAATAAAGTGCTACCAAATTATATTATGAAGTTGGATATGTAAGTATCTGACTTTATCTGCATACACTCGCACTGGGCGATATATATATATATATATACTGTATTTCATATCTCAACTTGTATCATCGCAAAATGTGAACTACAGTATAGGGATGCACGGTATGGAAAATTTTGACCAATACCGATAATTAAGTCCTTCTCATGGCCGATAACCGATAAGTTCACATTTGTTATATTATAATTTTCATATAATCTGCAGTTTGTGCACCCAGGAGAATACAAAATCTAAGATGCACTGATGAAACTGATATTTTAGTAGCTCTGGCCTAACTATAATAGCAAACATCAGTCCTGACTCTTCAAATGTTTTTATTTTTTGTGTCAGGCACCACAATACTTAGTAACAGAAATGGTTTAACAGAACTATGACAGAAGAAATATGGTTTATCTGCAATTAACAACTCATTAACAACAAATTTATATTCAAATATTTCATGCATAAAGAAATGCATCTATTCAACCTTTTTAGTGCACAAGGATGAGGAAGTTATATAGGGACTTTAAGCAACAGCTGCGAATGGAACGGCTACAGCATAAAATGAAAAATCATTTAGCAACCTAAACAAGAAGGCGCAATGCGGCATTCAGTCATTTATTTAAATACAAATGATGGATTATGAGGAGGATGTTTAGGCAATAATTACATTGTTCTCTTCACATATATTTAGTCTCAGTGTTACCTGAGGTGCTGTTGCTAACAGCAGACATATCTTTGTACAAACGAAAAAAAATTGTTAAAATTATCTTAAGTTTAAAACATAATCAACACAGATTAAATGAAAGACTAATGGTAGAATCGTATACTGATGGAATTAAATGGTATATACCATAAAACGCAACATTTAACTACATAAGCTGTCACGTTGTAACGACTACGGCAAAACAGCTGTTCTCCCCTAGTAGAATGCCACGAAGTGGCAGCTGAAGTTGCGAATGTGCAATATGATGTTGGAATTTAAACGTTGCAGTTTAAAGCTGCAGGCACTTGCACTCGGAAAGTGGATGACTCTCAGATAAATCAGACTGATTGATTGATTTACCAGCAAGCGTACTTTATCGGATCTAGTTATCGGATTTCATTTATTTATCGGAGCGATAAAAATTGTCATTTTCACCCATATCGGTCGATAATTTATCTGTCCGATAAATATCGTGCATCCCTACTACAGTATATTGTTTATCAGCTCTAATCTGCTAAATTCAACTATAAGGCATGAAGATATTAAGATATTATAAACACTAACGCAGTGGTTCTCAACCCGCGGCCCGTCACGAATCTAAATGCGGCCAAAGGGCCGGCGCCAAGGTGGGGCATTCGCGGGCCGTGCCGAACGTGATCGATTTCGTGTTTTGTGAAACCGGTAAAACAGCGCACATAAGAAAACGACTGCACGCGATCACGGATTGCAAAAAGAAACACCCATACGCTACTACGCAGCAATCATCCTTAATTACAGAAATGTGGCAAAACATCTTTGGAGAGAACCTCAGATTATTACATTCGAAAGTGCTTTCCATATTTGGATCAAGGCTACATTTCTGCAATGTCGCGTGTCAAGTCACGCTTCTGTGCGCGTCTTACAGACTGCAACTTACAATCGCAACTTCATTGTGCTGTTACTCCTTTCGAGCAGAATTTTACAAAATTGGTCAGCTCCCGACAGCATCAGGTGTTTTATGAATGGTGAGTAAAATTATTTATTTATTTATTTCAATAAATGTAATCGTTTAGATACCATAATATTTAGGCTATAAATAATATTATAAATCTGGTTTGTTTGTATTGATGACGTAATATGTAAATGACATGCGTGCGGCCCTTGAGACTTGCACTTGGACCGTAGTGCGGCCCGGTGGAAAAAAAGGTTGAGAACCACTGGACTAACGTCATGATTTTCTGTAAAGCTGCTTAGAAACAGTGTATATTGTGAAAATCTCTATTCGAATAAATTTGACTTGTTTCAGCTGGTTAGGGCAGGGTTTTAGAGCTCACAATATCTGCAATGCATCGCTAAGATGACATGGGGAAAAAAGCTGACTACAGTTAATTTGTACTTGAATAACAAAAAAGCTAAGAAGCTAAGTGGTGTTTAAATGCGGGTTAAAGCAGTTCTGTCTGACCTGCCGCTAGTAGTATTTGTTGTCTTTGGCTGGTCTGGTCTGCTTGCATTGTTCTTTCCGCTCGGCTGCATTTTGGTTTGTGCCAAGAAAAGTGGTCTCATAAGTGAAGAGGAACTTAAATAAATCTTCCTCTTCATCATTCCAAGCAGTCCTTGATGCCACTTTTAGATCAAATAAACTCCTGTCTTGAAATGTTCCACACTTTTGAACAGGTACGCAGTGTAATGGTGCAGATGTTAATGTGACAAAAATGTGTAATGGATTTTAGATGAATATTTAAAGTCTTAGTAAACTTTAGAGTGATAAGCTGTTAAATTGCATCTCACTTTAAATTCTTGTGAAGAGTATTGCTGAAATAGCATGAGGTCTGTGTCATTTCAGTCTCTCTCTCTCACACACACACACACAAACCATTTTAGCTGTTTGTAAGGCAGCTTTACGAGTATCCTTCACAGAAAAGCAGATGATGCAATATGAGTGGAAAAAAAAACATCAAAGATGACGGACAAGAAAAAAATTATGCATATAATCATTAAATACTAAAAAAATATACAGTAGATAAAAGAATTTAACCTAAATAGAAATGTATTATTTTACCAATTATGTCTATTATATGTATTTTATGCATATTTGTGTTTTGGAAAATTTCCAAATTGTTAAGGTTTCATGACGGTTAGGATGAAGGTAGTTTCCTATGTAGGCAGAAGACATAGTGAGGCAACTCGCTATGGACCAGTATTGGAGCCGAGCCATACATTACATTTGGCAAGCAGACTGTTTTCAAAGTCCAGAACTGTTAGCTGAAGTTGTATATCAATGTCTGGTTGTTTTTTGAAGCTGGACTGTGTGTGCTCGTCACGTGTGTGGAACTCTGGACATTTGTGTTCCTATGACTGCATGCAGTGATTAGCTCATTTCATAAATCTATAAGAGATTTATAAATGAGAATTAGACATGAGCCCAATCTGTAGGAAAGATCAGTGATTACTGGCCATCTGGGCATTGTGGATTCACAGATGAGGTGATGACTGAATGTCAAAGGGTTATGGTTACCATCTGCTCTGAAAATATCATCTTGAGGCCAAAGCAAGCACAAGCAAAGGTCGTCTTGTAAATAAATAAACTTCCAAAGGAAATGACACCGAGAGGTTGAGAAGGATTATTTACATACTGGAAGATCAGCGTCTGTAATAGTTTGTGACAGTTCAGGCAAACCCAACAGCATTACTAACTTCCATCAACAAAATTATATTTATCTCCTGCACTTCTTAAACAATTGTAAGAATACGTTGCAGTAAAAACTAATTTGAGAAACTTTCAGTCAGTAATTATGTATTTAATTGATGAGTACGATGAGAGTTTAATTTATTTTCGTGAGTGCAGATCACGGTTTCATATACTAAGTAATCAAGTAGATTGATGCACAAAAATAAAATATTAAGTGACTAAAGAGTGCCATGCAAGTGGCTTTAAAGTTAAACTGTACCACATGACCTGTCTGGTTTAATAGGCATACCTCAAATGACTTTCCTTTTCAACTTTCGTAGTTTCAGTCATACCCAGTCCAATTCTGGTATGAAACACTTGCTTTTTAAAATCCAATCAATACCCGATGGATGAAAATGGCAGTAGCTTTAATGCAAAGTGACTTCAAGGTAAACATTTGATCAGTTTATGTATACCCTGAGAATCAAACTCATTCCCTTTCCCTTGACAGCGCTATGCTCTCCTGTAAAATCATATCCAGCTTTATATTTTTCCTGTAGAATATGCTGCTTCACGCAGATGAGGGAAGTAAAAATGTTTCCTGTTGACTTTAAGTATGTACAACGGGACAGTGCGCTTGCATCTGTGTGCTTGCATACAGATGTTTCTGGCCAAAAATATGTATTTGTACATTCTGTTTTGCTTGGGTGCTCTTCTAATCTAATGTCAAAGTTACGCAAAAGTAGCAAAGAAGTGCTTCTGAAACATTCTTTACACAGAATGTTTAATGCTTCTCAGAGGTGGCATAAATGCATTTACACTTTACACATGCTTTAAGCCTGCTCTGACCCTAATATTAATTTAGTGTGGCTTTTATGCATTATTGTGTCTTTGAACAGGCACAGGCACTCAGCTGTATAAAGATGCCTTAATATACACTGCAAAGGTGGCACGGAAACATTTTAAAGTATTTACTGTATGTATCTTTACATAGACTGTTTAATGGTATACAGTGGGGCAAAAAAGTATTTAGTCATATGGTCAGATGAAACCAAAATAGAATAGATTTTCCACCATAATTTGCAAATAAATTCTTAGAAAAATCCTACAATGTGATTTTCTGGATTTTTTTTTCTTTCTCATTTTGTCTCTCATAGTTGAGGTATACCTATGATGAAAATTACAGGCCTCTCTCATCTTTTTAAGTGGGAGAACTTGCACAATTGGTGGCTGACTAAATACTTTTTTGCCCCACTGTAAATGCATTTACACAGCCATTTCAAGTGTATACTTTGATACTAGGGGCTGAGGTGGCTCAGAGCAGGCATAATTTGATATGGCTTTTATGTGGCATTATGTCTTCACACAAAAGCAGGCACAGAGCAGCCTTAACTAAGCAGTGTAAAGATGCCTTATGCTGCACATACTGTACAAGCTTCTATACAACCGTCTAAATAAAAACAATGTCTACAATATGATCCTCTTCTTTTAAGATGTTTTGTCACTTACACAGCACAGTGTGCTTCAAAGTATTAATAACAATGTGCAATTGAATTCCAGATATTTTCTCTCCCTCAGAGACACATGCCCCACTCTGTGAGGGGTTGTTTTTGGACATCTGTGGTGCCAAGACACGTCTTAGGTTTAAAACCACAGTGAATCGAAATCGAAAATCTTCTCTCCACGGATGCTACATCTTTGTTTGTTTAAGTCAGTTACGCACAGTCTCCTCATTAAATTCCAGAATCGACTGTTGTTCAGAGGTTCCCCGAAGACTAGAGAAACAAAACACTTAATAATAAAATATAAAAGATTTGGAAATTGCATTAGAAACCAATCAAATGCATGAAATACATAAAAATCCTTGAGTGGGACAAAAGTGAAGCGATGAAGAAACGGAACGAGTCGGCGTACACTAAAAGAGGCAGCATGTGTTTTCAATTGGGTCTTCTGGCTGTGATTTGCTTAGAGGCCCTGTGGGGTCCCACATGTGTCTTAATTACCTCAAATTTTGCTTTAATAAGCTTTTCTGTAGAGCGTCGACTCTACCTGATTGGACTCCTGGCTCCAGAGAGGCTGATTTGTGACTTGAATGTAACATTTCAAGTAAATAACAAAACAAAGCCGACACATACTGCTTTAACATGCAGGAATGTGATATATGAGCATTAAGTACAGGTAGCACACAATCCCAAAAACTCCTGATGCGACATCTTGGCCTTGATTAAAGTGAGATTCATTACATTGCTAAAATCATTCTTGCCTGTGCGATATTAACTAATTAAATTCTGAAGAAACAAATTGCAAGATTTTCACTCTTACAATACTCTTTTAATACTCTTACAATAGAGAATTTATATTTCACAATTCAGACTTTTCTTCTCAGAATTGTAAGTTTATGTATCACAATTCTGACTTTTTCCTCAAAATAAACATCAGCAGAGCTGCTCTGAGAAAAAAGCCTAAATAAACATTTCCTAGTTTTATTTGAGAAAAACCATTGTCAAATACACTCTGAAACTCAAAGGTCTGCTACAACCCATCAAAATAAAAGTTCAATTTAACTTGAAATTATGACAGATATATTAGCATTGTACAATGTATTTCGAAGTTATAATAACAACAACAATAATATTCTTTATAATAATGAATTTATTTAAAAATAATTTTTAAGGCATATCATGTTCATGTTTTAACTTAGTATACCACAGAACTTTGTCAAAAATAAGTTGTTAAATTTTCATTTGATAACATTTTAAAACAGTAATTAAAATGTTAAAGTGTGATATAGATATACATAAAGTGTATAGCTTTATTTATTTTTTAAATTTTTTTTTTATGAAATTAAATTTAGACCTATTTATATTTTTTCAGAAGGGAGACTTCAATACTTTCATTAAAATGTTTGTTGTAATAAAGGATTTGTTCACTCAAATAACTTGTTCTTATTCTTTTAAGAGTCATTGTTACTGATAAGTATTATTGTTTAATATATACCGTGAAACCGTAATATTTTTATGATGATTATCATACTGTGAAAATCTCATATCATTACAACCCTAATGCTGATGACGTTTTATTCTTCTATAGTATCGTGCATCATAGCGTACGAGTCAAAAGCTGTCATCATCGTACAGTCTACGCACGTCATAGCCAAGTTTATTAGATCCATGTCGCACAGAGTGACATGCAGTGATCTTATAGGATTGCTAAAATCATGAAGTGTGTTTTGGGCTTTAGACCATGCGCCAACCCTTTTTCCCATCGTTAAACTAGCAAAAGTGGATTCGGACATGCCCTAAGTGCACCTGGAAACAACACGAGACCATGCTACCGCAGCTGACAAGAGCAGCTCGCACAGTGTACTGTCTCCGCCAGCAGCAGCAGCAGCAGCGAGTGCCTTCAGTGCAGCTGGAAGAGTTCCACGTGCAAGTGCACCCAATAGGCTAAAGCTTGCCGCAAAACCCAGCAAATGTAATTACCATGAATGTGTCGGGGGGAAATAGTAAAGAGATATTTGTATTATTAAAATAGTGTTTTATTAGTTAGTTTCGCAAAGATGAAGTTGACGATTCTGATAATGAAAGAGTTTTTGTTTTCGATTTGAATTATTTTGTTTTAAAGTAGTAATTAAAAACTTTATAGATATATTTATAATTTCTGTGAGGCAAGTATTCGCTGAGTTTTGGTTCATCATTGTGAAGCATGGACATAGCCAGGCTTTGAAAATTAGTGAGGTCCAGGGGGGAGGGGGCGGTGTTGTGCTATAATAAGCAGAATTGTGCTATAATAACCTCAACAAATACAATTAAATATATACACTATAAACACTTTAAAAGAAGTGTGAAAGATGTTTTCTCTGTTTTGGAGGGATGCTCATTTTTAAATCATACCCTATTTATTGCATCAAAATTTGTTAAAACTTTACTATAGATAGGGGTGGATAATTTTATCAGCTGTTTATTATTCATGCAACAATACATATTTCTGTTACAGTTTTTATTAATAACCATTGCAATATAGATAAGTTTGTCTAGTGCTCTTATGAATGTTTTTAGCATGACTTGTGAAAATTTAACTACTGAATTTTACTAATTTATTTAAATTTAATATCTAATTTTAACATCTAATTTAAAATAACTAATTTAACTGAATGACATAGCATAGACTTATACAAGGCTAGTGTTTACGTATTTCATTTCATTCTGGAACCTACTTGTTCTACAGATCTGTGTACTAGTGTCAAATGCTGACATTCATATGAAGAGTTTATCAGCAAATTAGTCATTCAGAAAACAAATTTTATTTTTGAACATGAGAAATTTACTGAGGTCCGGACCTCGGTGACATCATAGCTGGCTTTGGACCTGTTGTGAAGCGCTCCTGTTCAAGACCGAGACGGCAGAAAGTTCATACTGTTTGTTTTCTTGTTTTGTTGGTATTATGAGTGCACACAAATAAAAGTAGACCCTTTACAGTTCCGAATGATGTATTACTCTTACCTTTTTGAGCAAAAATGACAGCGTATTTTAAGTTGTTTCCACATCGCGCTGGCGCCTCCATGTCCACTCTCCATTCAAACAATTATGCGCCTATAGTGCACATTTATCTAGGTTAAACGTTTAAACTAACATAGTGATATGCTTGAACTGTTTTATATCTATAGATTTTTAATGAAGTCTTGATGATTTGAGAAAAGGCTAAATTGATCAAACATAGGCTATGATCAACTCTTGCCACTTGGTCGTTACTTTAAAAAACAAAAACTTACATTTGACAAACAAAAAATGCTCCAAACGTTTTTCATAAATTCACTTAATAAAAAAAAATATAAATATATATATATATATAATCAATTTATCATTACATACAAAAACTGAACTATTTTAATAGCTGAAACAGTAGTAGGCCTATAAGCTGTTTTGGGAGAAGGGGAAATAAAATAAATAAAATAAAATAATTCTAATAAGCTGGGCCAGGCCGGCTAGGGCCTATATTTGAGGCCCGTGCAGGACTCTACCTGCAATTCAATTAAAACATTTTTTTTTTTTTTTTTTTTGAATAAAAAATTTAATTTAGACTTTTGTTTTTAGAATTGAACATTTATATCTAGCATCTCTGACTTTCTCAGAATTGCAAAAAATTCAAACCTGTGAGTTATAAACTCAGAATCGCCAGGAAAAATGTCTGAATTATGAGATGAAAAAAGTCTCAAGTACCTATTATTTTATTAATGTTTATTTGAGTAGGTAACCATAGCAACAGTATTGTCCTTGAGCATTTTGCAGAATATTGACAAAACATGAATATCACGATCTCAGTGAAAAACATAACTATTTTACAAGGTGATTTCATATTGAGTTTTAGAAATATAAGTAACCATTAAGGTCAGCTCCTAAGCATAATTGTCACTGGGGCAGTAGCTAAAAATAGTTCCCAAATAAATAATAAATAAATTTAAATCCCAAAAACTTATTTTTTTGGACTGTGGTTTGTGCCCTAAAT
Organism: Onychostoma macrolepis; assembly: GCF_012432095.1. Classification (NCBI taxonomy): domain Eukaryota; kingdom Metazoa; phylum Chordata; class Actinopteri; order Cypriniformes; family Cyprinidae; genus Onychostoma; species Onychostoma macrolepis. The sequence continues at coordinate 26,612,185 of NC_081172.1, forward strand.
GTTCTATTTCTAAAGTCGACCCCTTGAAAGCCATTGTGTAATTCCCACACTGCTCATCTTCATCAAGGCATGTTTGTCATTTGATTTATGAAAGACGCATATTCTTCTCTAAACTATACGTATACATGCAGTTCTCTACACACATACATGTCCGTTCAGTAACCTGAACGCTCTGTGCTTTTAGAATATGATGTTTGAATTATCATCCAGCCACTGACTCAATCCATCTGTTAGAGCTCTTAACGGTAATTGCTGTGTCAGTGGAGTGGTTAAATAACGTGAACGCACCATTCTGTGAGAGCTTTGGCAGATTTTAGGAGCAGAACCCCTGCATACCAGTGGGCAGGCCAGTTTCAGAGTTTGGTTTATGAATCGGTCTAACATGGATTATGGTATCTCCGCATATATTAAATGAGAAAGCCTTGCTCAATGACTGGGATGGTTTTTATCTGCTTCATATGGATGTCATAACCAGTGACTAGGGATTCTGGGGGTTGTATCCATCCATATAGACTAACCTTTTAGTAATGAATAACACATAAATGACTGAATATTGCACTCACTTATAACCATGGGAGTTAATATGTGTTCTCATACTGTATATCTAGTTAATGCAGTTTTGTTTTTAAAACATGTTGTTTTTCCCTTATTCAACAGTTTTATATCAGTTTTTGATTACAGATTTTTTACACTTTCTTTGAATTCTATATGTATAATGCATTATAAAGGTATTCATTAATTATGTTGGAATGCATTTTAGTATATTTTCATTAATAATTGTAGCCAAAGTTAAAATGCATTATAATATTTGTTATTCCTTGTTGTTTGTCATGTGTTCTAATTCAGTACTTTCTAATGGTAGAACAATTTCTAGAATAACATTATAATGTATTATAACTGTGGTTAAAATAATTAATGAGATTATATGATGTTATAAGGTGAATTAAATTAATGCAAAATACTTTTAGGCTTCTAGTTAAGTGTTATCCTTGTTTCTTATAAAACAGGTTTTAAAGCAATTGTGACACACTATGTTTAAACAAGTGAAACTGCAAATTAAATACCATGAACTGGAATATTTCCAGCAAACCGTAAATTAATTAGTGACTTAAATTCAAACTGTGATACTTTTAAATTGTTTTTGATCCCTTTTGGAGCGTTTGTTTGTTGTAAGGAAAAGAGCAGCATGAACATTCTTCAAAATACCTTTGTGCTTCAAAGCGAAACGAAAGTCATGCAGATTTTGAATAGAACAGATTGAACAGTTCGTATCTTTTGAACTATATACCTTTAAATGTTCAAACTACTTTTCCTCAAAGATTTACTAAAACAATCAGTACGTAAGACACAGAAATGCCACGTATCAGCAGTTGAACAGTGCAAAACAGGTGTGGTCGGTTGGAACTGTGCGCATAGACGACATTATATCACAACATTATGACACACTGGACCAACTGAGGTCTCGGTTCACTGATGTCTTCTTCTAATATAATATAATATAAGACCGACTGCTGGACAAGCAGGCAAATGAATGTTTAAAACAGCACCTCTAGTGGCTCAGTGTAATAATAAATCTTTGCTAGACAGACATTGCCCTCTTGTGGGTCAGTGCATGTACTTTGATGAAGGTCAATTGCTGAAAACCTGCTGGGAAACCAAACAAACATGATGTGCTCTTGAAGTGACTGCCCTAGGCCCATAAAAAACGGCCCTTCCTCCACCACCCAAAAACCACCCGCTGTTATCACAACATTCAGATTCAATACTCAAAGCTAAATAAACTGCAGGAAAGATGATGTCATATTCATATCTTGGATTTCACGAAATTGTTTATTTGTATGGTTGCTGGTTTACCACTGAACAGCAGGAAGTCTTAAATAAGACCTTTCTGACATGGAAATGTGAACTCCATTACAAACTGAGCATGACAAGACCATTTGATTTCATTACACAAACTTTACCAGAGTATCTACACTAAAAAAAACGAAAAAATGCTGGGTTAAAAACAACTCAACTTGGGTTATCTGGCAACCCAGCGCTGGGTAAATATTGGACAGAACACATGCTGGGTTATTTTGACCCAGATGGTTGGGTTAAATGTTTTTGCCCAGCATCCTGGGTTGTTTTATTTAAGTCAACTATTGTTTATAAACAGGGGTGCACATAAGTGGTCCGCAGGTCCGCATGCGCGACCAAAATAAAAAAATGCGTTGTGTAAATAAGTTCTGACAGCGCATTTGCGTACCGACATGGTTGACAGCTGTTAATGCACAATTACCATTTTAGATCGACAAACTGTACTGTATAAGATTTCTATTCAAACTGAAAGCATAATCTAGGCTACCGCTGTCGTTTTCAAAGCAAAACCGTCTGTGACATTTCATTCACTTCACTGACGCAATTCCATCAGCAGCGCTAAACCCGGAAGCGCATAATACTTACTTACCGGCAACCCGCCAAAATAAAAGCTCGCTGATTTTACGTTTGAAAATGATGAAAATTAAAATAAAAATAATAATAAAAAATATTAACATTTTATTTTTAAGTTTACTATAAAACAATTGCATTTGTATGTAATACTGCCTTTTTATTTTAAAATAAAATAGGATTATCACACTTGATTATTTATATTTATATATATATATATATAACTAAATAAAGTGCAATGATATTATTATCACTATTATTAATAATTGTTTTAATATATTTTATGGGTCACACTATATGCCATGGCCCGTGTGAGGACCAAACCAAATCTCCAGGTTCTCATATGAGAACCAGGCTGAAAAACTTATGTGCACCCCTGTGTATAAATTATTACATTGCTGGCTTAAAATGGACTGGAGATTAAAAATCACACAAAGAATTACTAGAGGCAACAGCAATAATCAAAATATGAACATTTATTATTAAGCAAGAACACATGGACAAAATACAAGACAAACTGAATTTATTTGGGTGAATACAGCATAATGTTACATATATTTAAACTTGTTTAACAAGCATTTTAGACATAAAAAATGTAACATTTAAAAGTAGCATTCAATTTACGTGTATTCAACCGTTCTCTGTAATAATTTTTTAACGAAATAGATTCTCGTGCTGGTAATATTGACCTTTTTTGCCTCCAAAACATAATTTCATTTCATAATGTTCATGCAATGGTTGCTCTGAGCACAAGTATCAGAGTTGTACTGTTTTTAGCCACTTTTAATATTTGATATGTCCACATTTTACAGCAATTACAGCAGCACATCTCTCTGGCATAGTGTCAATATATTCCCTGAGAACTTCAGCACTAATGTTATCCCGTGCCTTCTGCAACCCAAGACAAAGGCTTTTCTTTGAATGTACAATAGATCTGTCCAGTATATTTTTTTAACTGGCCCCAAATTTGTTTGAGGTCCGGACTTTGGGGGGACCGGTCCATCATTTTCAATGTTCCAGCAGATTCATTCCATCGCAGGTTGTTCGGCAATAGTTCGTTTTATGGGTATTGTAATGGCCAATTCAACAAAAACAACTGAAACCTCTTAACCTCTGTGTGTACATATATACATATACTGTACAAAGTGGCTGTCTTTTGATTCATGAATGGGAAATTGAATTGAACTGGCCACAAACAGGTATTTAATACATTATGATTCAATGGAATTTGACAATGTCATGCAGCAAAGGAATTTCATTAGTCTAACATGTTGCGTGAAAAGACATGAATAATTGTATAATTAATTATGCAGAAATACAAAACAATTATTCCATGATATGTTGAACAGATGTGTTGTGAAGTCCAGTTCTGTCAGACCAATTAACAGTCATTTAATTTTGCCACCAGTATCCTACACTTACAGCAATTACATTAGTTTAATTCGATTAGAATTCTGCTTCATTCTATTCATTTTCAGGAATTGAATTTGAAGTTAAAAGGCATTTCTTGATTCATTTTTGCATTGTGCACAACCTTGATGGAACCAAATGGTATTTTTACATTTTGAATGAGTATACTCATTTCAGAAATAAAAAATGCATTGAATTGTGAAACATCACAATAAGCAAAGTGATCAAACAAGACGAGTAGATTTATAGCACATTTCGATTACAATGGTAATTCAAAGTGTTTTACATAGAATACAATAAAAGAGATAATTGCATGCAGTGTGTATGTAATTGTGCCACAGCAACCATCAGGCATGCGCAGCCTCAAACCTCCCTCTCTCTCTCTCTCTCTCTCTCTCTCTCTCCCTCTCTCGTCTGTGCCATCATACAATAACAGTGCTCTAAAAGCCCATTCTCACCATAGCAACCTCAGATGAACATAAAACACTTGATGAACGATATCAGAGGGGGTGGAAAGACTGGACTTACATGTTATGTCACCCTGAGAAATCTGTTCAACAGCACACTGGAGAGAAGCAAGACATCATGGAGTAACTGGCACTCACAGGTAACTTCTGTCTCGTTTCCAGTCAACTCAGTTGGAATTCTGGTTATGTGTATTTATGTGAATGCTAATTTGAATTTACAAGATGCAAGTTGTCTTATGAACTGATAATTGTTTGGGGTACCATTAAAATAGGAGTTTAATAGCCATTACTAAGAAATATTACTCAAATAATTTCACTGTAAATTCTACAAAATAGCATCATCTTGATGCCTAATTGTTAATCTTCCTCAGCAGCAGTGTATCTGTGCATTCGCATGTTTTTAAAAGATATTTTGCCTTGATAAATGGCAAGGCAGGAGGCAAGGGCAGGAGCCAGTTGTCCGCCCACATAATCCCAAACTCCCACGACATGACAGGCCATACACGCCTCCAGATCTCCTGTGGCTCATAGCTTGATGTGGAACACGCTTTCACACTAAGAAAAACACTTAAACTGTAATTTAAACTTTTCATCTGTCAGTATGATGCACATACTGCACAATGGAATAGTTCACCCAAAAATTGAAATTCTGTCATTATTTAACTCAGCCTTGTGTCGTTCTTCCGTTGAACATAAAAGATGATATTTAGAGAAATGTCTTTATTTGACCCATACAATGGATGTCAATGGTCACCAGAACCAGCACTACCAACATTCTTCAGAAATCCACAAATTACAGAAAGTCATACAGGTTTGGAATTAAATGATTTTTTTTTTTTTCGGTAAAAAAAAAAAAAAAAGTAACTTTAATTTAAAACAAACATGAGGCATGCATTACTAAAACTATTGCTCATACAATTTGTGTTAAACTTCTGTGTTACAGACATACATGATACGTATCTCAGATTGTGTGGCTCGTTGTGGAGAGATTTAGAATTTTTGCCAGGTGAGCGATAAAATGGGCAAAAAATCCTAGACTTTTAGACTTTTAGAATTGTATTTTATTTAAATTATGCATTCAATTTGCTATCTCAATTCATATTCAGGAATTGATTTTGAAGTTAAAAGGCATTTCTCAATTAATTTCTGCATGGTGCACCCTGATGGAAACCTAATGGTAGTATACTCACTCCAAACATTAAAAATGCATTGAATTGTGAAAGATCCCAATAAGCAAAATGAACATGATACGTACTGTAACAGGACAAGTGAGCGAAAATATTTTATAGACTTACAATGAAATTCTAATATCACTAAAATGTTTTCCATGTGTTGTTTGTCCTCTATACGACAGACTGCCAGTAAAGTTAATGAAAACCTCTAAAATAGTAAAATTGCAGCCATTGTTACCATGACAACTGTCTCTAGATGGAATTACAGCAGAAAGACAAATCAGAAGAGTCTTTGAAAACATTCACTGAAAGATCCATATAGAATTTCTAGAGCCATTGGGACAATGACATTATAGGTTACGCAACTGCTCCAGTGATTTACACACTCTTAAAATTGATCACACTTTAAATGTAGGTCAGAAACGGTCCAATTTAATGATGCAACCAAACTGGCTGAGAATCTTCTAACTGCTGTAAACTTTTACCACCCCCTGGTGGAATTAGTGTAGTTATCCAGAAACGAATTTGTACAACTGTACAACATTTTAGTATAATCTAATGAGCAATGAAACTTGAAAGGAGTACCTTGTAAATCAATTTCCTCCTTTTTCCTCTACAGACTATCCTCCTGCCATGGCCCACGCAGGCCCAGAGGTGTACTGGAGGTTGTTGGAGCTCCATGACTCGGTGTCTATGGGGTCTGTGGAGAGGAAGGTCCGGACAGCTGCAGGGACCAGACAGTGGAGGATCCACCGTCGGCCCAAACCCAGAAACTCCTTTCTGGATGAGCGCAGGCTGCACTATGCTGCTTGGGATGGATGTCTGGACCAAGTCAAGGCCATGCTGGAACATGGCGTGCCTGCTAACTGCCAGTTAGTGATCTAGAACCTTAAAGGAATAGTTCATCCAAAATAATTGCCATTATTTTCATGTAATTCCAAATGATTCTTTTTTTTAAGATGTTTAATCTGGTAAAGGGGCCATATTGCAGATTTTTTAATGATCTGATTTTGAAGCTGATAAAGTGACAAATGATATAAGCTAAGTTTTCCATGTTAAGTTTTTGCTCTCATATAGAGTGTAAAAGTGCCGGAGATTTCTCTGATTGGGAGAATCGTGGTTAATGTAAGTTTCTCACCAGACTTCCTGCAGTTAAACACTATTACTTAAAAAATATATAAATGCAAGCCGGAGGATTCAACAAAAGCATATACCATCAATTAAAAACCTTGTAGCTCACAGTAGGTCTGTCTCTAATGGTTTAGAAGTTATCATTAAACTATGTTTAAAGCCTTAAAATAAACATGTTCATCATATAAAGAGATCTCTCTAAAAGTATCTCTTCACAGGACGTGGATCAATTTAGCTCCATTCATATGGATTTATTTTATAATGCCTTTATTCCCTTTTTGGATACGTTTGGTTACCTGGACATTCAAAGGGGGGAACATAAACCTCTCAGGTTTCAGTAAATAATGACAGAATTTTCATATTTGGGTCAACTATGAATTAGGAGAAAATATGTTAACTTTTAATATAAAAAATTATACTTGTCACTTTTCTGTCGACAGTATTTTTGCTATAATGTTGTTTATGTCACGCTTTCCATGATATGTTCCACTGTAAGTATTATTACAGTGTCACACACGTTAGTAACAAAAGGTACCAGTGTAAAAATAGTAATGTCTAATACCATGAAAAAGCTTGTTGTGCTATTCCCAAAATAAATATATAGCCATATTTTTTGCTGACTGGGCCATTTTGTACTTCCAGGGACCCGTATGGTTGGACAGCTGTCCACCACGCCTCTTTCAAGGGTCATCTCATGCTGATCAAGTTCCTGTTGCAAACCGGCCAGGTGGAGGTAAATAGCCAGGATTTCTTCAGCTGCACGCCCCTGCACCGCTCCTGCAGTGGAGGAAACCCTGAGACCACAAACTTTCTCCTCCAGAAGGGGGCGTCACATTCAGCGAGGTCCAGCTCCGGCCAGACGCCCCTTCACTTGGCTGCAGCCAGCGGACACCTGGGCACGGCTCGGGTTCTGCTGCAGCACTTGGCTTCACCGAATCCCCAGGACTTTCATAAGTGGACACCCCTGCACTGGGCAGTTTTTGGAGGCTGGGGCGATGTGGCGGAGCTCCTGCTAGATAATGGGGCAGACGTGGAGGGAGGAAAGGGTGTGGGCATGAGCCCCCTGCAGCTGGCGGTGTTGGTGGGGAATGAGGCAGGGGTGAGGCTACTGCTCCACCGAGGTGCAGATGCAAATATGAGGGGTCCTAACGGCCGCACGGCCATGCATCTTTGTGCCTGCTCAGGAGACAAGAAGGTGATTGACTATGGGCTTAGACCAACAAGCAACCAACCATCCAGGGTTTGAAATTAACACCCGCCAACCCGCCAAATGCGGGTAAAAATCAGCTGTGGCGGGTAACGTCGTCAAATCACTGGCGGGTTACTTTTCATAAGTTATGTTCACTCATTAATTTCTTGGGGAAGTTCATGCAAGCCAGATCTGCGCAGGTTTAGTGCAAAAACTGAACTCGTGAGACATCATAACATTATCGAGTATATTGCAAAAACCAAACAAAACACACCTACAGAGTGCACTCACACATGATGAAGTCTGGTTAGAGACGACTGGTTAGAATTCAGTCTATTAATATGCATTAAGAATGATCACATAATTCAAGATAAGGGGGCAGAAAATGTATATATTCATATCATTCATATAGTTAATCAATATCACACGAAGAGTGCCGTTTTTTCTTAAAGAATCAGCATGTTTACAAATGTGATATTGATTTTATACAACAGTTCAATAAACAAAAAGTTGTGTTTTAGACACCATATGGCCGGTTTTTTCTCTATTTCGCCAAAAAAAAAAAAAAAAAAACATTCTAAAACTCTTGCGTCTCTGAGCAACATGACAGTGTTTCGTTCCTGAATGAATCACCCGTTTAAATGATTCGGTTCAATCGCAATGACTCACTTATTAACAGTGACTTGCTGCCACCTATTGGCGGTTTTAATTTTACATTTAAAGTATCTTTTCATTTTTTAAATAATTTCAAATATCAGTATTCAACATTTCATGTTTAAAATATCAAAACTTTATTTATGGATTTGTAACTGCAGGTTAAAGCATTCCATGTCCCTCTAAGCTGCATTAACATGTGGAAATACATCTAAATGCCATAAACTTCTGCAAAGATGAATTTTCTTAATACTGTTTAGTAACAGCCTAAATGTATTATTATTATAACTGATTGATTAAATGTAAGAATTTGACTCAAAAGATGATGCACACTTTTAGAAAAAAATGGCATCATAAAGGTAAAAATGCCCATAAAATGTTAAAATCAATTTAAACTTATTGGAAAAGATTCATTTCTATCACTGCTGTGAACTGACCACCACACAGAATATGAAGAATATCAAAAGCTGCAGCTGTGCACGGTAGTCCTTAAGATATCAGCACAATAGCACACTCAGCAAAATATTGTCTATTTATCTTTATCGATAAAATCCCAGAAAATATTGAGATATAATTTTTTTGGTCAATATCGCGCACCCTTAGTACTGACACAAAATTATTTGCAACGGTCGCTTTGTCACGTCCAGTGTAGACAGCCTCAAGCTATTGGTTTATTTCTGTATTTTTTTTTTTTGGCTAGTAGAAGTTATGAATGGCCGGTAACTTAACAATTTAGCAGCCAAATTGGCTGGTGAGTGAAAAAGTTAATTTCAATCCCTGCAACCATCGTTTGTTTGGTCTTTCAAAGATTTGATTTCATTAACCTAACAAGTCCTGCTACTAGTTCATTCTAAGAATGACTCCTAATGTCAACCTTTTAAACCTGGTTTAAAGAGGTTTAAGAAGTTGCAGTGCAACTTTAGGTTTTCTCAAATACTTTCCAATGTGCAAGATGCACTGAAAATAATAATAATAATATTAATACCATTTTTATATTGGTGTAATTGAAAATCATGGTTTCTGGTTTAAATCAGTTCTGTTCAGTTTGAAAATAACACTTCCCATGGAAAAAAAAATCTATTTATTCATATTAAGTTAAATAAATTAAACATTGACAACATGTTTTCAGTTTTTTCTTAAGTTAAAATTCTAGCTTCATACAATAGCTAACTGAATTGTAAAAATCCCCCCAAAATATTATATTTACCAACAGTAAGAAACATTTTGGCTTGTGTCTAAAGATGTACTGTATATATGGTGTTTATAATCAATAATCTTTTCACTTTTTTATGATTGCTTTGTCTTTTTGAAAGGAAATGTTTTTAATTAATATGAAATCAAAATTTAAGGTTTGAACCAAACCATACATATTATTTGAGAAAGATGAATACATTTTTTTTTATTGGTTCAAAGTTTTTTTGTTTGTTTTTTTCAGTGCGGTCATTGAACAAATTATGGGTGGTGCCTCCTTTGAGTTAATTATGAGTTAAATTTTTCAGCTAAATATTACTACTGTTTGTTCATTTAACTGAAAATACCACTGTTGCCCATAAAAATTGATGGGCAAAACATCACATCTACCAACTGTTTTCAGGGAAATCACCAGAAAAACACCAGAGACTGTGTAAATGATGTTTGTGGCTGGAACATTGGCTAGTGGAACGCTGTATTAAATGCAGCTTGATGACACATAAAATGCTACATAAAATTGGCAGTGTGACATGCTAGTTACTTTACAACAACTGTAATAATACTAATGTTATGCTATCCAATGTTATCCGGCACTGATCATGTAATCAGTGCTCTCCCCAAAAAAATCTGTATAAATGAAGTGTCCTATAAACACCTCAATGCATTTGTTTCCAATCAACCCTATTACCGCAGCATAGCTTGCATTTGCCAAGACTGTGAATTCAAGGTCTTGCTGCCCTTTTGGCTGTGTTCTGTCAGAGTCACGCCAACTGCGCGCTGTGAAACAGATGGCATTTGTGTGGGTGAAGGGCAGTGTTCTGTTCCTGTCTCCTTAGCACCGTTTGATCTTTCTTTTACTCTCTACTTTTCATCTGTCGCATCTAAGCCGTATCTTCTCCTTCCCCATAGATCCTCCAGCAGCTGTTAACAGGAGGGGCTAAGGTTGATGTCAGGGATGGAGATGTGGCGTCTCCGCTGCATCTGGCTGCCCGCAGTGGCTCCAGGGCTGTGGTGCACTTGTTGATTCTGAATGGAGCAGGACTTGAGGACAGGGACAACCTCAAAATGACACCACTGCACTACTCAACACTCAGGGACAATGTTGAGGCTGCCAAACTCTTGCTGCACTATGGGGCAGATGTGAACGCTGTAGAGAGGCTCGGACAGACACCTTTGCACTTGGCCTCTGAGAGGGGTCACTGCAAGGTGTGTTGATTCTCTCTCATTTGTATGGTTTCCATAAGTTCATACACTACCAATCCAAAGTTTGGAATAATTGAGATCATTTGAAGTATTTGAAAAAAGCCTCTTATGCTCACCAAAGCTGCATTTATTTGATTAAAAATACAGTAAAAACTGTAATATTATGAAATATTAAAAACAATTGAGATGAAAATGTAGGAAATAAATGTCTTTATAAATGTTTACCTGTGTCTGTCCTTTCTCACTACATTTGTGATTCAATCCACAGGCCCTCAAGGTTCTGCTAGACAAAGGGGCTGATCCCGCTATAAGGAGCAGCTGGAGAGAAACAGCGGAGGACGTTGCAAGGGCACACAGTCAGCTAGGTGTAGTCCAGCTCCTTCAGCAACACCAGGCGGTCAGGATGAGAGATCAAGCTCAGGAGTGTGAGAAGAGAGAGAGAAGAAATAACCGTGAATTAAGTTCACACTGAGGATTAAAACTAGAATGATAACTATAACTGTAATGTTTTATCAAACATTCTAATTCGAACTATATTGACATTGATGAAAATGTCACTGGAATTACTTTCAAAATGAAGCCCTTTCCAGCTGATGCATGATAAAAACATTGACAGCCAATCAAAATCCAACTGACTTTAAAGGGCTCAAGTTGTTGTTATAGTTATCTTAATAGTTACCTTCTTAGTGTGAACAGGCCTTAACAGTTTGAGTCCACTGAATTTGATTGGACAAGTCTTTATATTATATTATTTATATTATGGGTATGGTCACATTTACCATTGTTTGGCAAATGTAATAGCAATTCGTGTAACTGAGAATTTTTTTGAGGGTAAAAGATTGGAGATTTTGCTCGGGTTCAAGTTGGACAAATTTACTGCACTGATCAACAGAAAGCTCCTTGGTTTGAAAGTGACTTCTGTGAGAGCTGTATATACCATAATCATGACTAGAGCCATTGCTACAAATCATGGGACATTTATTTATTTATTTTTGATGGTGGATAAATACTCTGGTAATAACTGTAGTGCCTATAGTATTTTGTTGTAAAGTGTGTTATATTTTTAAGGGTCTATATGGAATAAAATCAGCTTTAACATTCAGACACTAGGGTGACAGTTTATAATAAAACAGGTGAAGCATTAAAGGAAACGAAAGGAAAGGATGGTGTCCCATACTCCGAATTTGTGCTCTGCATTTCACCTATTCAAATGAACACACACAGCACACACACATCTCACCCAGCATTTTTACAGTGTGATTACTGTTAGACTTCTCAAAATCCTTCATCACTTGAATTAAGATGGTAAAAATTTGATTTTAAAGCCCAGCCAACACAAAATCAGACATTAACAGCTCTTTTTACTTTGAGATCATTCTGAGTTACAGATTTAAAATCAAATGAAGATATAGTTTATAGCTACAATTGTCACGGTGCACTCAGCGGGGAGGAACGAGGAACACGAGACGAGGAGGAAACTCAAATTAAACAGTCTTTAATCCGGGCAGGGCAGGAACACCGCGAGTAACGAGTAGACCAGACAACAAGGAACTAATATACACAAGATAATTAAACACAGCTGAACGAAATCATATTAACTAATCAAACTAAACAAGGACAGGAAAATAACCATATAAGGACACAAGAGGGCGGGAAACACAAGACAAGACTGACAATAATACTGTCTTTTCTTTTTTCCTTTTTTTTAATCAAATCTTTGCATAGCTATGACGGCATCTAACAATGCTTAAAAAAAAAAAAAAAAAGCATATACATAAATCTAGATTGGAAATACAACAGTTAACAAATAAACAGTTACATTTATTTTGTAATTAAATCATGTAATTCCGTTAAATGTAACTAGTTACTCCCCATCTCTGAACCACTCATATTCTCCCAAAGAAAATCTGATTTCACTGATGAAAAATATATTAGCAAAGTTACTTCCTCAGTTTTATAGAATACAAAATTGGAAACTTTGGCAAAAGGAGCCATTTGGAATCTAGTTGGGTAGATATCTTAAAATGTACTTATTTTATTTTGTTATAAATGCAGTATTTTCAGGGAGTAACCATGCTTTTTTTTTTTTTTTTAGTAAATATTGTAAAAAAAAAATAATAATAATTTAAAAATCCAGTAAAATTTATATTTAGAGGATCGTTCATATCATACATATCTATGGTTTATATCAGTTCAGTCAGTTAATTAAGTTTCACTTTCATTACTTCAGGTACACAACTGTATAAGCAGGGGTGCACATAAGTGGTCCGCATGCGCGACCAAAATTAAAAATGCGTTGTGTAAATAAGTTCTGACAGCGCATTTGCGTACCGACATGGTTGACAGCTGTTAATGCACAATTACCATTTTAGATCGACAAACTGTACTGTATAAGATTTCTATTCAAACTGAAAGCATAATCTAGGCTACCGCTGTCGTTTTCAAAGCAAAACCGTCTGTGACATTTCATTCACTTCACTGACGCAATTCCATCAGCAGCGCTAAACCCGGAAGCGCATAATACTTACTTACCGGCAACCCGCCAAAATAAAAGCTCGCTGATTTTACGTTTGAAAATGATGAAAATTAAAATAAAAATAATGATTAAAAAAAAATAATAAAAAAATATTAACATTTTATTTTTAAGTTTACTATAAAACAATTGCATTTGTATGTAATACTGCCTTTTTATTTTAAAATAAAATATAAATAATCAAGTGTGATAATTCTATATATATATATATATATATATATATATATATATATAAATAAAACTAAATAAAGTGCAATGATATTATTATCACTATTATTAATAATTGTTTTAATATATTTTATGGGTCACACTATATGCCATGGCCCGTGTGAGGACCAAACCAAATCTCCAGGTTCTCATATGAGAAGCAGGCTGAAAAACTTATGTGCACCACTGTGTATTTGTCTATGGTATAAGGTTCCCGCGGATTGATATGTACTGCACACTGATTTCATTTCAGTTCCTGTCATCAGCGTCACTGGAACTTCCCGCCAGTTTCCAGTCACTGGATTACAGCACACATAAAACGAACGTGATATAAAATACACATATTACATAATAGCCTACGCCTATAACTTACTCTCTCCAAGGAGACAACGTATATGAGCCCACTAAGTGTACTATTTATTTTTCATAATGCGTTGATGTCTCAGTTTTCAGCATTACAAAACCTATAATGCATATTTTTTATTATATTTTTTTAAAGAAACAGCACAGCATTGAATTACAATAATGTAACATGAAAAATTAAGGAAAAATGTATAAAAAAGTAAAAGTAGAAGTAGAAGACTTCAAATCTAGGCAAAGTGTTAGGAATTTGGTATAGCAAATAACACACACACACAACAAACAAAACAATAAGTTCAACAACATGGTTAATGCCTGAGAAAAATGTATATCTATTTTTTTTTCAGAATACACATAACTTGGATATAAATTGCCATGCTTGCTCCTGTGTAATTACGTGGGAATGCTTTATGTATTCATTTATGTTATACGTGAATAAAATCAATTTTATTCGGCTCTACAACAGGCCGCGGAAGTGTACACATCTGTTTGTGAGGTTTACGTTACAGCAACGTTCAGTCCTGACAGAAAAGAAAAACACCTGGAAGTACAAATGTCATTTATAGTAACGGACTGCGTTAAGTTCCATCTGCAGGAGGCGCTATGAAATATTAATTCGTGTAATAATTTATACCTGTTTGAGATTGTTAGCATACCGGGAATATATTTAAAACGTATAATTATTTGTGGGCACAAAAACATACTTTAAAGTAATACGGTGGGTTACAGCGTTGAATAAAGTAACAGCTATCTGACGGCGATTGGTTTGTTGAGGTCACATGACACATCTCTGCACCAATCAGCGACCTGTCCCATAAGCAGCGAAGCGCAGTGCTGTTTTCCGCTCTGGGTTACGAATCAATTTCTAGATTGTAACGTCCTCGGCAGGTACCGACGACAGCGATCATGGAGGCGTCGATGGCCACCGGTCCCGCCGCAAACGCGCCTGCTAATAGCGAGGGCATATTAATAGGGGATAAAGTGTATTCCGAAGTCTTCCTCACCATCGATAATTCTTTGATTCCAGAGGAAAATCTCTCCCCGACCCCGTCTATGCAGGATGGCCTCGACCTGTACACCGAGACAGACCTGCGGATCCTTGGCTGCGAGCTCATCCAGGCCGCCGGAATCCTGCTTCGACTGCCGCAGGTAAACAATCGGTTTGTCTAACTACTTAAACGATTAATGAAGTGAACCTGTCAAATTATGCTGGCTTGAAATAAACCACTGATGTGAAGCAATTTCGATGTGACATTATCAAACAAGAACCCATAACCCAACAAAACACACCAGACATTTCAACGGACTAAACAAACCCCCTCCCACCTCAAATAAATTATATATTTAGTTTATACAAT
Source organism: Onychostoma macrolepis (assembly GCF_012432095.1). NCBI lineage: Eukaryota > Metazoa > Chordata > Actinopteri > Cypriniformes > Cyprinidae > Onychostoma > Onychostoma macrolepis. The sequence continues at coordinate 26,627,487 of NC_081172.1, forward strand.
GTGTGTAATCTAAAGCTAAATCTCAGTGATTTTGAACGTCTTTCGCGAGCGGTGTCCGTCGGCTAGACAAAAACAAAATGGCGGATGTTGCTTTGAAACGAAACAGGGCCGTTTATATTAAATTTTCTTTATTCGTAATTATGTTTCAGGTGGCCATGGCGACCGGACAAGTGCTTTTTCATCGATTCTTCTACTCGAAGTCTTTCGTGAAACACAGTTTTGAGGTAAGAGAATAAAGCCGTATTTACAAGCAATGCGGATGGCAGCCATGTTGTTTGCGTTAACGTTACTGTAAATGACATTCAAACAGATTATTGCACAATGGTGTAACGTTATAAATATTATTTTCAAGTGTTGTCGTCATAATGGAATAGTTATAATGGGCGTTTTTTCAAATACCAGAGAACTGGCTAACTAGACGGCATTTTTGGGCATTATAGGCGTGTTAGAACCATAGACTGTATAAAAACAGGTTAGAACGGATTACTGATTAGCTAGACCGTTCACTTCGTTGGCGTTGTGTGTGTGTATGCATTATACATACATACATGGCTCTCGTTGTAATTGTCCTATTAAGATTGTACATTTTGTATGTAGTTGTAGTAGACCTTTGTTTTTGTTTTTCCATTGGCTGATACAAATTAAATACATGTTACACAAATATTTATCATCTGAAAATGGTATTATCTGCTAACAAGATGATATATTTATCGGTCTATTAACTAATGTATCCTCTGTAATAGTGTTTTGACAGCTCTTTCTGTCATCTGTTCTCTCTCTAGATTGTTGCCATGGCTTGTGTTAACTTGGCTTCAAAGATCGAAGAAGCCCCTCGACGAATTAGGGATGTCATCAACGTGTTTCATCATTTGAGGCAGCTCCGAGGCAAAAGGTAAGCATGGCACATTCTCGCAGAGTTTCTGTCACACCGTTTCCTCTGTTCGTTACCTGTGCAAGCAACCTCCCACCTTAACTGATTTATTTTTCTTTGGATAACATTTAATGTCATCACCTCAAATTGTAAACGATTCAGGTATACTTTAACATGTTAACTGTGAGTAGTCTGTGCACTTCTGTTTGTCGTTGATATGATGTCTTGATTTTGTTTGCTTTATTCTAAACCATTTTAAAGCTTTTCAGTTCCTTCATCAGTCATAATTGGTAGTAACAGCAGGATTATCTGATTACCTGAGCAAGTAAAAACATTCAAACGGCTCAAAAATGTAAACTTGAGCAAGGGAACGTGATGCCAATTGAGCTATATTGTGGCTGATTACTGGCTAGTATAATTTTAATTCCAGAGTGAAGTAGAGAACACTTTAAAGAGGATAAAAAGGAAAAATTGTTCATCTGAAATCAAGTACGCGGTATTAACTTGAATTCTTTTTTCCCTTGCAACCAACTAACAGCGACCAGCTACATTTACCAATGCCTGGGTGATGTGGAATGGTACGTAGAGATGAAGCAGTCGGCATGGCAACAGTGAGCGAGGTGTCGCTTCCCCCCCTCCCCCGGGAGAAGCCAGTGGTCTGAAAGCGGTCACTGGGATATCGGGGATCGACAGGTTGGCCGCTGGTCCGAAGCGTCTGGGTGACTCCTGTATCTCAGTTTAAGCTTATTGTCTCTGCCAGCACAGGTGACGATCTTAATTTTCATTTCATTTTTAAAAAAGACACCTCACCACACGTCATAGCTTCCACAGAAATATTTCACGCTGCACATGCAAGATTAAAATCTCTTAAATATTCACATGATGGGAGCTGTGAGGGTTGCATAATGAGAATGTGCTGTTTTTTGTTTAATAAAGTAAGCATTGTTTAGATTGGGTGTCTTTATAGACAATTTATTGTCCAAAATTCACAATTAAATGTTACGTTATATGTAGAACAGTCATGAATTGTCATTGGCGTTTCGTTGTCAAAGAGTTTTTTGTGAGATCATTGTGTGTTCACTTTTAGAAATAACTAACCAAGTTGTTTAGTGTAGATGATTTAGATGTTTTATGATTATGATTTTAGATGTAATTGTGTGAAAACATAAAACCAAAGAGATTGCATTTGTGCTTTATGAAATATTCATGCACTTGTGGATGGGTGCAGTGAAAATAAAAAGTTTCAGATAAGATCTGTGGGGGGGGGGAAACTAAACAATTTAAATGGTTAAAGCAGAAGAGAGAAATATTTAAATTCTGTTAGGTTAGTAAAATAAAGACTAGACTGGTAATATTATATTTTGGAATATTAGGGTAGGTATACAACTTGGTTTTAGTAAAAATTACATTTGACGTTTTTGTTTTTATCATAACTGGACTGTTATAGTATTTCAATAGTTAAAGGAGTACAAGAATGAATTTCATTTAGATGCCTTGCAGTTAGTCAGCATTTCTTACGTCTGAATTGCATATTTAGATCATGTGGTTGAAAGTGACCATTGTTATTTACATGATTAAAGGCACATTCATGCTATTTTCAGATCATGACTCGGCACTTTTAGCATGTCATGAACTTGTTCTGCTAGTAGTGTTTATGATGAAGAGCTCACTATGTCTCTTCTACATGTTTTGATTGTTATACTGAGACTGTGTGTACTGTGTGTTGAGATTTCTGGTGCTTTTGTTCCCCAAGATTTATCTGGTTAGTGTATTGTGATATTGGTTGTTTATTGAAGAACATATTTTTATTTTTTTTACTTTCTGTTGAAGCTATGATGTGGTGAGAGGTGAGCTTTGTTTTGTTTTTTTCTCTCTAACAGTCACTTGTGGCAGTGCTAAAAGTCTTACACTGAAATTACAGGAGTCAAAAAACTGGACCTGTTGCCTGTAGTTGGTTGGAAGGGAAACAGAATGATTTGAGTTTAAAATGAAGCAAACAAAAAAAAAAAAGCATTTTTTCATTGTGTTGAATAATATTTGAGTCGGGGGAAACGATTTTACTTTCGTTCCTTCACATATCAGGAGTCCAAGTCCATTGATACTTGATCAGAACTACATAAACACCAAAAACCAGGTGATAAAAGCTGAACGGCGTGTGCTGAAGGAGCTGGGCTTCTGCGTCCACGTCAAACACCCACACAAGGTACGTGTCAGTTCCAGCTCTTGCTGTTTTGTTTTTAGACTTTAAAGTTTTAGTAGAATGAAAAGGAGTAACTTTAACATGCAGATTCATTGGCTTTGTAGATTATCGTCATGTACCTGCAAGTCCTTGAATGTGAGAAGAACCAAACGTTGGTCCAGACAGCCTGGTGAGTAAATAAACAATCCTGCATTGGGTGTCTAGACACTGCGGTGTAACCAGTAATTAACCCCTCTGCCTCCGTTACGTAACTTTTCTGTCCTCTCATCTGATGGATTGGTGTATTCGTGACTCATGTGTGTGTCTTCTGTTTTAAATCTCTTGTTCATGGCTGTAATTAAAAGAAAATGGAGAGCTTAGTTTAACTTTGTCCTTTCTTTCTACTCTTTGATTAAAGGGTAGTCCATGATGGTAAGTGTCATAAAGAACCTCTGAACTCTGCTCCTCCAACCACATGACCTCAGGAGTCTCCCCCCATTGGCTGCCCTTCTCGAGACAGCCAATCCAGTGAGAGCTCTCTGCCCGAGAATCACTGAAGGGGGCCTTTTCCAGCTGCCAACAGCATCTTGTTTTCTTGCGGTTGTCCAAAAGGATTTGTATTTTTGTTTTTGCTTCAAGACTCAAGATTTCTCCCTTTTTTTTAAAAAAGGTGGTTTTAAAGCCTGAGTATTTGAATTCATTATTAGACCTCAACTACTAGATTTAGGTGGTGTAAGTGATCTTGTCTTTTGTTTTCTAAATGTACTCCGTTTTAAAGGGTAAGCCACCCAAAAATGAAAATTATTCACCGTGATGTCTTCTCAAACCTATATGATTTTCTTTCTTTTGTAGAATAGCAATGGAAAAAAGTTCACATTTCTCATTCCCATAAATTGAAAGCATATAGTGTCCAGATCAAAGGTTCTCTTTATTTTATTAAGTCTTCTGAACTAAAAATTTAAGCTAAATCCCTTCCTCTGATGTCATTTGTGCTACTGCGCATACAATTTTGGTCTTGTCTTATTTTGATATTAATTATTTTAATTTTTTTTTGATAAGTTTGCATAACAAATATACTAACGTGTAACCAAATGGTATAGCAACTTCACATTCAAAGGTATCATATGGCTTGAGAAGACTTGTAATATGGTGCACAATGTGCTGCTTCATGCTTTTATATTCATTTTGGTCTCTTCTCACCATATGCATCCATTATATGGAGGATCTTAAATCTTGACCTTGTTAAATATTTTTAGGTTTAGAATGACATAATGGTGAATAAATGACTATTTTCATTTTTGGTGAACCATTCCTTTAAATGTGCGATTGTTATCAATAATTTGGTGCGAGGCGTTGTCTTACGGGAACTTTCTCCTGCTCAGTCTATGCTTGAATTATTTGTTTGAAGCTCAGCTTTTCCACATAAATCCAATGTTCTAAGGCCTGTAGCATAAACTCCTTAGTGTTTCTGTTCCAGCACAGTGCACATCAGTGTAGTATTTTTCATAATGACACCGAGCGTTTCAGGTCCACCATGTCCATCTGCCTGTTTGCTTTTTTTCAGAGAGCTTTGCATCCCATATCTGGCCGTCATTCAGAAGTTAAAGATTTTGTCTCTCTGCAAGTCTCCATTTAGCCATCTAGTCTGAGATGTGTAATTGTTCATTCCCAGCAGCTGCTCTCAGTCCTGCTTTGACTCCTGGTCACCATGCATGCTGTTTAGTGTTATGAGTTGCATGCAGTGCTACACCCCCATTCTCTCATCTGCTTATTTTATGGAAGGTTAAGCTGTTATTTCAGAAGTTTTGAGGAAATGGCGTTGTAGTAATTTGTTGCATGCAAACTAGTGGAATCAGTTATATTTTTGACAAACCTCCTCCCAATGAGCTTGTCTGTGTGCACACATGTGCACTGAACATGTGCCCATCCACACTGCATGCTTGCCTTTACACGTTTGTAGAACAACAGAGGAACGTGAGGCAGAGAGGGAAAGGGCAAAGTTAAACTCAAGCCTCCATTTATATTTGGTCTTTTTATTTGCATCATGTGACAAACCTCGTACATAAATTTATAGATGAACAACCCATGCAGGGAAATGGCAATTTTGTGGTTCACCTTTTGTGTTGCAGGAACTATATGAATGACAGCCTTCGCACTAATGTGTTTGTGAGATTTCAAGCTGAAACCATCGCCTGTGCCTGCATTTACCTCGCTGCACGAGTGCTACAGGTACAAAACATTGCCTGGCCGTCTTTATCTCCATCTCTGTTTACTCTAAGCTCTGTTTTTTTTTTAATGCCTTTGTTCTTTTCCAATCATTCTTTCTCTCAGATATCTTTACCCTCTCGGCCGCACTGGTACCTGCTGTTTGGTGCCACAGAGGAGGAGATCAAAGATATATGTGTAACCACTTTGAAGTTGTACACAAGAAAAAAGGTTAGACTTGTTTGACCTCACTCCCGTTTTAGAGTTAGCTGGTCTTCACTTGTTATATCAAGTCTGTGTTTCTGATTTGTAGCCAAATTATGAATTGCTGGAGAAGGAAGTGGACAAGCGGAAGGTGGCTCTACAGGAAGCCAAACTTAAGGCCAAAGGACTGAATCCAGATGGCACTCCTGCTCTCTCCACATTGGGTGGATTCTCTCCTGGATCCAAACCATGTAAGTTGTCACTTCCACTGCCTACTGTGCAGTCGAACCCTTTTTTTTTAAAGCTAAAATCATCTTGCTCTTTGCCTTGGCTTTTCTTTTAAGCAGTGTTTACCCACATTGTTCAGGATGTCTTTTTTTTTCGAAGACGCAAAAGAAGTAGATGGTCCAGGCTGCTCTTTTCTACACAATTAATGTAAAGCTCAAAGTGTTTGCACATACACTAGTGTATGTCTTTAGTGTGGGTTTCTCCATAAAGCTATTGTATGGCTTCCAGAAGACTTGAAATACAGTATCTTACAGAAGTGAGTACACCCCTCACATTTTTGTAAATATTTTATTATATCTTTTCATGTGACAACACTGAAGAAATGAGTGTACAGCTTGTATAACAGTGTAAATTTGCTGTCCCCTCAACATAACTCAACACACAGCCATTAATGTCTAAACCGCTGGCCACAACAGTGAGTACACCCAATGTCCAAATTGGGCCCAAAGTGTCAATATTTTGTGTGGCCACCATTATTTTCCAGCACTGCCTTAACCCTCTTGGGCATGGAGTTCACCAGAGCTTCACAGGTTGCCACTGGAGTCCTCTTCCACTCCTCCATGACGGCATCACAGAGCTGGTGGGTGTTAGAGACCTTGCGCTCCTCCACCTTCCGTTTGAGGATGCCCCACAGATGCTCATGGTTGTGCCAGTCCATCATCTTTATCCTCAGCTTCTTTAGCAAGGCAGTGGTCGTCTTGGAGGTGTGTTTGGGGTCGTTATCATGTTGGAATTCTGCCCTGCGGCCCAGTCTCCGAAAGGGAGGGGATTATGCTCAGCTTCAGTATGTCACGGTACATGTTGGCATTCATGGTTCCCTCAATGAACTGTAGCTCCCCAGTGCCGGCAGCACTCATGCAGCCCCAGACCATGACACTCCCACCACCATGCTTGACTGTAGGCAAGACACGCTTGTCTTTGTACTCCTCACCTGGTTGCCGTCACACACGCTTGACACCATCTGAACCAAATAAGTTTATCTTGGTCTCATCAGACCACAGGCCATGGTTCCAGTAATCCATGTCCTTAGTCAGTTTCAGGGTCTTGGCAATCTTCTTATGGCCTACGCCATCTTTATGTAGAGCAACAATTCTTTTTTTTTTTCTAGATCCTCAGAGAGTTCTTTGCCATGAGGTGCCATGTTGAATTTCCAGTGACCAGTATGAGAGAATGAGAGTGATAACACCAAATTTAACACACCTGCTCCCCATTCACACCTGAGACCTTGTGACACTAACGAGTCACATGACACCGGGGAGAAAAAATGGCTAATTGGGCCCAATTTGGACATTTTCACTTAAGCCCGGCTCACATTGCGATTTTGGCCACGATTTGGTCGTTTGGGACAAATTTTGAAAATCCTAAAAGATTCCTATAATCCTAGGCTAAAATCTGTAGTCTGTGATCGCTGGTTTGACATGTTCACCGACAGCCGATTAATGGCCGTTGCGATCAAATTTCACCTCCGACGAAATTCTGGCAGCGTCAGAACATTTGGCGCACAGTCCTGCAGTGTGACCACCCCTACAACGAATATCAAACTGTCTCCGTTTTTCAAGGCAAGCTATGAGCAGAATTACTGCTAGAGAATTATTCTATCAGGCATAAATTCCGGCGCTCCCGTCCTCCGCTGACAGAATTCATCTGATAGGTTTCTTTTTTTTATATAAACACTGGTTGTGCCGCTGTTTTCATGTGGGTGTGTATGAATACATACACTATTCTTCTTAAACACGCCGGTATTGCCGCCGTTCGTATACTTTTCATGACAGCCAACATTTCAGTCCTGTGTGCAATGCAGTTTGCAGTCACTGGACGTGTATGGGTTGATAATGTAAAACTCCGGACAAGTTTTCTTGCGCGCAGCCGTTTTTAACTCGTCTTGACTGTCGTACAGTCTGACATTAATGACAACTGAGATCCCATAGTGTGACATGATCATCATGTTCATACAGTCTGACAAGTACAATCCTAAAGGACTTTTAAAAAATCGCACAGTGTGAGCCCGGCTTTAGGGGTGTACTCAATTTTGTGGCCAGCGGTTTAGACATTAATGGCTGTGTGTTGTTATTTTGAGAGGACAGCAAATTTACACTGTTATACAAGCTGTACACTCACTACTTTACATTGTAGCAAAATGTCTTTTCTTCAGTGTTGTCACATGAAAATTATAGTAAAATATTTACAAAAATGTGAAGGGGGGTACTCACTTCTGTCAGATACTGTATAGCACAGGAATCGTGTGGACTGTTTTAATACCTCTTGATTGTTGGAGCTCTACTTTTGGAAAAGAGCAGCAGGAACATTCTACTAAACTTCTGCTTATGAAACAGTCGGTCATCAAATTTGATTTTTCCTGTCAGGTTCACCTAATATAATGAAAGCAGATGAGAAGTCTCCTAACCCTCAAATGCTTAAGGCCATGAAGAAAGAACCAGAAGATCGGCCTCAGGGCTCTAAGAGCCCACACAACGGGTGAGTGTTTGACAGGCTTGACTTTGATCAAGTACTTGTGTTTTAATTAAAGCACACTAAGAATCTTCTTTGTTCTTTCCTTAGACTCAGGAAAGATAGTAAGTTAGGTCGGAACAGTAGAAGTGCGAGTCGTTCTCATTCCAGAACGAGATCCCGGTCCAGATCGCGCTCTCCCAGACGACAGTAAGTACCACTTGCAGTGCACTGCTCTATGCTCTATGTTGGTGTCAATACTCAACCGTTTTTTTTCTTGTAGTTACAATAACAGGCGCAGTCACTCAGGCACCTACAGCTCTCGCTCCCGGAGCCGCTCTCACAGCCGCAGCCCATCCCCACGACGACACGCCAACCACGGCCCTCCATCTCCCCTCCTGCCACACTTGAAGTCAAAGCAGCGCTCAGATGACCTGCACCAGCACAGCAGACACAGCCACAAGAGGAAACGCTCACGCAGCCGCTCTCGTTCCACCAGCAAGCCCCGTGAGCGGGACAGAGAGCGAGAGAGAGAGCGGGACCGGGACCGAGGTTCCTCGGACTTAGCGAAGAAGCACAAGCACGAGCGTAGCAGCGGAGGCCATCACCGCGACCGGCGGGAACGCTCGCGCTCATACGAACGCTCTCATAAAAGCAAACACCACAGCAGCAGCCATTCAAGCCACAGTCGTCACAGACGCTGAGTGTTTTCCTGTTATGTCACGTCTGTGTGACTGCGAGTGAGTTTGTGTTTGATTTAAAGTGGTCAGTGTTGACCTAGTTGTCTGTTTAATTTTTAATTTTTTTGTTTTTCTCTTGTTATTTTGCCAGTTTAGTTTTAAATGTTGAAAGGATATGAAACTACATATTTACAGTGTAAAGATGGGTTCAGTGTTGATGTAATATGGGAAATGCTTTGATTTATAAAAGCAACCTTTTTCAGAAGGTGGGAAAATCACTAGTTACAGAGAAAAATGGAAAATGTTTTCAGGAAAGACACCAATACTTTGCACAGCTATAGAAATTATTAAAAAAAAAAAGATGCTCTACTGGCAGAAGAAAATTGGTTTCTCTGAAAATAGATCATATTTTTTTACAACTGGATGCAGACTTTTTCTTTTTTTTTTTTTTTTGATCATGGTGACTTTGTTACACTGGTTTTCAGTCTGCACGTCTTCATGTCTGATTTTTACTCAATAAAAAGTGACTTATTCCTACTGTCAATTGTTGTTTTTTTACTCTGTCATGGAACTTGGATTTATGAATTAAAAATTATTTCATGCTCTCTGACATCATTAAAATCCCTTGATGTTTACCCACATTATCACAAAAATATCCCAACAGTTAGAAACTGCTCTTATCTGGAGATGTGGCATTAAAAAGTTTTATTAATTCTAGAGAATCACCTCCCATCTTAAATGGTTCTCTTTTATGTAGACTTAGAACATTTATTTATTCTACAGTAGTCAACATTTGAAGTGGATCAAAAAAGTTCCTCAAAGTTGTTCTGAGACAAGAACGGACTTTGGGTTTAGGACTACTTTGATGAAAGGTTTTGATCCACTTCAAATGTGACTAGTTAACCATCTCTAACAAATGGATTCATGTAAATAAACAGGAAAAAGAAATCCCCAGTGGTGTTGCTTCAGTAGGTTTTCTGGGTCATTTGTGCAGTGTTACATTGGGCCCCTATACTAGAAATCGTTGGGGCCTGTCACTATAGGCCCACATTTATAGTGATTATGTGGTTTCTATCTGCCATTTTTCTGGGCAGCTCAGCTTTAAACTACAATAACCTCCACTGTTGATAGCTTTTCTACATCAGCCTCGAATCGATCATAATTCACTCTGTATTTACTTTGGGCAGCGTCCTGAAGACAGTATGGTGGCGGTTCTTGCTTCAAGAGTCACTAAAAAAATATCCAGGCCTGTTCAAACCAAGACTAACGCACGGTGCGATAAATGAATATCAATGCGTCTGTAAGACCAACGCGAATGTCGTCAATATGACGGTTTTATTTAAAAGACAGAGGTACGCACATAATAACATCCTGTCGAATCACGTGAACTCAGACAGGCGTTGGGGGCTTTTATTTTGACAGGCTGTATATACTCTGCGTGTATTTCCGGGTAGAATCAGAGCAGGGCTTCCGCGAGCGGACTGTGCGGGATGGAAACGCGGTGTTTATGGCTTTTATTGGTCTGTGTGCTGTCACTGAATCATGCCACAGCCGACAATGGCAGCGTTAAAAAGATGAAAATGCAATATACAGGAATGCCACTGCTAAAGTTTCAGATTTGGTGAGTAAACGTTATGTCTTCCCGTTTCCTGTCAGTGCGCGTGCTGATCAGTGTCGATAAAGCAACTAATGTAATCTTAACTGACATTTATTAAACATTCAGTAAATGCATTAAAGGGGGGGGGGGGGTTTATGTATAATTCCTATTCGTTTTCTTTGTCTAGCTGATCATACAGGCCTAAGCATCAGTGCGCAAGAATCATATATATTTATATATATATAAACAATGTAACTGAATAATTACCTTTGTATACCATAGTATTCGTTGACGTTTGCTGAATTTACATTATTTAGTATTTTTAAAGGAATAATAGTATAGTATAGGAGTATGCTAGTAGTATACAAGTATAGTGCCCAAGAGTGCACTTTTTTTTTTTTGCATATGTAAAATGTCTTGGTGTACAAACTTGCTGTAACGAATGCAGTCGTGTAAAAGCTTTTTTGATCTACTAGTTTCTCGTCAGTTCTCTCTGTCAACTAACAGCTAGCACTCTGTGGGTCTCCTGCTAAATACAGCGCCTCTCTGTTTGCAGTGTGTCCTGAGGGTACAGGCGGGTGTTTGAAGAGTACACTCGGGTTCTCAGCCAGAGGTACCCAGACATCCGCATCGAGGGAGAAAACTTCCTGCCACAACCTGTATACAGGTGGGTTTCTCATGCATTTCTCATTTCAACAAGAGCTTTTGTATTGTAGACCATACAGATATATGGACAGTTCTTATTAAAATAGTAGTGATTTTAATTCATGAGCTGAAACTGAAATTAAGAACTTTTTTTTTTTTTTTTTAGACACGTAGCTTCCTTCCTCTCTGTCTTCAAACTTGCAGTGATTGGTTTAATTGTCCTGGGCAAGGACCCTTTCACATATTTCAACATGGAGACTCCAGGGATCTGGCTTTGGGCACAAGAGAATAAGGTCGGCGAGGGCCAATTATGTAGTCAGGGTCATTTCCAGGTCTGGAAAAGTATGGAAAAAAGAAAGTAAAGTAGAGTATGAAAAAGTATTTACTTTGCCCCTATTTATTTTTTTTTTTATAGAAAATTAAGAATTTATTAAAAGTAAATTTATTGTACAAGGAGTCAAAGTAAAGTATGGAATTTTGAAATGGAAAACTGTGTAGTGCATATCTACTTCTGTTCAAAAATATCATGTTATATTTTGGTTTATGTAATTCATAGTGGGTCTCATTCACTTATAATTGTGTAGCTGTGTAATTTCTCTGCTTTTGGTATCCCTCCTTTTAATCATTCATTTTTGATTCCTTGAGGGATACATAAATTATATAAATACATTTATTATCAATTATTACTTTTTTATTAACTTATTCAGTTTAAAATATATATTTTATGCATTTTTGCTGTTAATTTTATGAGTTAGCCTGTATTTCCATGTTGTCTAAATTTCTACCTCAATTTCAGTGATCATTTTCTCATTTGAATATCCCCCTATTTTATTAATAAATAAATTACACCCTGTTTATTTGTTCAACTTGTGATGTAAAATGTTAATGAATTTGGAGAATTTACCTGTGCTTTTAGTTGTTCCATTTTTTTTCTTTAGTAAACATAGGATAAATTTCAGTACTAAAGTGCAGTTTGTTCTTGAAAATGTTTGTGCACCGTTTAGTGAATGAGACATGGTCTTTTCCTGTAAGAACCTTTGAGCTTTTAAGTCACTGATTGATTTGACAGTGCTGGCTCAACCCATAGCTATCTTCAGAAATTACAGTGCACATTGAAAATGTTTGAGTTGCATACTACATGTTTGTGACCTCAGTTTGTTGTGTTTTTGTTAAGATATATGCCTGCATGATGGTGTTCTTCCTCAGCAACATGATAGAAAACCAGTGTACGTCCACTGGTGCCTTTGAAATCACACTTAATGGTAAGACTGATGCTTAATTACAGATCAAAATATTGCAGCGCAGTGATTTCACGCTGTTAAAACAACATGATGTTTAATCCCCTGAATACTAGTGATTTTTCCTCTGCATGTGTATGTTTATGTGCTCTCAGATGTGCCTGTATGGTCAAAGCTGCAGTCGGGACACCTGCCCTCCATGCAGCAGCTGGTGCAGATTCTGGAGAATGAGATGAAGCTGAGTGCACACATGGACTCTCTCCCACACAGACGGGCTTAGTAGAGATGTAGGAACTAAACTGACTGGCTGTGGCTTGTGGGTAGTCTAGTAGTTTTTATGCAACCATATAAAGATATTGTATGCGTCCACCGGGTATCTGTGAGTGTTAAAAGTTCTTAAAGGGATAGTTCACCCAAAAATGAAAATTCTGTCATCATCTTCTCACCTTCATGTTGTTCCAAACATGTATGAGTTTGTTTTTTTCTTGAGTTGAATGCAAAAGAAGATCTTTTGAAGAATTTGGGTAACCAAACAGTTGACCGTAACCATTAACTTCCATAGTATTTTTTCCATACTATGGAAATCAGTAGCTACCGTCAACTGTTTGGTTGACAGAATTTAAATTTTTGGGTGAAATCTGAGTCTTATATTCATATAGTCACAGCATTAAATGTTGCATGCATTGCAAAAAAAAAAAAAGGTTATCTTTCTCAGTATTTAGTTTTTTAATTTTTGTTTTCTACTGCAAATATAAAAAAAGTTATAATCAAAATACATTTACTTAATGAAAACTTGTTTTCCATGATTTATCTGAGCCTGTTGGCCGTTATGTTTATTTATTTATTTTTTTTGTTTGTTTGTTTTTGCGGTTGTTTTTTTAAATTAATAATAAACTCAGAAACAAGAGTTCTTATTTTGTCATTTTGCCTTTCAAGTAAATGTATCTTGATTTAAGAACATTTAGACATTTGTACCGCATAACAGTTGCTAATACAAGAACATATCGACGTATTGTGTTCCCTTCAATTTATTCCTTCTTCTTTACTTGGTCTTAAAAAGGCTTAAATTGACCTTCCTAAAACCTGCAGAAACCCTGGTCCAGAAGCATTGTGATTTTAAGAATATTCTGAAAACTGTAAATTCAGAGCTTTGCAGTTGGGTTTGAACCTCATAGATCACACTTTGATCTTTTCCCTCTAGGTGTGTGATGCGAGGCCTTGGTGTGTGAGAGGGCATTAATGAAGGTTTGCACTGAAGGCGGTGTGTCTGCTGGTGCAGACTGGATGTCCAGCCCTCTCTCACTGCTCCGTGGGTCTCTCTGTTCCCACAGCCCTACAGTCCTCGGCTAAGAATTATGGAGGAAATGGAAAGTTTGACTGCAGAATATCTGCAAGTGATCGACCAATAAAAACACACGCTGTTATTGGTGTTAAACAGTGTTTACCTGTTTTGGGGTGCGTGTAGTAGACTGCTGTATTATGAATGAAATCAGTTTTGTAGTATGTGCAGAACTGCAGTTCTGTATTTGATTTCTCTCTCATATTGTCTTTACGTTTTCATCTTTCTTCATATGATTTTGTGCCAATTTATTAATTCCACTGATGTTTACGCTCATTTTCAGTGTATGTTTTAGCCAACGGTATTCATTAAGAAATATAAACCGATATGTAATTGTATCCAATAACTAAATATGTACATCTCATCAAGGATGTACTTTGATACATTTTGATTTTTGATCATTTTAAATATTTGTTTATACTCTGTTTTGAATAAATTCGGTCGATGGATGTCTAAACGAATGGTGTCTTTTGTCATTTTCTTCCACAAGAGCGCGCTCTGCGGCTCAAAGACCGACTGCGCTTCACAGCAAAACGGTTTTTTGTTGCTGTTGTTGTAGGAGACGTTTGTGCATTAAGCAGTAGGATTTTAAACCTATTAAAAGTATTCAAATGGGGATAGTAAAAAGATTAAATAAATATGATATCCGGTTGTATTGTGTGATTGGTTCATCCTAAACAGCGATGAAAATAGTAACGGATATCACATGAAAAAGCGGCTAATAACATGTACTGCATCTTTCGAGGAAGATAGCGTGATTTTTTTTTTAATTATTAAAATATATTAGTTATACAATATTCCCAATGTTTTGCTTTTTTAAAACCATGCATGTAAAGCTAACCGAACGTGTAACATTTAGATGATCACTAGATGGCGCTCGCTCTTCAAATAGAGATCGTGGTCACGTGGCATGCTTTGAAAGGGAAGTAACGTGTAGAGAGCACGCGTGTTGGGAATAGAAATGTGATTTTTGTTCTGTTTCTTTGTAATTAATTTTTAACGTGAAAGTCTTTCAGCAGATTCTGAATTAACATTCATGTGGAGGCAGCACGAGGTGAACGTAACCATGAGTTATTTTTCAAACAGGCTATCTGTGCCATCATGTTACTTAAATTTGCTTCTTGTATAGTCATATTTTTTCCTATGATCACCATGTACTTACTATTATCCTATTTAGTACCAATACAAAATGTCTCGGCAAATGCATTATAGAGCGTAAGCACAGCTTAAAAGCCGATAGTCACATGTTGAGACACTCAGGTGTGTTTTGGAGACGTGATTGATGGGGATCCAGCAGGAATGAATGCGTCACAGCAGTCATCAAGCGAGGAAGTGAATGAGGATCTGGATACCAAAAGTGAAAGTGAGCGTCAGCCATCAAAAGATGCGTTGATTGACATCAGCTTTTGCGGAGCCACTCCTCTGTTGTGGAAGGTGTCGGACATGAAAAGGTGCAGATCTGTGGGTGTGATCGGGGCTCTGGTGGGCTCTCTGGCCCGTCAGCCTCGGCAGAACGTGCGGCTGGGCAGACCGCTGGAGCTCCTGCAGGAGGAGGCGCTGCTGCTGGAGGAGACGAGCTCTGCTGCTGCATCACTGCGACCTCAGGTGCACACCTCAACCGCTACAACCACACACTGCACTCATCTGTCTCTCTGTCTATCTATCCATCTGTCTGTTATACTTTGTGAGTGATGTATGTGTGTATTCTCATTATTTTGGTCAGGATTGTGGAGATGAGGAGAGGCATTCGGAGGCGGTGAGACAGTATGAGGCCGGCCTGGAGAGCAGTTATAAGGAGCAGTGTGCTCTGGCCCTGGAGGACAAGAAGAGAGTGCTGAGGAAAATCATGAATGAGAAGGAGAACGGCGAGAGAGTGTCTGGTAAAATCATAAATAGAAGACATTAAGCCAATTTATTTTACATTTCTCCTATTTACAGGTGCTGGTCATATAATTAGAATATCATCAAAAAGTTTATTTATTTCACTAATTCCATTCAAAAAGTGAAACGTGTATATTATATTCATTCATTACACACAGACTGATATATTTCAAATGTTTATTTCTTTTAATTTTGATGATTAGAGCTTACAGCTCATGAAAGTCAAAAATCAGTATCTCAAAATATTAGAATATTTACATTTGAGTTTGAATAAATGACCATCCCTACAGTATAAATTCTGGGTATCTCTTGTTCTTTGAAACCACAATAATGGGGAACACTGCTGACTTGGCAATGATCCAGAAGACGAACATTGACACCTCCACAAAGAGGGTAAGTCACAGAAGGTCATTACTGAAAGGTGTGGCTGTTTACAGAGTGCTGTATCAAAGCATATTAAATGCAAAGTTGACTGGAAGGAAGAATTTGGGTAGGAAAAGGTGCACAAGCAACAGGGATGACCGCAAGCTTGAGAATACTGTCAAGCAAAGCTGATTCAAACACTTGAGAGAGCTTCACAAGGAGAGAACTGAAGCTGGAGTCAGTGCATCAAGAGTCACCACGCCAGACGCCTTCAGGAAAAGGGCTACCAAGCCACTTCTGAACCAGAGACAACGCCAGAAGCATCTTAACTGGGCTGTGGAGAAAAAGAACTGGACTGTTGCTCAGTGGTCCAAAGTCCTCTTTTCAGATGAAAGTAAATTTTACATTTCATTTGGAAATCAAGGTCCCAGAGTCTGAAGGATGAGTGGAGAGGCACAGAATCCATGTTGCTTGAAGTCCAGTGTGAAGTTTCCACAGTCAGTGATGATTTGGGCTGCCATGTCATCTGCTGGTGTTGGTGCACTGTGTTTTCTGATGTCCACAGTCAACGCAGCCGTCTACCAGGAAATTTTAGAGCACTTCATGCTTCCTTCTGTTGACAAGCTTTATGGAGATGCTGATTTCATTTTCCAGCAGGACTTGGCACCTGCCCACACTGCCAAAGGTACCAAAAGCTGGTTCAATGATCATAGTGTTACTGTGCTTGATTGGCCAGCAAACTCGCCTTTCTCTATGGGGTATTGTCAAGAGGAAGATGGGCTCTCATAACACCTGAGCAGTGCCACAGACTGATCGACTCCATGCCACGCCGCATTGCTGCAGTAATTCCGGCAAAAGGAGCCCCAACTAAGTATTGAGTGCTGTACATGCTCATACTTTTCATTTTCATACTTTTCAGTTGGCCAAGATTTATAAAAATCCTTTCTTTGTATTGGTCTTAAGTAATATTCTAATATTTTGAGATACTGATTTTTGACTTTCATGAGCTGTAAGCTCTAATCATCAAAATTAAAAGAAATAAACATTTGAAATATATCAGTCTGTGTGTAATGAATGAATATAATATACAAGTTTCACTTTTTGAATGGAATTAGTGAAATAAATCAACTTTTTGATGATATTCTAATTATATGACCAGCACCTGTACATATTCAGATGCTTATTTTCTTTTGGCATTGGTGATTTTTGTGCCAATAGTATATGAACATATTTACACTAAAAAAAAATTATTAAGTGTATTTGTATCACTATACATCATATTGTTTGTATTAATGTTCCAGGTTTAATTGTAAGATTTGCCGAAAAAATATGTGGCATTCTGCCGATTACCACAGAGAATAATTGTAACTTTTGGAAACAAAACACAAAATTTGTTTGAAGTTACAGTTGATGTTTGAGAGTCTAGAATAGAATAACGTAATAATAAAACAAAACGCATACTCAGGACTGGCCCCCATCACAAAAAAAAACAACAAAAAAAACATTGTTTGTTTTTGACCCATATAACCTAGTATTTTAATAAATAAGGTTGTTACTAGTGCTGTCAAACGATTAATCACATCCAATATAAAAGTTTTTGTTAACATAATATATGTGCGTGTACTGTGAATATTTATTATGGATGTGTGTGTGTGTGTGTGTGTGTGTGTGTGTATATATATATATATATACACACATACAGTATATATTTATATTCATATAATTTATAAATAAATATATTCATTATATAAACATAACATATTTTTCTTAAATGTTGACATGCATGTGTGTATTTATATATACATAATTAATATACACAGTAGACACATGCAGTATATTATGTGAGCAAAACTTTTATTTCGGATGTGATTAATCGTATGAAAGCACTAGTTGTTATGAGACCAGAATATTAGATACCAGTTGAATTTCACAAACTACTAGCCAAACTAAATTAAAATTCAAGCATTATTGAAGACAAGTAAACAGTCAGTAATAAAAAATGAGAACAAATGCTTTAAACACAGTTGTATTTAGTTTTCAGGTTGGTCTAACAGTAGATTCTAGTATGACATTTATTGAAGTAATTAAATGTAAAATAACTGTAAATTAAATGTATATTAATATTTGTTAAAGCTATAGAATTTATTCAGTCAAGAGCAGTGAGTGACTTTTCTTCTTTGTCTTTTGTTGTTTGATAACATTAATGGCACAGACAGCAGCAGGTTTATTAGGCTGTTGCCGCTTATACCTTATGCTCAGATTAAATATACTGATGCATATCCGATTTTCTCTCAACTGTTTAGGTTCACTTTAGTCATTACTGACTACTGACTGTTTATGAGGCTAATTAGCAAGATAGGTGTTTTGAAATAATTTAGCATGTTTTTGTCTGTTGCAATAAGAGCAGTAAGATACTGTATATGATCCCACAGGCACTGATGACTCTGGCAATCCAATTAGAGACCGTCTTAATGCACTGGACCAGGCTTTCCGCTTCCCGTGGTCGGCCATGGCGGTCCAGCTCTGCACTGCCCGCGCCGGCTTCAGCCACTGTCCGGAGGAACGCAGTTTCCATTCCACTGATTGGCCAATGCCTAGAGATGAACGCCTGAACACTAGATTCTGTGTATACAGAGATCTGAAAAACAAAGGCTTCTACCTGACCTCCGCAGGCAAGTTTGGAGGAGATTTCCTGGTATATCCAGGTATGTTTGTGTCGATCAGGAATATCAAAAGGCTTATTGTTTTCATTGTTTACAGATATATAAAATATATTTTGTCTTTATTTTGACATTTTGCAGGTGATCCTCTGCGTTTCCATGCTCATTTCATTGCATTATGCATCTCCATGGATGAAGAGCTACCTCTCTGTGATATTCTAGCTATAGCTCGTCTGGGCTCTAATGTGAAGAAAACCGTATTGCTCTGCTCTCCGCGGAGCCGCAGTGAGACCGGAAGGGATGAGAGTGTGGAGGGTGACGTGGTTTATTCATCACTGCAGTGGAGTTCTATGGTGTAACGACACAACTATAGTTTTTTTGATAGTTTCAGATTCAGCTTTTCAGAAACTCGGTGTGCCTTCTGAAGTGTAAAGTGTGTGTGTGAAAGTTGTTTGATAAATTCTGAATGACTGAATTTTGTTTGACTGTCAACATGCAGAGGGAGAGTATTAATAAATAAAAATCGAATTAATTGTGTTTTGTCTTTTTGTTCATTTTTTAATATTAGTTGCCAGTGTCACTCAGTTTAAACATCACAGCCATTTAAAATAACTGATAAAGTGAGATGGCAAATATATTTTATGAGATTTTTACAACATTTCTGTAAAGTAGTACCTAAACTTTAAATAAATGAATAATGAAGTAAATATTAAACCAATACACAAAGTTTGAAACCTTTTGAGTGAAAAACAAATCATTTAGATTTTTGCTTTTTTTTCATCATGTTAGAAGTGAGATTAAGCTGGGGACAAAATAGTTTAAAATTCAATCCTATGTTCAGTTTTTATTTATAAAGAACAATTTAAAATCATTTACATATTTAAAATGCTTTTTTGTTGGTTTTGATTGCTTCTATTGTCCTCATTTGTAAGTCGCTTTGGATAAAAGCGTCTGCTAAATAACTAAATCTAATATTTCGTCCAACATGTTCATCACATAATTATCAAATATACAGGTGCTGGTCATATAATTAGAATATCATCAAAAAGTTGATTTATTTCACTAATTCCATTCAAAAAGTGAAACTTGTATATTATATTCATTCATTACACACAGACTGATATATTTCAAATGTTTATTTCTTTTAATTTTGATGATTAGAGCTTACAGCTCATGAAAGTAAAAAAAAATCAGTATCTCAAAATATTATAATATTTACATTTGAGTTTGAATAAATGACCATCCCTACAGTATAAATTCTGGGTATCTCTTGTTCTTTGAAACCACAATAATGGGGACTTGGCAAAGATCCAGAAGACGAACATTGACACCCTCCACAAAGAGGGTAAGTCACAGAGGGTCATTACTGAAAGGTGTGGCTGGTTACAGAGTGCTGTATCAAAGCATATTAAATGCAAAGTTGACTGGATGGAAGAATTTGGGTAGGAAAAGGTGCACAAGCAACAGGGATGGCCAAGCCACTTCTGAACCAGAGACAACGTCAGAAGCGTCTTACCTGGGCTGTGGAGAAAAAGAACCGGACTGTTGCTCAGTGGTCCAAAGTCCTCTTTTCAGATGAAAGTAAATTTTACATTTCATTTGGAAATCAAGGTCCCAGGGTCTGAAGGAAGAGTGGAGAGGCACAGAATCCATGTTGCTTGAAGTCCAGTGTGAAGTTTCCACGGTCTGTGATGATTTGGGCTGCCATGTCATCTGCTGGTGTTGGTGCACTGTGTTTTCTGATGTCCACAGTCAACGCAGCCATCTACCAGGAAATTTTAGAGCACTTCATGCTTCCTTCTGTTGACAAGCTTTATGGAGATGCTGATTTCATTTTCCAGCAGGACTTGGCACCTGCCCACACTGCCAAAGGTACCAAAAGCTGGTTCAATGATCATAGTGTTACTGTGCTTGATTGGCCAGCAAACTCGCCTTTCTCTATGGGGTATTGTCAAGAGGAAGATGGGCTCTCATAACACCTGAGCAGTGCCACAGACTGATCGACTCCATGCCACGCCGCATTGCTGCAGTAATTCAGGCAAAAGGAGCCCCAACTAAGTATTGAGTGCTGTACATGCTCATACTTTTCATTTTCATACTTTTCAGTTGGCCAAGATTTATAAAAATCCTTTCTTTGTATTGGTGTTAAGTAATATTCTAATATTTTGAGATACTGATTTTTGACTTTCATGAGCTGTAAGCTCTAATCATCAAAATTAAAAGAAATAAACATTTGAAATATATCAGTCTGTGTGTAATGAATGAATATAATATACAAGTTTCACTTTTTGAATGGAATTAGTGAAATAAATCAACTTTTTGATGATATTCTAATTATATGACCAGCACCTGTATAACATGATAGAGGCATGAAATGTACTGCGCAGTAATCCTGTCAATCGAATGGAAAGTATATTTAAGTGAAAAACGCTGCCATCTGGTGGTGTGATAAGGGCATTATAGGCACGTAACAGCTTATAATGTGATGCACACTCATATTGTGGTTATTAGATAACAGAATCTAAAGAATGTTTTATAATGAAAATACATTTACAAATAAATTAAATAGGGCTAATGTAAAAAAAAAAAAAAAAAAAAATGCAAAGAGGCAGTGCCAGTGGCGCGTTATGAAGTCTCGCGAGACATAGACGAAGACAGGGCGAGATCAAGTCGCAGACGGAGGAAGGCAAGAAAAAGAGGGAGATCTTGACAAACTAATAAAACCCATTAAAATGTCGGGAAGGTCCGTGCGAGCGGAGACACGCAGCCGTGCAAAAGATGATATCAAAAAAGTGATGGCGGCAATTGAAAGGGTCCGTCGGTGGTAAGTTGCTTGTTTGAAAAGGGAGACAAGTTTCTTTTCTTCTACGTTACAAAAATAAACTTCAGAGTGGCGGGGAGGGTGACGTCATTCTGTAACATGACGGACAAGCAGGGCAACCAATGGGCCTCGCTGTATACATTATGTGGGCGTGTCTTGGGAGTGAACGTTCTGTTGGTGGTCTGTAAATGGAGTGAAGTGATTTAGTCATACGTTTCTGCTAGGAATGTCTGAAATGTAAAAATGAGCAGTTTTATATATTAATTTTAGTTAGTTTCTGTTGAACATCCTTGTGAATCTCACGAAACCTGCCAAGAACTTACGGTAGGTTTTCCACATAAATTAAGCCTTTACCGCAATATGATAACTATAAATACAAATATTAATAATAAATAGATTTGATTTAAATGAACAATTATACATTTACTGAACTTTTTATTGCGTTGTGGTAAAAAAATAAATAAATACTGTATGAAATTGGGTATCTAATGCTAACTACCACTGAGAATAGAGGAAATCACAAAAAGCATTTAAAAAAAAAAACATGGGGGTATTGACAATCTCAAAATTTTTATTCCTTCTTCTTCTTGTAATAATTTTTTGTGATGTTAACCTGGAACATGCTTGTCCTCCTAGGGAAAAAAAGTGGGTTACAGTGGGAGATACATCATTACGGATATTCAAATGGGTCCCGGTTACAGAGACTAAACAGGTGTGTACAGTATATCATGTCATCTCAAGCAGCTGTCCACTTCTCAGATATATAAACACAGTGTTCATTTTCAAAATGTCTTTATTGTCTTTCTTGTAGATATACAAGCCTAAAGTGTCAGGGACTGCAGTGAGGGAACTGAAGGGCTTTCCTACAGATGTAGTGTTGGAAAACGCCCGCTCCGTGCTACTGGATTTTCAGGGTAA
This sequence comes from Onychostoma macrolepis, assembly GCF_012432095.1. Taxonomy (NCBI): domain Eukaryota; kingdom Metazoa; phylum Chordata; class Actinopteri; order Cypriniformes; family Cyprinidae; genus Onychostoma; species Onychostoma macrolepis. The sequence continues at coordinate 26,649,824 of NC_081172.1, forward strand.
TACAGGACTTAAGGTTATGTTTATGTCAAACACAAGGAAACTTGATATTTCCTCTGTAAACAATTCAGCACATTCTCTCTCTCTCTCTCTCTCTCTCTCTCTCTCTATATATATACATATATAATGCAACACTGGATTGTGTTGTTATGCTCTAGTTACATAAATGACCTTGCACCTTGACAGTGTGGTTTACATATCTATTTTAACATAGTATGTACTGTTACATTACAGTGTGCTAAAGTACTTAAACATAATTGACATATTTCTTCAGGAGACTTCACACAAATGTGTTTAATTCATTCACTCTCCTAAACAGATGACAACAGTAACCAGAGTTTCCTATCAGATGTCTATCAGTCTAATACCAAAGTAGACAGCAGCAGCAACTCCAGTCCACAGCATGTGAGTGAAGCAGTGAGTCCTTCCCATGCATCCTACTTCCGTACAGAGGATTCCCAGCCGCCCACCCTGGGGCAGGAGACCATGGATGCAGAGAGAGGTGAGAAAACATTCAGTAAAAAGATTATTTACATAACTGACAAGGTAGATACAAAATATTGGTCTTCAAAGCAAATGCAAATTAGTATTATAATGCAAATAATGTGTAATGTATTGATGGGGTACTATATTGAAAGCAGTAAAAACTGTTTCCAACATTAATTAATAATAATTGAGTACCAATAATAATTGAACTGCAAAATAGCATATTAGAATGATTTCTGAAGCATCATGTGAGACTGAAGACTCACGATTTATGATTTTACTGTATTTTTGATCAATAAATGCAGTGTTGGTGACAGAAGAGACTTCTTTTAAAACATTATAAACCTTATTTATTCCAAGTTATTTTCAATATCCATTATCCTGAATAGTGATTCTTATTACTGTAATAAAGATTTATTTTACTGTATTACTAAATACATTGATGTATTTTGTTAGCATAAGTTAAAGGCTGTACATCAAATAAAAATGTACTGTTTTTTAAAGCTTTTTCCCCCATATTACAATAATGAAATTCTGAAATGATCATTTAGGGTATAATTTTGCTGAACTGTCATAAAATAATGCCATAACACACACAAAAATCTAAATAGACCATTTAATTTAATGTTTAATACTTTTTAAAAAATAATTTAATACTTTTTATTTAATTATTTTAATACTTTTTTAATTTTGGGGTGAATTATGATTTATTGTATGCATGTTCTTGACATGTTTTGTTAGATACACCCAATTATGTAAGATAACAGTAATGATGGTGCATCCTTCATTTCACATGCATACATGTATTTGCACATTTTATTTTTCATGATCGAACCCCATATTTAGAGGCATCAACAACCAGCAGTGAGGTGACAGATGAGCCCCCGACTCTAATTAAAGAAGATGTGTTGTCTCTCTCTACTCAGGTAACGTCCAATAGTTTTCAAATAAATGTTCACCTAATGCATTGTGGGAATTAAAATACATGTTGTAAATATTATGCAAAGATTTTTGCTTTTCAAAGCAACTTGGTTGAATGCATGCCATGTGTGGCGTTATTGTTTTTCACAGGAGGAAGAGGAGGTGATTGGAGCCCCACCGCTTAAAAGAGTTTGCACTGAGCAAAATTTAACTCTCAGTTAGCACCACTATTCTGAACATCGTAGGTCAAAAGTATAGAAGTATTTCTGAAAGAGACTAAACTGGACATTTAAGAGACTTTTTGCAACCTGCCAAATGCCTGAAATTCATTTTTACAGTATATGATCTAGAAAAAAGCTTTTGATTTTTTTTTTCTTTTCTTTTTTGTACATTAAAAAGATCATCTTAGATCTTGTCAGGTATTTTCTTATGAAGGTAAAGCAGTTTGTATTGCATCTTGAAAATAAACTGTTATATTGCATGTTTCTTGATCTAAATTGAGAAAGGACTTTGCCAGTATAATACATGTGACTGCATGGAGTAATGATTGGTATATACAGTATACTAAACAGTTGAATTTTAAAGTATTAGCTTGTGTTGTGTTTGTGGCATTTCTAAAGATTATATAAATAAGTTTTATTGGCCTGTTTTATTGTGTAAAAAAAAAAAAAAATTCTTAAATGCATGCATTTAGGGCAGTTTTAAATAACATCTGTGTTATATGTTTCTTGATTTGTTTATTATTGTTCAATGTACTGCATCCAATTACCAAACTTTTTATTAAAAAAGAAGGAATGCCTATATTTTATAAATGGTAATGTCACTCACAGATTTGTATTTTAAATATGAACACTTCCACTTTCCATAGTCTTTGAAGTATTTTTCCAAATAATAATAAAAAATATGTATGTGTGTGTGTGTGATTCATGTAGTGTTGCCTGGTAAAAATGTACCTGGACATTTTCACTAGACAAATGGAAATAAAACCACTTTGGATTTATGCGGCTTTCCTCTGATTGCATAATTTGCAAAGTTATATGGCAGAGATGGAACACTATTGTAAGTTACGTTTGAAATGATTTTAAGGACGATTCCCAATATTACGATTGTTTAAATGGGTTTTTATACATTTAATAATTTAACGTTATTTATACGCTTTAGACACAGCTTTATTATTTCATATGTGGCCGCGAAAAACGTATTTAATGTGCATTGTCTCCACCGCCAAGACTGGTTTTAACATATTAATCAAGACTGTCTCTTTAATTGGATCAAAAGTGTCGTGTGCACGCTCTATTGTCTCATTTTAAATTCTACAACCGCTGCCCCTTTCAGCTAAACTCTAAGCATTTGGCTATATCAACTATGTTATAATAAAAATAAAATGCCTGCTATTAATACTAAAGTATATGAGTCAACCTGCATACTGTCAATTATCTATGAATTTACCGTAAACTGACCCCTTGTATTTGTGATTGGAGGGGTGTTGCTTTGACAAAAGGTGGAGAAGGTATAACTGACAGTTGAATCGGCCAATCAAATATCTCAGTCTGTGTCGTAGTTTCTTAGTAACCAATCGTTGGAGACGATGGGTGGGACTTATTCTTGCGTCGCCTCTTGCTACCGGGGTAACGGAGTTTTGAGGTTGCACGGAATGTTGCCGGTGTAGCAGGAACTCCCGCCATTTTTCAATCAGCTATAAACCCTCTTGTTTGTTTATGTAATCAGCACGTCCCTCAAAACAGTATCTACGCGATCTACAGTCGCTGCGGACAGGGGATTGGTACGTCGCTTTGGCCTGGAGAATCGACTACAACACGGACCTGAGCGCCGTAAGAAAGCCCGCCATACCAGCTCTGACGGGCCGCCTTTCGCGCTTCCATCCCCGGCACCCAGGAGCTTCCGCTCACTCCTCACACTCTCTTCAGGCATCTCACCATGACCCCACCGGCTCCCTCAAGCCAGCGGATTTAACACGGGAGATGTAACTGATCGATAACGCCGTACTTTTGTTTGGGTTTTGTTTTCCTAAAAGTAAGTAAAGCAGCGCGCGCTAGCCTAGCCCGATGCTACGCCGCTGAGACGCGCGGATTCACGGCATATTCAGTTCAAGCTGAGATTGAGCGGGGGGTTAGTTCAGTAGTTCACTTTGCAGACATATCCAGGACCGCAGCGAGCCCACCATGGCACCGTTACTAGGCCGGAAGCCGTACCCTTTGGTTAAGCCGCTGTCGGAGCCGCCGGGCCCAGGAGAGGAGGTGTTCATCATCGAGCACACTAAAGAGGCCTTCAGGAACAAAGAGTATCCTTTCTCACTGTCTCCACCATCCACTTACAAGCACTAGACATCCAAACACGTGCTCGCAAGACTCTCGAACCCTTGTTTCCACGGGGTCGTGGAGTCTGAGCGTGTGCGAGCGCGGGGTTTGCATTTATGCGTTTATTATTGTTTTCATCTTGCGCGCTGCATCTCATTGTAACGCTAACCGGCTAAAGGTGACCATGACGTTTAGATCAGCTGGGGCTTAACTCTTAAGACAGGGCTAAATGTTGTATTTGTCTGATTTTTGAGTACTGAAGCCTGATGGATTACGTGATGTTGAGGGGTTGTTGTCGTCCTGTGTGTTTTAGAGCGAGCTAGTGTTAGCGAGCTAGCTTCAGGACGCACAGTGTGTGTGACGTCTGGCTGAACAGTTTCTCATCCGACCTGCCATGACTCAATCTTGTGTAACACACACACACGAGCCCGCGCTTATTTACAGGCAGAGAAATATGTGATGAGAGCTTATAGATTGATGCTCCTGAACAGCCAACCATCTGTTGAGTGAGACTGTGTAATAGTTATCTATATGCTAGGAGTGTGTGATTGTGATTGTAACTTACACACACAGTTTTAGCTCAGGCTGCTGCTGAGCGAGGTCATTTGCGCGCGAGATGTTTTCCGCGCGCCACGTGAATTTGGTCATGGGTGACAGGATGAGTAGAGATGAACTTTAGGGCGTTAGCAACCAAGATTTTACTTCTCTGGTGTATGCTGTTTAACATTTGTGAAATATTAGATTTTCCCCCGTCTTTTTTTGTAGCTATAACTAGATGCTATAACTAGATACTTGCTCTAGACAGATTCAATTTGAATTGCTATTTAAGCGTGTTTTTATTTATCCCACACAAAATCTCTTATCTGACAGATATCACTGCACTAGGTTTCCAGAGAAACTACTCCTGTCTTTAAACAGCATAAAAAAAGAAAGTGACCCGCATGTGTTACGGAATCAAAAAAACTAGCCAATCAGAAACGCTCACTGCCTGTCAATCACTCTGCGCGTTCGGGGCTTGTGACATCTGGTTGGCTGCCGTGTCTGCGGAGGGCGGGCCTTTAGAGTGAAGGCGTGTTGCTGAAAGGACGTAGGGAAGTTTTATTCAGATTGCAAAACGATTGAGTTTGCGGTTGCGGCTTATGATTTTCAAAACTGTCTGACTAGTTCGTCAAGATTTAATCACGTGATTAAACTTTAGTCCTGCTTTTAGATCCATTTAAGTCAGCACCTAAAAGTAGACGATTTTCCCATCATTTAGCGTGTGTTCTAGGTTTACTTTTATTCTAGATTTGCCAAATTTAGTGTTTTAATCAAGTTTTGTGACATCGCTTTAAATTATACATGTAATGATAGAATAATACACCAGGTGATATATTGATTAATCAGATATTTGGCTTCTATCTGCTATTAAGTTTTGCTTGTCTGATTAAAAGAAGTGTTACACCATCCGATAAGCATCATCCTTGTGTCAGTTGTAAAATCTACTGACAGCGATGTCATAGTTAAAAAAAACTAAATAAATAAAAAAAGTTTTGTTTTTAAACTGAGTAATTTTGTCTAAATCTTGTTTGCTGTCATTAAACACCCAGGTTTCTAGATATACTGACATTGGGCATTAAAGCCCATGTTGGGTGACCACTAATAATTATGCTTTGATACACATTTATGTAACACGTGAACAGTGCAAGATTAACTTACACAAGTGTTTATCTTGGCTCTGAAATGATTTCAACTTTTCAGAGTGCTTGTAATAACAGTTTTGCTGAGGCTGTTGTATTTTTATTTTTATTTTATTTTTTGTTACCATTACTGTTTTTAATTGCAAGTGTAATTATTAAAATGTGTTCATGCGGTATCTGCTGCTGCTGGACCTTTAATTATTGAGCTGCTGTGCCACACACATGCATTAATTATGAATGAGTCTCTCTCAGAGGATGGACAGCGGAGCTAACATCACTTGATTGCCTCTGCTTTGGAAGTACTGCTTGAGATTTCAGAAGTTTCAGAAGAGCTGGAAGCGATGTAGTGGTAAATTTTATTTATTTTTTTTATTTATTTATTTTTTTTGTCCTTAACACTGTTGTTCAGAGAGTATGAAGCTCGACTGCGCAGGTATGCAGAGCGGATATGGACGTGTAAAAGCACTGGCAGCAGCCAGCTCACACATAAGGAGGCATGGGAAGAAGAACAGGAGGTCACAGAGCTGTAAGTAACAAAAACGAGTGGGTGAATGAATGAACTCGGAGCATCATTTAGTTGTCAAGTTGTTTTCAAAGTCTCTTTCTGACTCTGGATGCATCAATATTCCGAGATTTACTGACCTTTTTTTTTTGGCTGTGTCTCAAGCAATCAGTGCTTAACCTAGCATTTTTGGGTGTCCAAACCACAGAAATGCTTAAGTACCCTAAAATTTGGCTAATAACCTAAAACAGGAAAAAAAAAAAAAAAAAGAAATCTTGTTCAGAATATTAATAAAAACTTTGTTGCAGTGATCGTAAAATAATGCAGTTTTGTGGTTTGAGAACACCTGGAAATAGGGGTGGGTGGTATGACAAATTCAATTTCACGGTATAACTTATTTTATTTCACAGTAACAGTATACAGTATTCAGCATTTTAAGTGGATCAAAAAAGTTCGTCAAAGTTGTCCTAAGACAAGAACGGGTGGTTTTAGGACGGCTTTGAAAGGTTTTGATCCACTTCAAATGTTGACTAGTGTATTTCATGATATAGTTATTTATATATGTAGTTATTATGAACATAGACAAAAAGGGATTTATATGATAAATAAATTCATTAAATAAATAAATTAAAAAACTTAGAAATAAAAAGTACTTCACCTTGTTTGAATTTTCTTTTTCTTTTAATTATTTATTTAGTGAAAACATTCAACTTGTAGATTAACTGCCCCCAGTTTATTGATATTAAATGCTACTTTTAGGTACAATTAAACCTTAAATAAGGTGTTTCTGAATTTTTTTACATCTCATGTTATTGTTTTACTTCCGTTTATAATATATAAATACTTTATATTACAATATTTTATTAATAATAAATTACATTTACTTCCTTTTAATTTTGTAGAATACTATTAATAGTTATAATGTTTAAATTTGTTCCCTGGTGTCTGCTTATTATTATACTGTGTTTTAAGAGGCTTGTTTAGCTCTTTTTGTAATATCTGGCAACCCCTCACCTCAAGCTTTAATCGAGAGGGAAGAGTTCAAAAGTGACTAGGAGGAGAGCAGCAGTATGCAAACTGAACATCAGCTACTGTTAATGCTGACTAAGAAGTTTAAACTGTACACGCCTATAACCACGTCATTATTTGATTTCAGCCTGGTGAAGACTGATACGCCATTCATATTCGCCTCTCACTGTGTGCGCGCACACGTGTGCGTCCTCTGCATTGTTAAAATGTGATTGGTAAATTTGTGCATCAAGTTGAGAGACGTATCGAATCAGAAGAGTTTGTTATCAGCTGGATACTATTAGTGTCCAATTGTTTGGAGTTAGAAAAATTTAATACATTCTGATCGGCCATCTGTTTCCTTAATATATAATAAAATTATTGACTGCATTACAAAACCTCTTTCTATTAAGTCTATTTGGAATAGGGCATTATCTGACCTTAATTTTATCTGTCGACTGGGAGAGAGTGTGGTCTAACCTCAGCTTAACATCTAAAAACTTGGCTCATCGTCTTATTCACTTCAAAGTCATTCATAGAGCATACATAACCCCTTACAAAAGATTCAAAATTAAACCACAACCAAATTTTAACTGCCATATATGTAATACTGCATCATCAGGTACTTTTCTTCATATGCTTTGGGAGTGTCCTACCGTCATTAATCTATGGACACATGTAAACCTGGTTTTATCCTCCTTACTACAAATTGATTGCTTTGCTAAACCAAGTTTGTGTCGTCTTGATGATTCTGGTCTCAGTATGAGCTTAATACAAAAGAGAATGTTGTTTGCTGGTTTTAAAGCTGCGAAGAAGACAATAATATAGAACTGGTTTACACCACACATGTGTGGAAAAACATATTGGATCCATAGCCTCCTGAAAACAGTGACTTGTGAATGTACAACAGCACGAATTAATGGGGCCAAGCCTTCAACTATTGATGCTTGGCAGGGTTTTTTCTTTAACATACTCAATTATAAAAAGGAATGACTTTGTTTTTTTTTCCTCTCTCTCCTTTTTGACTGGACTTTTAAAGTATTGATTATATGTCTGTTTTGAATGGATGTTAAGATGTTGTGTTTTGAAAATAAAAAGTTGATAACAAAAAAAAATGAAAAATATAATATGGGCTGTTGCATTCTCAATATTTAGTAATTTTGCCTCAGATACAGCATAGATTTGCTTTAACAAGCAGGTTGTTCATTACCACGGCAACCGTTTGCACGTCCACATTGAATATGATTCTCGTGTGTAAAAATAAACTACGCATAACAGGCGGAAAGATGCCGATGCATTATTTAAGGCTATTTCTATCCGTTACGACATTGATAATTGAACTGTTGTAGTCAAGATTCATAATGCATCCTCCATTGTGAGCCTGTGCGCTCCTCTAAACTTTCCGGGTGTTGCACCTTTGTTTCCGACAATATTACGTTATTAACAAACCTTTGTTTAGAAAATTGAATCCTTTGTGTATCCTCCTGATCTGCTCGTTAGTCTTTCTCCATGTTTCTTTGACAAATGGCATTGACAACGTCTCAGTCTCATGTGGTGAGTTAACCACGCCCACTCATTTTATTTTGCGGTAACGAGATATACCGTCAAACCACCGAGACCTACCTGGAAATATCAGAATTTTTAAAATTGGAAAAGTCACAAATCTTCAGTCATAGAAGAATTGATTCAGTGCGACAGGCGGTTTGAACTGATTCACAGAAATGTCTTACCAACTGGTGCCAACACTGTTTTTGCTACTGACATTTGAATCGCAGTCATTTGTCACACCTGCCTTAACACATTTTATATTTACATTGTCAGTGGTATCAAAAATATATCAGGAATTCAGTATTTCATCCTATTTTTCATCCAGTATTTTTTTTTTTTTTAATGGCTGGGGCCAGCTCTAAAATTTTATTGGCTTAAAATTGTTCTTGCAATTAAAAAAAAAAAAAAAGTAATAATCAGTAACCATTTAAAGGTACAGAAATCCACTGGGTGTGGGAAACCTTTAATTTCCTGCTAATCTGCTGTATAGCAGAGAGCTTGTAAACTAAACTATTGTCAGGCTGTTGTGTTGAGGGAATGTCATTATGACCAAACCTCTGCTCTCTGATTGGTGCACTTTTGCCTTCAACCCCTTCCAATCTAATAAGAGAGTGTATTATTGATTGAGTCATCAGCAATCAGGGTAGAAAAATGCTTTGCGTTTTTACTTAGTAAAACAATTTCAAGTAAAAATGTGACCTGCTCAACTGATTTGTAAACAGCTTTCTGTGTGAGTGACAGATTGAAAACAGTTTAGTCTCATAAGCTGCTTATGTAACCAGACACTCATACACTCAGAATGGTTTGCTGTACAGACCATATAGAGCATTATGCTGCTGTAAGGGTCAGTGTGTTTTTGAAGCTATTTTTACAGTTCATTCTTCACTCCTGTTTCTCTCATCTCCCTCTGCTGGTCATAAAGTGTATTAAGTAATTTTGTTTTCATACCAGCTTAACTGGTTATGAATCCTCCCCCAAATAAACGAAGGCCATATAAACCAGACCTTATCAAATGCCAATTATTTATTTATTTTTTTGTCCTTTAAAGTACGTCTGGCTTTTGTGACCCAGGGTTTTTTTTTTTTTTGTTTGTTTGTTTTTTAGTTCATATCGTTTAGCTTTGAAGTCATCTCTATACCATTATACTCTTAAGTCATTACTGTTCACTTTTAGCAGAAATTTACATTCAGGTTTTGCACTTTCTTTTCTGGTGGGAATTTGGAACAAACACATTCATGACATAAATAGTAACCTTGTTTTCGAATATGGTTAGTACGACTGTCATTAATATTTTAGATACCAGTGAAATTTCACAATTCTTGATTCCTAACTAATACAAAGACAAGTAAAGAATGTTATAAAATAAAAACAAATTAGAAGCAATAGCACTAATGAATACAATGGAGCTAGGGGTGACCCCGAATAGCCGAAGATTCGATGCTTTGATAGGAGGAGCCTGATTCGACTCCCAATCTCACAATCAAATATTCGCGGGGTATTATGATCATGCCTTTTTGGCCTGATTTCACACAGAACTACCAGATTTCTCCCAATAAGTTAATATACAGCCTATTAAGATAATGCTGTAAATAAGAATCTGAAAAGGAAGCTTTAAATATTTAAACGTGCGTGAATAAATCCAACCACCTCTATAGATTTAAGTTTCACTTTCCATAACCCATGACAGGAGCATCCTGGCGGCAGGGATTTAAATCTTTAACAAGACTCAAATCCAAGATTGGATTTTTTTGGATCAGGTAGATACAAGTGATTTCAGACACATCAAAACATTTCAGCCGGTTTATATATATCGTGTATATATTATTTATCTCGTATAAGATGCATCTGGTTGAGTTGCGCTGCAGTAAGCGCTTCATTGTAGCTTACTATACGGTGATCATCTCTTCAGTGCGTAGTGTGAGCACTACAAACGACAATGCATAATATTAACAGTGTTTCCTCTGGGATTTTTTTCCAACTGTGGTGGCGGGACTATTTCCCATGGATTCCTTTTCTTTCTTGCTTTCTTGCTTTCTTGCTTTCTTTCTTGCTTTCTTGCTTTCTTTCTTGCTTTCTTGCTTTCTTTCTTTCTTTCTTTCTTGCTTTCTTGCTTTCTTTCTTTCTTGCTTGAAAATATGAACAAGATGTTTATAGCCTTTATCTGTAGCCATTTCAAATTAGAGACAACCACAGCATTTTAATCATGATCCAAACAAAGATGCTGCATGCATGAACTATTTCAGATGTAGATTATAATGCATTTCAAAATCTGAAACAGAATAGTCTGACTTTATCTTTGTGAATTTATGCTACATAAAACATCTGCATGAAACAAACAGCGTGCGGTTTAATGTACATGCAAATTCACTCTCTGACAGCAGGTGGTGCTTATGGATCAGGCAATATAGCATTTCATTGGTTACCGATGAAAACAAAGCAGCGCTGCAGTGTTTTTTTATTATTACATGCAATATACAGAGAAAAGATTAGAAGAAAATGTCATTTAAACTTTTTTCAAGACAGTCGGTTCTCCTCAGAAATGCATTCATATAAGCCCCCACTCCGAATTCAATATTTAGGATTTTCTTTCTATAATTCACGCATAGTGAACAGTGAGCTTGTTCTGACTGTTGCAGTATTTTCTCCTTCTCCTCCATATTGTGCAGTAATTCGCGAACATTTAGCAGAGAAATGAAGAGGTCGCACCACAACAGTGTTGCACTCGCACAAATGCTCCCAAATATATTTTGGGGTTGCAAAGATAAAATTTTGCAAAATGGTCGCAATTTCGAGCCCTGTCATATAAAACAAGTATAAATAGTGACTAAACCCGACCCATTATTAATGCATGTTAACCAGGAATCACTCTCACTTTACTCCTTAAATCCTAATAAAATAAAGAGCGACTATATGCAGTGGTTTTGACTATTTTTTTGTCTCATGCAGCGCGCTGCCTGCGTCTGAGTAACAAACTGTGCATATTAACCGGTGAACTCTGTTCATATTTATAAGCCCGAACAGTCAGTAAGCGACAGGTGTTTGGAAACGCTGTTTTGTACTGATGAGTCTGCTGCGGTACGGCCTGCTGAATGTGCTGCTTCTCTGCCGCTCGCTGCACAAAATAGATGCCAAGAGAGGCGACACTGTCCCGGGAGAGTCAGACCTCGTGCTCGCGGGGCAGTACTGGAGACATTTTTCCAACTGAACCATAACTAAGGTTTATCCCAAAAAGTTGCTAGGTTTGTCAGTATGTACCTGTTATGGATAAAAGCCGCAAAAAGAGTCTGAAAGTTTTTATATATAAATAAATAAATAAATAGCTAAAGTCGCTGTGTGTGTGTGTGTGAGAGACGCGGGAGCTGCTGGCAGTGGGGGGTGGATATTTGTGGTGGTCAATCAGTGTGGATATTTTGTTGGGCTGCCACAAATAAATAAATGTATTAGGAAACACTGGTTGATCCAGTTTGTAGCTTTGCATGACGACTCGACGACGTGCGCATGAGTTACACAATTTACACAGGTCATCCAAATGAGGTCAGAAAAGTGGAATTCATATGTATGGGAAACACTGCGCAACTTTCACGCTGGCCATCAGGTAGTCCTTATTGTCAAGCCCTGCACTGGTTAACCATAACTTGTCTAAAATCATTGGCTGTCACATACAATACATGCTCTATTATCAGTACAGACAGGAGAATTTTTTCATCAAGTGTGGTGGCATATTATCAAAATTAAAGTGTCACAGTAACTTTGTTTTAAACTCGTAGCCATTGTTTGGTCTGATTTTTGGCAGGCTTCAGGAGGAGTACCCAGTGTGGTTTGAGAAGCCGGTTCTGGAGATTGTGCACCATAACACAGTATCTCTTGATAAGCTAGTGGATCTGGTCTGGGTGGAGATTCTCACCAAGTATGCTGTGGATGAGGAGTGTAACTTCTTGGTATGTACTTGGATTTAATATTTGGACTAAAACAAAATGTACGGTGGGAATTTTGTCAGTTGGAATTTGTTTAAAATCCAAATAAGTGGGTTACCATTGTCCTGGAAAACTTGCAAATGTCAAGGAGTTTTAAAAGTTACTCTATAACTGTAATTCTTCCTCTCTTGTCTACTTATGCTCAGTTCAAAGTATTTGCTTAGATCAAACCTACAATGGTAAAAGTATTATCTGTGTAAAAGTAACTAATGGAAAAGGCAAGGACAGTTCCCATCTTCCAATTCTTTTGTTTGCTCTTTATGGATGTGAAATAGTAATTCTGTCTCTCTCTCTGTAAGGTTGGCAAGGATAAGACATTGAGGGTGAAAGTGATAAAGATTCATCCGCTGGAGAATCCTCCAGAAGAAAATGTGGAGAAAAAGATGGAAGGTGCTTGTGATTCTCCATCCAGTGATAAAGAGAATGCTAGTCAGGAGAACCTGAAGAAGGAGCCACAGTCCAAAGAGGAGGACAGCAGGAGAGAGAGTCTTTGTGAGTCTTAGCTGCTCTTCATGGTCATCCTCTTCACGATATATTGTAATAATATAACTGTTGGTTCATGTTCAAATGATTAGTAGCCTAATTGTAATCTTTTATACTTTTTACATTTAAGTAGAAAATGAGTTTCTTTGCGAGTTAAAATGTAATAACAAATATTTTTTGCTTTACTGTTTTATTTTATTTTTTATTTTTTTGGTCTGTAGCTGATAGGGCCCGCCGCTCGCCCAGAAAACTCCCAACCAGTATGAAAGAAGAGAAGAAGAAATGGGTCATGCCCAAATTTCTGCCCCACAAGTATGATGTCAAACTTCTCAATGAGGACAAAGTTATCAGTGACGTTCCTGCAGACAGCCTGTTCAGAACTGAGCGGCCTCCCAACAAAGAAATAATGCGCTACTTCATCAGACACTACGCTCTGAGGTTGGGCTCGGGAGAGAGCGCCCCCTGGGTGGTGGAGGATGAGTTGGTGAAAAAATACAACCTGCCAAGCAAATTCAGCGACTTTTTACTGGACCCTCACAAGGTGGGGTACATAAATGTGGTGCTTCAGGAAAAAGTGTTTGGTTTTTGTTTTGTTTTTTTGTGGAAAATTGTTTTATTATAGTAGATTTTCTTCTATCTGTTTAGTTTTTGGCAGAAAACCCATCAGCTAAGAGGAAAAGCATGAGCTCACCGGAAGGTAAACCCAATAAGAAGCTGAAGGCTGCAGAGACAGGAAACGACAGTGAGGGAGTCAAAGTAAAAGGGGAAAAGAAGAAAAAGAAAAAAGATTCCCAGAACATACCTCTCAGCCCAACTCTCTGGGGTCATATGCAGGCATGTATAATACTAACCAAAGCATAAAAGCACTCTTCACATAAATCACTAGATTCTGTTAGTCAACCAAGAAAAAAGGATTCTGATACATTAACCCTTTAGGCGCCAGGGATGTTTTGGGAAAAATGCTGGATTTTGACATCAAGATTTCAAAAGCTTGTGATTTGAAAGGGCTTAAAGATAGAGATCTACTGTAAATTAGAAAAATGTTGGGCATGACCGAAAGTTTATGTGGAGTGTAAATATACTCATCTAATTTGCATATTATGACGTCATCAGGGGCGGCCATCTTTAATTTCATCATATTCAGGAAATAGATATTGAATTGATGTTTGAACTTATTTGCATGTTTTGTCTTTTTATCCTCTTTCCAAATGATCAGAAAAGAGGAAACCAACAATAAAACAAGAGAAAGTTCTAAATTATTACTATATTACTATACTATATATAGTATTAAAACGCATGTGAACAGTAGCCTACTTTTTGATCAGTTCATCAGTAGTTTTCAGGAAATAATAGATATTGCCCTGCCACCCCCATCCCCATTGGGCAAAGGGTCGAAATGATCACTTGTTTGTGCTTCGTGAACACTCTCACCTTGCACGGCGGCACCATTGAGCTGCAAAGATGTACTGGGAGAAGCGCGATTATTAGAAGTCATCTTTCTTTCTTTATTAGCTTAGAAGACAGATTGTCATTTCCAAAAGGCAAATATTCCCCTTCAGAGTCGGAATCGACAAATAACATGTGCAACGCATCCTCACGGTACAACTTTTTATTAGCCGTTTGGCGATTTTTCTCTCACAATTTACTCGCACGCTATGAACTGAACTGCTTCCGCATCAATGACACGATAGCTCACTTGCTCTGCCATTTCCTCCAACACTTTGAATAGGAACATGATGTCATTTTGGTCTAGAATTGAAGTACTACATGTCTGCCATCTAGTGGTAGGGAATACAAATGAGATTACACCATATTAGGAACTACAGTCTATTTTATTAAGTATGACGTCTTGTTGCAATTTTGCGACTTTGGTGCTTAGAGGGTTAATCACTCTATAAATTTATGTATAGTTTGTTAGGATCGGACAATATTTGGCCGAGATGCAACTATTTGAAAATCTGGAATCTGAGAGTGCAAAAAAATCTAAATGTTGAGAAAATCGCCTTTAAAGTTGTCCAAATGCAATGCATATTACTAATCAAAAATTCAGTTTTAATATATTTACAGTAGGAAATTTGCAAATTATCTTCATGGAACATGATCTTTACTTAATGTCCTAATGATTTTTGGCATTAAAAGAAAAATCAATAATTTTGACCCATACAATGTATTATTGGCAATTGCTACAAATATATCCCATCGACTTGAGACTGCTTTTGTGGTCCAGGGTCACATATAATATGACGACATGTTTTATTGATATATACAGATTGTGTAGATAAACTTTAAAGTTTACTCTGCTCTTCACCCATTTTACTGGAGACTTACTTTAACGTGTTTCGGGAGGAGAGGATGAATTTACGTGTTGTTAATCCCACAGCTCGGATTCAGCGCAAACTAACATGGCGGCGCCCATCACCCGGCTAACATGGTCATTATAAAAGTGTTTAAACTACAAAATACATTTACTTCCACATATTTCAGAATTGGTATATCAGATATTTTTATAATATAGTGAGTATATTTTTGAATATTAATAAAAAGAAAAACAAAATAAAGGCGATCCATGTGTCATACAAACTCACGTGTGAAAGGGTTAATGGGATTTTCAAGAGATATAAATGTTATTTATTCTTTAAATATTTGTTGGATTTATTTATTTTTCTGTATTTTTTCGCTCAGGTGAAGAAAGTTAATGGATCTCCCTTAAAAATGAAAAACTCAGGTACATCTAAGAAATGTGATGGGGAAAATATCCTCAGCACCCCAAAATCAAATAAAAAGCAGGGAGACAAAAAATCCACTGACCCCAAAAAGAACCGAAAGAGTGGGGTCACCAAGACTCCCAATAGCCAGAAGCTCTCCAAAAAGGAGGATAGAAGCGCTGGAAGCGCTAAGAAACCCAAAATGAAGCAGATGACCCTTTTGGATCTTGCCAAAAGCCCACCTGCCACATCTAGCCCAAAAAAGCGAGGCCGAAGTTCAAGTACTGGCTCTGCTAAGCTGGGCAAACCTTTGCCGCCCATGGCCTTACATCTCCTTCGGTTTTACAAGGAGAATAAAGGCAAAGAAGACAAGAAGACCACTCTATCCTCACTGGTGTCTAAGGCGGCAAAAACTCTGTCTGCAGAAGATCGTGGCCGGCTTCCTGAGGAGCTGAAAGAACTGGTGCAAAAACGCTGGGAACTGCTTGAGCAGAAACGCCGATGGGCCCTTATGACCGAGGAGGAGAAACAGGATGTTCTGCGGCAGAAGCGCCAGGAAATCAAGCAGAAGCTTCGTGAGAAAGCCAAAGAGCGGCGAGAGAAAGAGATGCAGGTGAGACGGGAGATGTCACGCCGTTATGAAGACCAGGAGCTCGAAGGCAAGAGCTTGCCTGCGTTCCGTTTGTTCGACATGCCCGAGGGGCTTCCCAACACCCTCTTTGGTGACATAGCCATGGTAGTTGAGTTCCTTCACTGCTACTCTGGCCTCCTGATGCCTGATGACCAGTATCCTATCACCTCTATCACTCTGATGGAGGCTTTAGCTGGAGAGAAGGCAGGTTTCCTCTACTTGAACCGTGTGCTGGTGGTGCTGCTGCAAACGCTTCTGCAAGATGAGCTGGCGGAAGGTTACAGTGAACTGGACATGCCGTTATCTGAGATTCCTCTGACCATGCACTCCGTGTCCGAGCTGGTGCGCTTGTGTTTGCGGCCATCGGATGCCCATGAGGAAGAGAGCGCCCGCGGCTCGGATGACTGGCAGCCCGGTGTGGGCTACGATGACGTGGTGAGCAGTGAGTTCTTGGAAAAGCTGGAGACGTCGGAGGTGTTTGAACTGAACTCTCAGGAGAAGGTCAGCCTGCTGATGGCGCTGTGTCATCGTATCCTCATGACCTATTCTGTGGAAGATCATGTGGAGGCCACTCATCAGCGATCGGCCGAGCTGTGGAGGGAGCGGCTTGCCACGCTTAAAGAAGTCAATGAACGCAAAAAGGCAGAGAAGCAGAAACGCAAAGAGCAGATGGAGGCAAAAACTGATGGTAGCGGAGAGGTACTAAATAGGGCAGATAGGATGAAAGACTCAAATGTGAAAAAAGAGACACCTAAGGTCCCTGCCAAAGTGGAACCAGAGCCGGAGGACATGATCAGCACAGTGAAAAGCAGACGCCTTATGTCCATTCAGGCCAAGAAGGAAAAGGAAGAGCAGGAACGGCAAAACAAAGGTGAGAGACAATTAGAGTGCCAGAAACTAGGTTAAAAAAAAAACAACTGGTTGAAAGTGAGAATGAAGTGGTATTCCAGAAACCTGCAAAGAGTAATGGAGAAAAATGATAACTTTTAAGAGGTGTAAGAAATAAAACCAGCAGCACAAGAGGAAAGTAGGGTAAGGAGACAATGAAGACTGTCTCAAAGCAGCATGTGAGATTTTCTTTGAAAATAACCTGACTCTTTCCTCATTTTGAAGTAAAATGGGTTGTGAACATTTACACTTCTAAAATCAAGTACATTTATTCAGGAAAGGCACATTAAATTGATTAAATTGAGCAAATTAATTGAACTTTCTACCCATAAAAGAATCCTGAAAAAGTGCATCATGGTTTCTTGAAAAATGTTTAACAGCACAACTGATAATAAGATGAGAAGAAACGTTTTTTGAGCACCAAATCCGAATATTAGAATGATTTATGATCATGTGGCACTGAAGACTGGAATAACAGCTGCTGAAAATGTAGGTTTGCCATTACAGGAATTAACAAGTTATTTTAAAATATAATAGGAAAAAAAATGTTTTTTAATTATTTAATTTCACAGTACTGCAGTTTTTTTCTTTCTAATATTCAAATAAATGTAGCCTTGGAGAGCATAAAGGACTTTCAAAAACATTAAAAATCTTACCAACCTCAAACGTTTGAATGGTAGTGTGTATCTAACTTGCTTTAGTGAATACTTTATTCCAAAGGGTATGGGAATTCACTTTACAATTAATATAATTTTGACCTTGTCTACACTGGACAAGTTTGTGCCATGTAGATTCAAAATATTTGAAATGCACCAAGTAAAAAACCTTAGAGCTGCATAATGGAACTGCAGGAGTTACATGTCATGATGGAAAACATTTAAAAAAACAAATTTTATTTTAAACTGTTGTATATGCATCTGCTGCAGAGCGTATGGAGAAGGAAGCGGAGGAGGAGCGAATCAGGAAGCAGAAAGTCGCAGCAGAGAAAGCCTTCCAGGAGGCCGTCACTAAAGCGAAGCAGGTGCTGAGGAGAACACCACTGGGTACCGACCGCAATCACAACCGCTACTGGCTGTTCTCTGATGTGGTTCCTGGCCTGTATATTGAGAAGGGATGGGTTCATGAGAGTATAGACTACACATTCACTCTTCCTCCTGAAGAGGAGCCGGTGTTGACTGAGGAAGACAAAGAGGAGGAGACGGAAGGTTGGTCTATCATTTTCTAAAATACAGATTTTTTTTGTTTGTAGTAGTAGGGCAAAATTAACAGATACAAGTTATTAACAATACTTCTTGGAAGAGTGTAAATATTGGCCACATAAAATTGTTAATTTGATATGCTAACTTTTCTGCTAAAGTACTAAATCTGTTGTTCACAGATTTTGTTCGCAACTCTTTTTGTTGGTACAAACAGTTGTTTTTTTGGTTCTTGGTACAAGCTTTTATTCAACCAGTGGAAAATGCTGTTATTTACAGCAAAAAAAATAATAATAATTTTTGAATGTGTCTGTTCAGATGGAGAGAAAGAGGATGAGGGCAGCATAGTCAGCACTTCTAATGAAAATGGCCAGCAGGGGGCACCAGTGCCTGAGTCCTGTATTGAGACCACTGTGCCCAAACAAGGCCAAAACCTCTGGTAAGTGTTCTTGCAAATTCCCAGTTGTATCGTTGGTGTCTGGGAAATCAGCCTTTAGGTAATTTGTGGCTCCGAGCTCTTTTTGTATGAGACTATGCATTGTTTTGTAGCAGAGAATTCCAAAAAGAAAAATGGGCTAAAATGAGTTGTAATGAAGATTTACAGTCCCATGGATCAGGACATGGCATGACATCTGTCTGGACATCAGTTTTGGGCAGCAACACAAATGCTTGTTCTTAAATTGTTTTCCCAGGTTTGTGTGTGATTCACAAAAAGACCTCGATGAACTAATAGGAAGTCTTCACCCTCAGGGAGTAAGAGAGAGTGAACTCAAAGGCAGGCTCCAGTTTAAGTGAGTATATACGTACACGCACTCATCTCCTTTCCGGAAAACGGATCTTTTCACACCTTACTTGCTTTCAATCCCAGGAAAATGGATTAATAATGAAGATTTTGTCTTTGTTTTAGTTACCAGGACATCTTGCATTCCATTCATCTGACTAAAAAAGGTAACCCAGGCCTGAAGGCCTGTGACGGATACCAGGAGCTGCTTAAATTCTTGTGCAGTGACATTATCGAGGTAGCATCTCGTCTGCAGAAAGGAGGTCTTGGATACATGGAGGACACATCTGAATTTGAAGAAAGGGTGAGAGATATTAAGACTGCATGGGATGGGCACTATAACCGGTATCTTTTTTCACGGTATGGTAATGGTACATGTTACTCGCCAGCCAGGGACATGGATATCTGTCACTTTGAACCTACCTGACCTCTCACTTGTGCTTTTAGGTGCGTGACTTGGAGAAGCTGCAGGACTTTGGAGAGTGTTTGATCGCCCTGCAAGAGAGCGTGATCAAGAAGTTTCTGCAGGGCTTCATGGCACCCAAACAGAAGAAGAAAAAGAAGACTGGTGGAGAGGAGAGCACGACAGCGGAGGAAGTGGATGATCAGAAGAGACTTGCTGAAGAGGCCAGGGTGAGTGTGTTATGAATACGGTTACAAGATACTAACATTGTAGTAGCTTATTTCATGATTCTCAATACCGTAGCCAAAAAATATATAAAATAGGTAAAATATGGGTAAAATTTATAAATATGACTAAATAATAACAAAATAAAACAATGGAATGTATTCTTCATGTCCTTGTGAAGTGAACATTGTAGCATTGTTGGCATTAACGAACAAGCAGAAATAAAGGGAAAGAAACAAATTTGTCTTCATTAGTACTAGCAAAAACATGAGAAGGTGAAACAAGTTCAGAAAACACACTAAGGCTGCATTTAATTTATTAAAAAGAAACTATTCTTATCAAAAACACTCGCTATGTTTTTGTGGAAACTGATGTATATTTTTCAGGATTATTTGAATAGAAAAAAAAAAAAACAGCATTTATTTAAATAGATTTTTTTGTAAAAGTCTTTACTCTTACTGATCAGTTTAATGCATCCTTGCCAGAGAAAGTGAGTGCAGAGTGGATCGGCAACAATTTCCTTTACGCACTCCAAGCATTCAATAATCACTCCTCTCCGCTGACCATTTCCCACTCACTTCTCGCTTGTTAACAGAAACGCTGCTTCACCTTCACTGCATAACGAAATCTGCGCTAATAGCTGCTTCACTCTAAAAGTATGTCAGTATCTTTGAAATATCACAAGTTCTGTCAAGAACATACACTCACAAGAAGAATAAATACACAATTCTAGAAGAAAAGCTTCAATGTAGTTTATTAGAATGCTAACACTAAGCAAAAATCTATAGTCCTTTTGAAAGGAAAAAAATCTGGTGTTAATCTATATTATTGAGAAATGAGTGTGCCTATGCTCACATACTTGCTGAATAAAAATAGTAATTTCTTTGTGCCCAGATTTTGAAGGGTAGTGTATGCGTGTATTCACATTCTCACACAAAACGTCTTCTGCATATTGAATTTCTAGGTAGCAACCGCGGTGGAGAAGTGGAAAACTGCCGTCCGCGAAGCTCAGACTTTCTCTCGTATGCACGTTCTGCTCGGCATGCTGGACGCCTGCATCAAGTGGGATATGTCTGCAGAGAACGCTCGCTGTAAAGTGTGCCGCAGGAAAGGTGAGATACCTGAAGTTCAACCTCAAAACCTGTGAAGCATTTTTTGATGTGTGCGTTTTAGAGGCTTTAAAGTGTATTTTATGCAGTGGGTAAAGTCTGCAAAACTATGAAATGACACTTTGCAACTTTGTATTATGTAGTGACCAAAAAATTTATATTTAGTCATTTTCAGAGTTGCCACCCTTTGTCTAGATTCCAACTCTGCGTACTCTGGACATTCATTCAACCCACTTTTTGGGCTGCATCCTGAGATGCTTTTTATACCACATTGAGCAAGTTGTTGCTGGACTCTCGGTGACTGCTTTTCCTCTATCCAGTTCAATTAATCAAGCATTTCTTTTAATTAATTTTAATTTCAAGAAGGCACAGTTTATATTGGTCTATAACATTTCAAGTATGTTCTAACTTTGTTAGGTCATGTTCAGTGATTCACATTAATTACCTAGACTGTAACGGCCTTACACGGTTTCATAATTGAAAATATACTTTTCTCAGTCTCTCAGATTGATGCAATAAACTTCAAAATGTACAAAAATGTATGGCAGGGTCCACCTACCATAGTCTCTTAAAAACTTGGGAAACACTACTGCATGTGAAACACATGACCTTCAGACTCTGAGAGTAGTTACTTTACACCTTTAGGGTATGAAATATAGAGTGAAACACACAAGGGACTGAATGACCATCAAAGAGAGAATGTCTGAGATTTAAACGGCACCTGTTGCTGTAATGCGAGCAGCACACAAAAGGAAGTACTGCGTGGTAACAGGAAGATTTAACATGTAATTGATCTGGTTTATGATTGTCTTTCTCCGTAGGAGAGGATGATAAGTTGATTCTCTGTGATGAGTGTAATAAAGCCTTCCATCTGTTCTGTCTGCGGCCGGCACTATACCGTATACCGGCGGGTGAGTGGCTCTGCCCAGCCTGTCAGCCAACTACCGCCCGACGCAGCTCCAGGGGCAGGTAAGAACATGCACACATTGGGCCTCTTTCATTTAATTTTTGTAAATATGAGTAAATTGAGCTTTATTTATGTATGTATGTAATATGCTCAAAATTCCTCATAATTCATTTACACATTTCTGATTGCAGAAACTATAATGAGGACACTGAGGAAGAGGAGGACACAGAGGAGGAAGATGAAGAAGACACTGAAGAGGAAGGATCAGAAGAAGAATACAGGGACACGGGCCACAGCTGTAAGTGCCACTCTGAGCGCTTTGAAAACTGATAGACTTCTTCATTAGGGGGTGGGGGATTGATTTTTATTTTAATTTTTTTTTCAAAAATATTTTAGGAGAAAAAAGGTCAACTGCCTTGTTTATCAAATGTACTGTAGAGTCATGATATGCTTAAGGGTTTGAAACTTTGTCTTAGTTTCGGCACAAACTCTACTTTTGACTGTTTGTTTGGATGTCACAGTGAGACCTAGGAAGAAGGTGAAGTCGTCTTTGAAGTCCAAAGTGCAGAGTAAACCACCACAGAAGAAGCATTCGCCTCCTAGTGCCAAACCAGCTCTTAGACCTGCTTCCAAGCCAGATCCAAAACCTGCACTCAGATCTGCTTCCAGACCAGATCCAAAGCCTGCTCTCAGATCTGCTTCCAGACCAGATCTTAGACCTGCTCCCAGGCTTGTTTCCAACCCAGATCCTAAACCAGAACCTAAACCTTCTCCCAAACCGGATCCTAAACCTGCTCCCAAACAATTACCTAAATCGCGACCTGCACCAAGCAACCCTGCAGACATCGATGAGCTGGTGAGTAAAACAAGATATGTTGAAGTGTGATGTGTTTAGTACTGTTCTCATGCACAACATTGTACTGTTTGCAGAAAAAATGTTTTAGTTTAATTATTTAACCATGTTGTTTAGGTTTTGATGAATGTTGGGTTAATTTTCAGTTATGCTCATTCTTGAAGGCAATTTATTTTACAAATGCTTTGCAAACAGGTTCAGCTGAATCATTAAAAAGTACTTGTGAATAAGTTTGTTCAAATAAAGAAGAGTTTGTTCATTACAGGGTTCGTACAAGGTGCTTGAAGTACTTGAATTTGAAATTAAGTCCTGGAAAACCCATGAAAACAGCCATAATTTTGAGAAGGTACTTTAATTTTTTAAGGGCGGTATATATGAAAATGTTTTTGGTTTTTTTTTTTCCACGATAAAACAATCTTTTTCCGCAAAATTTACGATGCAGTGCGTCTGATGTAAATAGAGCCGTTTCGCCTGCCTTTTAGCAGCGCACGAGGTCTTGCGATATTACTCCTTGAAATGAAAAGCGGTCTCGCAATATTAGTATAAAGTTGTGTTTGTGGTAAAACCTTTGGTGCTTGCGTTATGTTGTTCGGTCTTTAATTGCATGTGCAGTTCGTTTGGGTTTCATTTGGCAATGCATATAAAGTCTTTTTTGCATTTTGTGTTGCACTGTTATCATTTACATAAACATTCAGCCGCTCGGGACACAAACTCTTCCTTTGCATATGCTGCGAGTTTGTTGCTTAACCTTCATCTAGGAAAACAGTGCATGTTATCTAACTAGATTTGTAACGTAAATCATTTATAAACCTATGCCAACACAGGAGAATATATTAACGTATTTCTAAATATGCAATTTGTTGCTCATCACGATTTCAAAATAAAAGTTCAAACCCTCGCTCTGAGTTTGCATGTGGCCAAATATTAAAATGACATGGATTTAAACATCCTTGAATCACACTGTAAAGTGAAGCACCGCCAGGCCGTTGGTGCCTTCTGCAGGTATTTGTTATAATACATAATATACTTAAGTTGGTTATGTTCATATTTTGTGTAGGCATATTACATTATGTAGGCCTATTTTATCAGTGTTGTTCAATAAAACCATGTAATTACTTGGTTTTGATACTTCATTTGCACCTATTATTGCCTCATCGTTAGATTATATATAAATAGTCATACTAAAGCCTGTTTTTCACTTAGGTCTATTTGTATTACCGTATTGTCCCGAATATAAGACGACCCTGATTATAAGACGACCCCCCTTTTTCCAGATGTACCTTTTGGAAAAGGCTTTTTGAAAACCAAATCTTGTTTTCTTGTTTGTTTGTTTGTTTTTTTCTCTTTGTAAAACTAATTTTTTTTCTTAAATTATTTTCAAATTGCATATTTTTCCTATTTTAATTTTTGTTTTGAAAGTATGGTAAATACTGGTAAAATGTACCAACAATGACATTGAAAAATATACACTTTTTGATATACCATAAAAATAACAGGTAGCCCATCTGATTTATATAACATTTAGGCTATCCATCTCATAGTAGCCAACCAAAATTTTATTAACAGTAGAAGTGAAATCTTATTGTAGTCTTCAAATCTGGGTACAGTCTTATGTTTTGAAATCACTTACAGAGGAAGTTTGGTCCCATCAGGCTAACATGACAGTCAAGACTTGTGCTGCTGTAAGCTTTTCTTTTTGTTTTGTTTTCGCCCGCAATCTTTACAACACACATTATATTACATATTTCATGGCACACTCGTTATATGCGTTTTTGGCGCCACCTATTGTTGTGGGAGTATTACTGACATGTCAAAGTCTAGACCCCGAATATAAGACGACCGCGTTTTTTCAGATGTATTTCCCAGAAAAAAACATCGTCTTATATTCGGGACAATACGGTACTAAAAAATATCAGGTTACTCAGTTGTCAAAGTAATCAGTAGATTACTTTATTACCAAAATAATCATTAGTTGCAGCCCTAGATTAGTTAAAATATTTCAAAATACAACTGCATTGTTTTGATTTGTGATTTAAAAGACAAATATTTTGTAATATTTAAAAAAAAAAAAAAATCTTAATTGTATTAAAATATTGTCTTATTCTAGTGAACCAAGTATCTGTATATCTCGTGAACTAGTGAAGTGTATTGTCACACACCCTAGTGTTGATAAGTGGTGAGATCATAATTTCCCAAGTGTATGATACAGCTTTAATTTTTCAGGTCAATCATATATTCATGAAAAAAAAATCAGTTTGAATAAGGAAAGCGATAACTTTGCCATAATATCCTTTCAAATGTTAGTTACCACAGTCATTACATGCTTTTGTGCTGCACTTTATTTGTACCATTTTGTTTTATTAGAATTTGAAATATATAATAACAGTATTGTTTGATAAGTGAGATCTCTGATTTTAGTTCTTGAAAACCAAAAAAGTTGTGCTTAAAGTCCTTGAGAGTCCTGGAATTTAATTTTGCAGTTTCTGTACGAACCCTGTCATTAAGCAGTAGCACAGAGTGTGCTGAAGCAAAAAAAACATGGAAAAATGGAATGAATGGAAAAAAATGAGTGAATTTTAGGTATTGGTATTATTAGGCACCGTATACATGTTTCTTAAGTGTTGTTGATTGTGTGCAGGTGCGACAGAGCTCCAAGCCTCTATCAAAGAAACAAGCTATTGAGGTAGAGAAATGTGAGGAGATTCTTCAGAAGCTGATAAAATACAGATACAGCTGGCCCTTCAGGTACACCCTCACAAGACCTCATGATTGATTTTGTGGCTTTTAATTTACAAGTATATTTGTTGATCACATTTATTCTCATAACATGTCATTTCAAAAAGGCGTTAAGACTTTAAGTACCTAAAGGCTACTTGCCATTGTTTTAATTTAATATTTATTCATGTTTATATCTTAATGTCTTTATGCCTGGTAGTAGAATTTAGCAGATTAGAGCTGGGCGATAATATAGTTTATATTTTGCAGCAGTATAGCTTGCTGCTTTCACCTTCTGCAAGTATTATGTATGTAGATAAAGCTTGACGTACTTTAATATCCATCTTCATATGGATATGATTCACATTTTGTGGTGAAATTTAAAAATATAGAATATTATTGCTATATATTACATATTGGTTGACGTGAGTATACTTTGTTTGAAGGTAAAGCATGTACTATATATCCAACCTTAATATATCGCACAGGTGAATAATATAGTTAACTTTTTTTTTTGTTTGTTTAAAGTGACGTCGATTTGATATTCATTCTCAAACACCACGAATTGATCTTTTCTGGTATTTCAGCAAACATTTAACACAAGATCTGATTAATGTGAATCTTATCATTAGTCTTCTCCACTAGTTGTCACCCTCTTATTTACCTTGCGTGCTGTTACAACATTCATTCTGTCATTCAGCCTGTCATTCATTCAGTGCTTATGGCGGCAATACTGTTGACAAGAACAAAGCAATATGCGTGATATATTCAAAGCAATATGTCTAATATGCAATGCTCTGGTGAAATGCTATAGTAATACTACAAATCTGCAGAGGCATTTGATATCACACATAAGGCACCATGATTTCCACAATGAATGAATGGCAGATGATTTTGTTTACTACACGCAGACGACGCTCGCGGTGTTTTCAGTCTCTGCCGTCTCACTGTATGACGACATTAACACACAAATATCATCTCCAGCTGCCCCGAGAGACGCTTCATAAATTTGAGAAAACTACCGTCATATCACATACACAGCAGCTGCAAGTTCTTCATGGCAACCTGTCAAAATATAAGTTTGGTTTAACTTGAAGAAACTGTCAGAAATATATTGCTATTGTGCAGTCTTAAGACTCGATGTAACAACAATGCTGCTACTATTAATAAACATCTTTATTTTTAAAGGAATAATCACATTTGTTATCTCTTTCAATTTTAATAGTAAACTTCTATATATATATATATATATATATATATATATATATATATATATATATATATATATATATATACACACACACACACACACACACACACACACACACACACACACACACACACACACACACGCTGGTCATATAATTAGAATATCAAAAAGTTGATTTATTTCACTAATTCCATTCAAAAAGTGAAACTTGTATATTATATTCATTCATTACACACAGACTGATATATTTCAAATGTTTATTTCTTTTAATTTTGATGATTAGAGCTTACAGCTCATGAAAGTCAAAAATCAGTATCTCAAAATATTAGAATATTACTTAACACCAATACAAAGAAAGGATTTTTAGAAATCTTGACCAACTGAAAAGTATGAAAATGAAAAGTATGAGCATGTACAGCACTCAATACTTAGTTGGGGCTCCTTTTGCCTGAATTACTGCAGCAATGCGGCGTGGCATGGAGTCGATCAGTCTGTGGCACTGCTCAGGTGTTATGAGAGCCCAGGTTGCTTTGATAGCGGCCTTCAGCTCATCTGCATTGTTGGGTCTGGTGTCTCTCATCTTCCTCTTGACAATACCCCATAGATTCTCTATGGGGTTCAGGTCAGGCGAGTATGCTGGCCAATCAAGCACAGTAACACTATGGTCATTGAACCAGCTTTTGGTACCTTTGGCAGTGTGGGCAGGTGCCAAGTCCTGCTGGAAAATGAAATCAGCATCTCCATAAAGCTTGTCAACAGAAGGAAGCATGAAGTGCTCTAAAATTTCCTGGTAGACGGCTGCGTTGACTGTGGACATCAGAAAACACAGTGGACCAACACCAGCAGATGACATGGCAGCCCAAATCATCACTGACTGTGGAAACTTCACACTGGACTTCAAGCAACATGGATTCTGTGCCTCTCCACTCTTCCTTCAGACTCTGGGACCTTGATTTCCAAATGAAATGCAAAATTTACTTTCATCTGAAAAGAGGACTTTGGACCACTGAGCAACAGTCCAGTTCTTTTTCTCCACAGCCCAGTTAAGATGCTTCTGACGTTGTCTCTGGTTCAGAAGTGGCTTGGTAGCCCTTTTCCTGAAGACGTCTGAGCGTGGTGACTCTTGATGCACTGACTCCAGCTTCAGTTCTCTCCTTGTAAAGCTCTCTCAAGTGTTTGAATCAGCTTTGCTTGACAGTATTCTCAAGCTTGCAGTCATCCCTGTTGCTTGTGCACCTTTTCCTACCCAAATTCTTCCTTCCAGTCAACTTTGCATTTAATATGCTTTGATACAGCACTCTGTAAACAGCCACACCTTTCAGTAATGACCCTCTGTGACTTACCCTCTTTGTGGAGGGTGTCAATGTTCGTCTTCTGGATCATTGCCAAGTCAGCAGTGTTCCCCATTATTGTGGTTTCAAAGAACAAGAGATACCCAGAATTTATACTGTAGGGATGGTCATTTATTCAAACTCAAATGTAAATATTCTAATATTTTGAGATACTGATTTTTTTTTTACTTTCATGAGCTGTAAGCTCTAATCATCAAAATTAAAAGAAATAAACATTTGAAATATACAGTGGGTACGGAAAGTATTCAGACCCTCTTAAATTTTTCACTCTTTGTTATATTGCAGCCATTTGCTAAAATCATTTAAGTTCATTTTTCCCCCCTCATTAATGTACACACAGAACCCCATATTGACAGAAAAACACAGAATTGTTGACATTTTTGCAGATTTATTAAAAAAGAAAAACTGAAATATCACATGGTCCTAAGTATTCAGACCCTTTGCTCAGTATTTAGTAGAAGCACCCTTTTGATCTAATACAGCCATGAGTCTTTTTGGGAAAGATGCAACAAGTTTTTCACACCTGGATTTGGGGATCCTCTGCCATTCCTCCTTGCAGATCCTCTCCAGTTCTGTCAGGTTGGATGGTAAACGTTGGTGGACAGCCATTTTAGGTCTCTCCAGAGATGCTCAATTGGGTTTAAGTCAGGGCTCTGGCTGGGCCATTCAAGAACAGTCACGGAGTTGTTGTGAAGCCACTCCTTCGTTATTTTAGCTGTGTGCTTAGGGTCATTGTCTTGTTGGAAGGTAAACCTTCGCCCAGTCTGAGGTCCTGAGCACTCTGGAGAAGGTTTTCGTCCAGGATATCCCTGTACTTGGCCGCATTCATCTTTCCCTCGATTGCAACCAGTCGTCCTGTCCCTGCAGCTGAAAAACACCCCACAGCATGATGCTGCCACCACCATGCTTCACTGTTGGGACTGTATTGGACAGGTGATGAGCAGTGCCTGGTATTCTCCACACATACCGCTTAGAATTAAGGCCAAAAAGTTCTATCTTGGTCTCATCAGACCAGAGAATCTTATTCAGGTGTTTTTTAGCAAACTCCATGCGGGCTTTCATGTGTCTTGCACTGAGGAGAGGCTTCTGTCGGGCCACTCTGCCATAAAGCCCCGACTGGTGGAGGGCTGCAGTGATGGTTGACTTTCTCCCATCTCCCGACTGCATCTCTGGAGCTCAGCCACAGTGATCTGTGGGTTCTTCTTTACCTCTCTCACCAAGGCTCTTCGACCCCGATAGCTCAGTTTGGCCGGACGGCCAGCTCTAGGAAGGGTTCTGGTCGTCCCAAACGTCTTCCATTTAAGGATTATGGAGGCCACTGTGCTCTTAGGAACCTTAAGTGCAGCAGAAATGTTTTTGTAACCTTGGCCAGATCTGTGCCTTGCCACAATTCTGTCTCTGAGCTCTTCAGGCAGTTCCTTTGACCTCATGATTCTCATTTGCTCTGACATGCACTGTGAGCTGTAAGGTCTTATATAGACAGGTGTGTGGCTTTCCTAATCAAGTCCAATCAGTATAATCAAACACAGCTGGACTCAAATGAAGGTGTAGAACCATCTCAAGGATGATCAGAAGAAATGGACAGCACCTGAGTTAAATAGTGTCACAGCAAAGGGTCTGAATACTTTGGACCATGTGATATTTCAGTTTTTGTTTTTTAATAAATCTGCAAAAATGTCAACAATTCTGTGTTTTTCTGTCAATATGGGGTGCTGTGTGTACATTAATGAGGAAAAAAAATGAACTTAAATGATTTTAGCAAATGGCTGCAATATAACAAAGAGTGAAAAATTTAAGAGGGCCTGAATACTTTCCGTACCCACTGTATCAGTCTGTGTGTAATGAATGAATATAATATACAAGTTTCACTTTTTGAATGGAATTAGTGAAATAAATCAACTTTTTGATGATATTCTAATTATATGACCAGCACCTGTGTGTGTGTGTATGTGTATATATGTATGTGTGTGTGTATATATATATATATATATATATATATATATATATATATATATATATATATATATATATATATATATATATATATATATATATATATATATATATATATATATATATATTTTTTTTTTTTAAAAGGACCCTAGACAAAAGGGGAAAAAGGCTAGGTTTAAAATACAGGCCTGTGGCTCTTAATTTCTTTTTATTAATTCACTATTTGTAAACTGATATTTACTGTTTACCTTTTTTTTTTTTTTTGAAAAATTTGTATTAAAACTATATACACCGAATGTAATCAATTGAATCGAATCGAGAGCTTGTTAGATCGGGTCTCCACACCAGATAATAATTAGGATCCAGCCCCGGACACCAGATACCATCAGAAAATATCAGTTTGTCCAGTAACAGTACAACTAGTCAGCAGCGCTGTCAATACCCAAACCCTGTAAACATTAAGTCTTGTCTGGTGTCCAAAAATACCAAAACCGAGTGTTTAAGTCTTCTGTCAGTCAAGAAGTTGACTGAGAAGAACAGAAGCAGGATACGAAGTGATAGTTCAATAATCTGTTACTTTTTTTTTTTTACCATTTTAGTTGTGTATGTCTCAATGTTCAAACTTCGTCTGACCAGCACAAATTCAACATGTATTGTTAAACCAAAACTGCTTCACAGCAACATCCCATAAACCTTGGGTTTCCATAAACATTCCCTCTTATCTATCTCTTCTTATTCATGCAGACAAAACGGTTCATGAACAAACATGCGATTGAACAACAATGAAAATGCATAAGCAAGGAAAAATGAGTAAATAAAAAATATAGAAACATAATAATTGAAGAAACAATAAAACAACACACAATTTGCACGTGAGGATCTAAGGATCCTTCGCTGTGAATCGGTATCGAATCGGAACATTTGATCCGATACCCAGCCCTAGTATGTATCCAGGTTAGATGCAGTATTTGTAGAATTAGTTTTTTATTATTAATTCATGAAGTCGTGTTAGTTTGTTATTTGGTCATATTGAAAATTATGAAACCTGTCAGGGTGTTTTTTAACTTCTAATATTTTGATGTGCCATGTGGTGATTGTGTATCATTAACGCAGTTGATGTGAGTAGTGAAGAAGTGCTTTCTCTTTCTCTCATCCAGGGAACCTGTATCTGCTGAAGAAGCCGAGGATTATCGGGACATCATCAGCTGCCCGATGGACTTCACCACCATGCAGGACAAGTTCAAATCCTCCCAGTACCACAGCGCCAGCGATTTTCTCGAGGACGTGAAGCTTGTCTTCTCAAATGCGGAGGAATACAACCAGCCTGACAGCGACGTCCTGACCTGCATGGCACGCACAGAGCAGGCATTCGTCGAGCTCATGCAGAAGAGCCTCCCTGGGGTCGGCTACCTGCGACGCCGAACGCGCAAGCGCCCAGCCGCTCACTCCGATGAGGATTACGACGACGAAGAAGAGGAGGAGAGGGGAAAGAAGATACAAAATGGGAAGCAAGGGAGAGCCACATCCAGGCAGAAGGAAGATGATGAGGAAGACTCTGGACGGAGGAAGACCAGGCAGAGTGGTGGACAACGGAACCAAGATGACAGCGAAAGTGAGGAGGAGGATGAAGAGGAGGAGGAGGAGGAGGAGGACGAGTCTGTGAGAAGGAAGAGCAAGCGGACAAATCGGAAAGATTATCGGGAGCAGGACAGCGACAATGAGAGGGACAGCAGGAGAACTGGATTGAGACGGACTGCACGAGGTGTGACGGATGACAGCAGTGACGAGGACTCGGGCGTCCAGCGACATTCCAAGAGGCTCAAACGCTCATGAAGGCCAGGCGCTTTGTGCTTTGTATTCATTTTTCTACCCCCTCCTTATTAATCAGAAGGCGAAACGGGCCGCCCCATACCCACTGCATATCGGATGGAACTTTTTGCTCACCCCGATGTAGATGTTTCTGTTTATTTTACTTTTTGGAAGTTTTTATGTTAATATTGGAGAAAACTGATTTATATTTGTAAGTTGATTAATAATGGTGACACTTGGTTTTTCAACCTGAAGATTTGCAATTGAAAAAGATGTCATCTTGAGCTCTTAAGACTTTTTTCATTTATTTGACCTAAAAAAACAAAAATAAAAAAAAACACTTGTATCCCAAAAAAAGATTGTAATTGGGTTGCAGATACCACCAAGCCGTCTCACATTTTGATGGCTTGAGAGGTTTCGCTGTAAAAGTTGACCTGTAAGTGTTATAAAGTGATTCAGAATGAAACGGATCCTTTTTCATAGACCTTCTTGCAGCCTTTTAAATGAATTAACCAGTGACCGTCCAGAACTAGGCTCTTTCAATGAAACTGACCTTATGTGTTTTCTGTCTCATAAGAGCCGTTTAATTGGCACTAAACCCCCATGGTGGTATGACATTGAACTAAAAGTCTTTATTTTTGAATGTGCCACCACTTGTTTCTTTTCTTTAGTCACTTATTATTTTGCTGTTTTACAATAAAAGCTGTCATCCTTGCGTTCGGTTAAACAACTTCTGTTTTTGATAAGCAGGAGATCACTGATCCCGTTTATTGGCATCTAGCAATTCCTGTAAAACCTCATGC
The DNA here is from genome assembly GCF_012432095.1 of Onychostoma macrolepis. Classification (NCBI taxonomy): domain Eukaryota; kingdom Metazoa; phylum Chordata; class Actinopteri; order Cypriniformes; family Cyprinidae; genus Onychostoma; species Onychostoma macrolepis. Next base: position 26,682,280 of record NC_081172.1, read on the forward strand.
TGCTCTTATTCCCTTGAAACCAGTAGGTGGCACTCTGCTACAGTGGTCTTCGAAAGAAAAGCTCCCCTTGGTGTAAAACTGACATTTGAATGTTTTATCCCCACTAAAGTTGAACCTAAAATCAAGATGGTAAAGTCAGATGTGAAACTTGTTTCTGGAAACACTCAAGTGAAATTCTATTATCTGATTTCCTTTTTCGTAGGAATATGTAAATAATAAGCTTTAATTATATTTTGGTTTTTGACTGTAGCCATGGAAGTCTCAGTTTAAGATAGGTATGTTTGTCCACAGCAGATGTGCTGCTCAGGGCTTTATTCTGGATTAAAACTCCTTTTGAATGGAGATTTCTGCTTTAATTTCCCCTCCCCATCTAGATTAGGCTTATTTTAAACTTCAGAAGCAAGGTCACTCTATCATAATCTTATCTTGGTTCATAATATTCTTTGGGCTTCATTTCTTTTGTCTTTTTTTGTTTAGTACCATTTTCTTATTCTTTGTTATCTATCACATGACCTGTTGCTTTCAGTATCAGTAAAACATACCGAATGGTATGTACCTTTAAGATTGGCAGGCTTGGAAAGTGAGTTGTCTCACAGGTGTAAATGCTTTCTTTCAGTTAGGAGGTAGTAGTGGTGGTCAAAGCTGTTTTCATATTTATAGCTCCACAGTCTGGTAGGGAAACTTTTTTTTGCTCCCACAGATTTCCTAAGACTTCATTCAATTTTCTGGAAGCGTTTTTCTTTTTTTGTTCTTTTTTCAAAGACCCCTTCAGTGTCACTGCCAGTTGTAAAATCCTGTGTTATATAAAAGCAAGGGGCAGGGAGGGAGGGCCAAGAAGATTTGGGGACCGATAGTGTTTTTTTTCTTTTGTTTTTTTTCTTTGTGTAATTTCTTTACTTTTTAATAAAACATTGTACAATGTCCAAATTTGTCATAGTCTCTAATCCCCTCCTGTTGCTCTCACCTGAACCATAAAAAAATCTTAATAGGTCATCATAGTTGGGCTTCATTTCAAAACATACACGTGTTTTAAGAAATTACGGGTGTCCTTTACAGGAAGGTTGCAGGAAAGGTGTTTCTTTTTTTAAAGATGCCTAATTCTCGCTGAGGATTATAGTATACTGCATAATTTTTGAAATCCGGTGGATGAGTCATAAAAATGTTGAGTTAAAGTTGTGATGAAACAGAAGTATCAACAAATATTGTATTTCATATTGTGATACACTTTTTTTTGAAAATATCAAAAACAGTTAATCGTGTGTATATATGTATATATAAAATGCGCTCAAAAATGGAGGAAGATAAATGAGAGCCTGTGTAAGCATCGATGTGAAGTGATTGGAAAAGTTTGATTTAAATTTGAGTTATTTTAATTAAAAATTATGTGGTTAATGTGTTTGCAGTAAGCCCAATATCATGCATTTATAAAATAGGATTAATTTTTGTTATTCAGCACTAATTATAAAAATAAAATAAAAAGTGTGCATTTATTATTGTACTTTAAGGTGTTATTAGCTTAGCAACATGCTAATGTCAAATTATTGAAATCAGTGTGATTTGTAAATATGTAGTGTTTCCTTAAAGAGCGCAGCTATGTTTTAGAACAGAGCCTTAGATGTCATGGTGAAAGCGCGACTGTCGTAATTTGGAGAGGTGTTTTCTTTGTCTTTTATTTCATGATTGAAAGACGTTTATCTCAACCGTTCCCGCGCTGGCCCCCCGTGCTCCTCCTGTCCACGCGTAATGGGGCCCTGATCATGAAAGGGTGAGCGTAAAGAGCGAGGTCCGCCATTCATTCTTTAATTACACACACTGGTGTTTTTGTTGGAAGTCTCGGGTGGCAGAAGGTAATTGCCCTTCCTAACGTCGCCGCTCAGCCAGCCTGGCTCCAGACTTTCCACTGAGGACAGAGACTGGGCTAAAACCTGAGAGAGAAATGAATATTTGAACTGCTTGGATTGAAAACACTGGATGAGAAGAATGGAGATAGATACAGGTTCTGTTGATTGAGTAAAGTGTATGTTTTAAGTGTATGGGAAGTACAGTGGGGAAAATAATTATTTGATCCCCTGCTGATTTTGTACGTTTGCCCACTGACAAGGAAATGATCACTCTATAATTTTAATGGTATTTATTTGAACAGTGAGAGACAGAATAACAAAAATCCAGAAATACGCATTTCAATAAAGTTATAAATTGATTTGCATTTTAATGAGTTAAATAAGTATTTGATCCCCTATCAATCAGCAAGATTTCTGGCTCCCAGGTGTCTTTTATACAGGTAAGGAGCTGATATTAGGAACACTCTCTTAAAGGGAGATATCTCAGTTTGTTACCTGTATAAAAGACACCTGTCCACAGAACCAAACTCTCCACCATGGCCAAGACCAAAGAGCTGTCCAAGGATGTCAGGGACAAGATTGTAGACCTACACAAGGCTGGAATGGGCTACAAGACTATCGCCAAGCAGCTTGGTGAGAAGGTGACAACAGTTGGTGCGATTATTCGCAAATGGAGGAAACACAAAATAACTGTCAATCTCCCTCGGACTGGGGCTCCATGCAAGATCTCACCTCGTGGAGTTTCAATGATCATGAGAACGGTGAGGAATCAGCCCAGAACTACACGGGAGGATCTCGTCAATGATCTCAAGGCAGCTGGGACCATAGTCACCAAAAAAATAATTGGTAACACACTACGCCGTGAAGGACTAAAATCCTGCAGCGCCCACAAGGTCCCCCTGCTCAAGAAAGCACATGTACAGCCCGTCTGAAGTTTGCCAATGAACATCTGAATGATTCAGAGGAGAACTGTGTGAAAGTGTTGTGGTCAGATGAGACCAAAATAGAGCTCTTAGGCATCAACTCAACTAGCCGTGTTTGGAGGAGGAATGCTGCCTATGACCCCAAGAACGCCATCCCCACCGTCAAACATGGAGGTGCAAACATTGTGCTTTGGGGGTGTTTTTCTGCTAAGGGGACAGGACAACTGCACCGCAGCAAAGGGACAATGGACGGGGCCATGTACCGTCAGGGCATTGAAGCCAGCCAGGGCATTGGGTCGTGGATGGGTATTCCAGCATGACAATGACCCAAAACACAAGGCCAAGGCAACAAAGGAGTGGCTCAAGAAGAAGCACATTAAGGTCCTGCAGTGGCCTAGAGCCAGTCTCCAGACCTTAATCCCATAGAAAATCTGTGGAGGGAGCTGAAGGTTCGAGTTGCCAAACGTCAGCCTCGAAACCTTAATGACTTGGAGAGGATCTGCAAAGAGGAGTGGGACAAAATCCCTCCTGAGATGTGTGCAAACCTGGTGACCAACTACAAGAAATGTCTGACCTCTGTGATTGCCAACAAGGATTTTGCCACCAAGTACTAAGTCATGTTTTGCGAAGGGGTCAAATACTTATTTTTTATAACTTTTTTTGAAATGCATTTTTCTGGATTTTTTTGTTGTTATTCTGTCTCTCACTGTTCAAATAAACCTACCATTAAAATTATAGACTGATCATTTCTTGGTCAGTGGGCAAACGTACAAAATCAGCAGGGGATTGAGTCATTTTTTTATTTTCCCACTGTAGGTGGCCACAGTGTTGGAGCATCCTCCTCTGTTCCTGATTGAATTGTGTGTTGTGTTCCTGCTTTATTCTGGGCAGAGTAGCTTATAGCTTTTATGTCATTTTTTTTACCTTGGTATCTCAGCATGTCCTTTGTAATATTCTACTGGGCAGATCAAGGCTAAAATGCCACCAGTAATGACCATGATGGACCTGCTTTTTCAGGAAACTGTTTCATCTGTTATATGCTCCATAAGGTCGCTGGAAAATGTCACATCTTCTTTGAAATCGAGAGATTATCACTCTCTTGTCTTTCCTGGGCTGGTCATCCTCTTTTGAAGATCAAATACTTTGTGGTGCTCATCTTTAAAGCTGAAAGACATAAGCTTGAGCAACTCTGTCTGAGAGCCTCTACATCAGGGGCCTCGTCGTGTCTAAATGTTGTGTACACATAAAACAGCCATTGAAAATCGTGTACGGCACTTCCCACGCACACATCAGTATTTATTCAAAATGAACTTTGCACAGATGTAACATACATAAGGATTTATGAAGCTTTTACTGTTTCTTGTAGGATGCAGGCTTCCAAGTTTTGGGGGTTACAAGACCCCTGGTGAGAATTCTACACTTAGACATACATAACTACAGCACATCAATCTAAAGAAAGTAATAAGTCGGGGAGTCAGTTATTGAATTTCATGAGTTGGAAACAGAACAAATGGGCAAGCGAAAAGATCTGAGTGACTTTGACAAAGACTAAAAACATTGATGGCTAGAGTGACTGGGTACCTATCAACAGTGGCAAGGAAGGAAAACCGGTAAACGGAAATAAAGGTCATAGGTGCCCAAGGCACATGGGGAGCGAAGGCTATCTAAAACTGATAACTAAATGCTGGCCATGATATAAAAGTGTCTGAACACAGTGTATTACAGACCAGATTGCCATTATGATGGCCCCTGTTCACCGCCAAAAGTGCCCACAATGGGCATGTGAGCATCATGTGGATGTTGCTTTGACACCAGCTAACAAATGACTCGCAGACCACACACACACCTTTATGGCAGCGTTGTTCCCTGCAGTGGCTTCTTTCAGCAGGATAATGCACTCTGCCTCAATGTAGAAATTGTTCAGGAATGGTTTGAGGAACATGACAGAGATTTCCCAGATCTCACTCAGATTGAGCATCTATGACAGTGATGTCCAGTACTTTTCCTGGAGAGCTCCTGTCCTGCAGACTTCAGTTCCAAACCTGCTCCAACAAACATGCCTAATTATTAAGTAACCCTAAACACTTTAATTAGCTGGTTCAGATGTGTTTGATTGGGGTTGGAGCTGAATCTGTGGGACGGTAGCTCTCTTGAAGCAGGGTTGGTGACCCCTGATCTATGAGATGTGCTGGGCCAATAAATCTAGGGGTGTCCAAACCTGTTCCCGGAGGGCCATTGTCCTGCAGAATATAGCCACAACCCTAAATATACACACCTGGGGCCTCATTTATAAAGCGTGCGTACGCTCAGATTTGATCTTAGAGTGTGCGTACGCTTAAATCCACGCCAGCGCTCATATTTATAAAAACGGTCTTTGACGTGGAAAAGTGCTTAGCGTCACGTCAGGGTCTGAGCAGACGTACGCACTTTTTATTGTCAGAGTACTGCAGGTTTTTGAAAATGTAAGCTGTTCTTGCAGCTCCCTGTTCTAAATTATGATGATTGGTGATATTTTATTTGTTAATGATATGGATTAGAGAGTTACCAGGCAGAGAGTTGAAACCATTCAATTGTGCGCAAGTTTAAGATCATTTGCGATTCATAGATTTCACATCTGAAAGAGAGGTGTACGCGCAATTTCTGTTCGTACGTTCATTCTATGAGTCGCTCGTACGCAAATCTAAGAAATGAACGTAAGATCAAATTTAGGATGGTTTCTGCGCAACATTTTATAAATGAGGCCCCTGAACTAGCTAATGAAGGTCTTCATACTCACTGCCTGCGTTCCAATGTGCATGCTATCCATCCTAAATTCTATGTGGTAATTTTCAATACTATTTAGGGCAGATAGGGTGGATAGTATGCACATTGGGATGCAGGGACTAGAAACTTCTAGGAAAGTGTGTTGAACTGGTCGGACCTAAAATCTGCAGGACGTTGGTCCTCCGGGAGCAGGATTGGAAAACTCTGAACAAGTCCAATCCATGGAGGAACCACCTTGCAACTCTGCAGGACTTAAAGGATCTGCTGCTAAAGTCTTGGTGCCAGATACCACAGGCCATGTATTTTAATCTCAGGCCTGCAAGGCACCACATATTTATATGCGCTCGATGCATTTTCTTCATTCTTGTCATGTTTTTAAGACCCTTGAGACCCTGCATCCATTCTTATTTTCACTGAGTGCAACAGTCAGGTTCTGGATGTAAAAATCTCATTCATTTTCTCAAAAGGGAAGTTGTGTGAGCTACATCATTACTTGATGGCATATGCTTTTGTTGAAGCCATCAGCTCACCTTTTTCCAACTTGTTTTTTAGATAATCGTGTGTATAAACAGCAGAAGTCCAGGTGAGAAACTACATTATCCATGATTCTCCAAAGAAATATCCAACAATCAGACAACAGCAACAAGAAAATTATATTTTAAAATAAATAAATAAAAATAAAACTTTTAATGTCTGCCCACTCCCATAAAGTACTGTGCATGATGTAATAGAGTTGATTTCCCTGAATATTCCTATTTTGCAATAAACGTAAAAATCATTGTTAAATTATGTCATTGTTCATTTGATTTTCATTTGCAATCCTTCATTAAGTACAACTGTTAAGCACACAGTCTTGTCCCCTTGACCAGTTTTAAAATAAATTTTTGCTTTAAAACAAAGTTTGTAATAATTCCCTTTATGTGGTTAGTGTGGTTCATGGCTTATAACTCTTTAACGAAGACTTTTCTTGATCAGACAGTAAAAAATTGACTGTGCTATATGCAGTTGTGTAGTATTCCATTCTGAACTTAGCCATGTAGGTACATGTTGTTTACGTAATGGTAGTTATATAAACAAAGGAAGCTTGTCTTTCTTGGACATGTTTGAATTGGGTTTGTTTCTGATGCAGAGCAGCATATTGTTCTTACACCACCGGTTTAATAGAGATTGGATTTAGCATCGTTCGCGTGTGTGTGTGTGTGTGTGTGTGCAGCACAGTTGAGAGGGAATTAAAGATGAAGACATCAAAGTGCGTAACAATAGAAAGGAATCTCTACCCACACACACAAAGCAGCTCAAACGAGCCATTAAAGAAACGGGCAGAAGCAGCTGTCTAGTAGGAGCTGCAGGAAAAGGAGGATTTTTCAGTGGAATTGTAAGACTGTGTAACTGAGACCTTTTAATTCAGGAGAGAGGGTGTGTGTTTGGGGGCCGAGTCTGTGATTTTTGTGTTCTTGTAAAGGTATTTGTTTACATAGGATAATTTTTTCGGTGAATAGTGTGTTTGTGCTTTTGGCATTCACATGAGTGTGAAGAGGTGAGTGAGTGTGTGTGTGTGTGTGTGTGTGTGTGTGTGTGTGTGTGTGTGTGTTAATATGGAGCAGTAAGGGACCTGCAGGCCTATAAAGGAGTCTTTGAATGGCAGAAGGAGCTATAATTCATTACAGATGTGAAGGTAATCATACCCAGACAGGTCTGGTGGCTGCCACGGCCCAACGACAGGAGACCCAGTCTGGGCACTGCGACAGGACGGCGTGGGTGCGGATGCGGGAGCTCAGCAAGGTCAACGTTAATATGGCACCTACAGATGGAAATCAACACAAGATGATTTTCTAAGAAATTAGCCATTTTTGATCTTGCTAAAATTTGTAATAAATCTGATTTTAGTTCAATTTAATATACATATATTTAGAAAGGCTACATCAAACTTTTTCAAGTTTCTTGAGTTCACCAAAGATGCATTATTTGACATAAATTACAGTAAAATAAAACGGTAATATTAAGAAATATTATCATCTAAAATAACTGTTTTCTATGTTTTATGTTTTCAGCATCATTACTCCAGTCTTCAGTGTCACATGATCCTTCAGAAATAATTCTAATATGCTGATTTGCTGCTTAAGAAACAATTCTTATTATTATCAATATTGCAAACAGTTGTGCTGCTTAATATTTTTTTCTGAAAACCAAGACACATTTTTTACAGGATTTGTGATGAATGGAAAGTTCAAAAGAACAGCATTTAACTGAAATAGAACTCTTTTGTAACATTATAAATATTCACTTTTGCAGAATAAAAGTATACATTTATTTTAAAAAACAAATCTTACTGATCCCAACCATTTGAATGGTAGTATATCAAAGTACCACGGCGTTACTTACATCGAATAACATCATTGCACCACATTACTTTTAGTGATATTCTCACCAAAAGAAAATAGAGCTCATAGTGGAGTCATAGTGGTTGATTGGGTCAGAGATACAGTTCCTGAGTTAAAGTCTATCTAGGCACACACTGCCTGTGTTTCTTTGCCTGAAAGAGCCAATTGAAAACCTCTGCAGGCCCCATTCCCGGGGCACACTAACCTTTACCATTCCAACCACACCGGTACCCACCACTTAGTCATACAGAAGCCCACTCACATGAGGCAGCATGGGAAAGACTCTGTTTCATCCCCAAGAGCACTAAATAGCGAGAGAGGTGATGATGGATGGCCTTCCAAATTGGATCTGTAACATTTATACAACTTCAGCAACCGTAAACGGTCAACGCGGTTCATCTACCATGTCATATACGCATCGTCATGCTATATTAATAATGTGTGTGTAATGAATCGCGTTACTATGAAACGTTATTAATGCAAAATATGACTAACACCACATCATCAGTCAGTCCTGCAGGTACTGTATTTCTCTCTCTTAATTTATTTGTGGACAGACATGGAGAAAAGGGAGGAGGGGTTGAGACAAAAGAGTTTCTGTGCGAAACCATGAAGGTGTTCCGCTCGGCTGGGGAAGAAAAAACAAACAGAAGCGAGAAGGAGAGAAGAGGAGGAGAGACGTGATTTCGCACCCTCAGCGGCTCCAGTGTGGCCTTGCGAAGCCTTTAACTCCCTTTCTGTTCCACACACATGGACAGATGCCCTTCGTGAAGTCTTGTCTGACATCCATCCTGAAGACAAACACAGACAGGCTCTGACCTTGCCGAGGGGCATCACTTACACTTTTAATTAAAAACTAACACCCCAAATAAATTGGGGGCTGGACCCTTTAACCCCGGCCCTGCTCACACACCTCTTCACACAATCCTTCTTGCTCTGTATCCACAGTAAATGTGGCCAGATGTTAATGTGAAAATAAATATTCAAGCGTCATTTTAGCACCATCAGTATCTTACTAATTAGTGCTGTTTACAAAGTCAAGGATCACTGTTTCTAATTATTCATATGCCGGGTTGGGGATTTGAACGACCCACTAACCCTAGATATTAACCTTGATTATGTTGAATTTGTGCTTAAGGGGTAGCTTACATAGAGATATGTGCTAATATATCTATTTTCATTTTGATGACTCAATATTCATTCTCATCTCCCAAGATCAATCTTTTGCTGTTTTCCATGAACAACACTTCACTAAACGTTATTTGTAGCACGCCTTTCATTCAATCCGCTTGTCAAGTCTGACGTCATGCATCACCAGGCCCAGTTCCAGAATCAAATCACTTGAGGGTGCTTCTGAAATTAGTATGGTTGCTTAATGCACATGTATTTTGACATGTTTTTCGCCCTGCCCATTGCTATGGTTATTCGAATCTCCTTTTCAGCTGTGAGCGGATTCTGACCAAATTAAACAACTCTGATTGGCCACTGTGTTCAAGAAATCAACAGATATGTCTGTGATTGTTTACACTGCTCAAATCTGCAAAAACTCATTGTAAATAGAAACAAAAATATGCACTGAAGCATTTGCTAAATGTGAAGCTTCAACTGAAGGTGCTCTTCATTACGGAAGAATATTCAGGACCATTTTCAAAAGGAATTGCTAATTGTGACGCATAAATTGTGACATAATCCAAATGCAATTGCAAATCTTGCATTACCGTTTGCATTTTCATGTTCGCGAATGCAGAGTGTTTGAATACGCAAACGGTAATGCAAGATTTGCAATTGCATTTGGATTATGTCACAATTTATGCGTCACAATTTGCAATTCCTTTTGAAAATGGTCCTGAATATTCTTCTAGACTTCATGCTTTCGTTTGAGTTTGCACCCTCTTAGAACAAGGCCTGTGCGTCACAGTTTTCTGGTCAAAATACTCCATCAGATCTCATAAGTGAACAGCAAACTGTGCTAATATACACTCAAATATATAAAAAAATCATGATCTTAAGCTTTATCTCCATCCCAAAATCTCAAATAGCCTTCAGTGATTCATCCTTTATGAATCATTAAAATGATGGTGTCCATGATGCAGTGAGCCCAGTAGTGTACATCATAAGTTTTTAAAAGCTTAGCTTAAACATGTGAATGAATGTCTCTTGAGATAGTATTCTCAACTGAAATGATTAATGGAAAAATACTAAGAAAGTCAATGGCTACCAGCAACTTTTGGTAACCAAAATTCTACTTTTGCTAATAAACTATACACTATATGTTCATTTAATTTTTTTGTAATGTCTTATTTTATCTGCCATGTGTTTTTATCTGTCATCTGTCACAATCTGTCACAGCCAGTGTTGGGGAAACTTTAAAAATAAAATGCATTATAATATTGCATTGCTGCATAAAAAAGTAACTAATTGCATTACTTAGTTAATTTCTATGTAAAGTAATGCATTACGTTACTTTTGCGTTACTTTTTGTCCATGGGCTGGGCTTGCTTATTTGTTCTTTCAATAACAAACAAACAAAAAAAAATTATAATAAAAAAGCTAAGGCCCTAATTAATAAGCCTCAGGCTGAAGGAAGTGCCTCTGTCTCTGTAACTCACTCCCGATTTTTCTCAACATGGGGACAGGAGAGGTGTCAGTGAATAAATGGGAAAACAAAGTAACTTGTATTACTTATTTGAAAAAGTAACTCAGATATTTTGTTGTAAATTTCAAAAGAATGTGTTACTTTACTAGCTACTTGAAAAAAAGTAATCTGATTACATAACTACCATTACTTGTAATGCATTACCCCCAGCAGTGGTCACAGCCACTGTTTAAATGTTGGAATGGAAACATATCCTAACAAATTTGTATTGTCTTCATTCCAACTTAGTCCATCATAAGTGTCGGGCATATTTTACTAGGTTGCTTGCAATGCAGAAAATAAAATCCGCAACACATGACAAAATTTAAATCTGTTTTGGCCTAATGAAAGAGTGGTGGAAAGACATTGTGCCGACTATAGATAATCTTGTGTCAAGAATGGCAATGGCTAGTGAAACTGTTGACCCATTTATAAGATTATATATAAAATAATGAAACTTACATCGCCATCTACTATCAGCAATGGGAAATGCATCCCGTCTGACCAGAAGTGGGGGACAAGACATATCCACTCCTGATGTTGAAAAATTAATGACCAGAAATTCTCACCCTAACAACTACTTTCAAAACCTCAGAAACTGGACCGTAACACACTAAAAACACTCAGAACATCCTAGTAACCAAACAGCAACATAAGAATGTATGCCTCATATCAACATCCTAGTAAACACTCAGAATACTTAAAACTTTTGATGTGGTCCAATTATCAACCATCAAGCAACTGTCCATTAACAAACACTGCATATCAAGATCAGAACATCCTAGCCTGGAGTTGGAGTTGATTTGAGTCAGTGGACAGAAGCTATGTGTGGGGACTCTGACGGCCACAGCCATATCTAGGCACCAGAATATCATAGACACATGGGTATTCATGGAAAAAAGATCAGGCCAACTCCAACATTGTGGGCAGACAAGCACCACTCACATTTTCTTGAGAGACAATGTAAAAATGGATGCCTCTTATTCTATATTCTCTTTCTGTGCGTGCAAGCGGCATGATTTTCTACTGCACAAACATAAATACTCTCTCTCTCTCTTTCCCTGTCTCACTGTTCCCCTCCTGCTGCATTTATTTTAGTAGCAGATCTCTCGCCACAGCTTTGATTGTGTTACAGGAGAGTGTTTGTGCTTGTTTTGTGTGTGTCTAGCAGCACTGAGACTCTTATACCAGCTGTTAATCCCTTGACCCTATCATACACCCACACACACTCACACACTCTTGGCCCAACACCGCCTTTATGACACTTGAGACTCTGGCAGAATTCATCTCGTGCTTTGCGGTGGACTTAGTCCGAGTGCTCTCTCAGCATACCACCCCTCTTTCTCCTTTGTGTCCAAACATACACTTTTACAGGATCACACATGGTTGCATGCGCGCACACACACACACACACACACACACACACTCTTGACCCCCTCTGTTCCTCCGCCCTCTCTCACATATGCTTACTCCACTGCGATTCAGAGGGCATGATAAAGCTGCTGAAAGACGACGGGACACTATTACTTCTATGACCCTCTAGCAAAGCCAAGCAAAGCATAGGCCTGGTACAAGAGCACTGAATGTGTGAAAACATTGTGCTGCCCATGTTAATGCCTCATTTATGTTCAATGTCTCATACCATCAAAAATACCACAAAACAGCCCTGATCCAAAACCCTCCTGCCTGCCTAGACTGCATCTTGTAGTATTCAACAATATGCTATCTTTAAGATTCCAAATTCTGAAACCTAACTATGCTTGATGTGACAGATTCCAAAATCATTTGTCTATATACAATAAAAGTGAAAATTCAACTTGACATGACCAATTAGTACATATTTTATGATTAAAGCTGCATTACCAACAGTTGAAATTGCGTAATTACAAGTTTATAACTTCAAAAATCAGTTCAAACTTGTAATTACAATTTGGAAAAAGTAATTTTATGAACATTCCAACTTGTTCCAATTGACTGTTCCAATGATGGTGGGTAAAAAAATATATTTTGAAAACATGGTTCAATATATAATACATCTAAAATGTAAAAATATGCAATCTTCTCAGTTTTATTAGTCTTACGAGTTTCCTAGTCGGAAACTGGACATGAACAGCCCTAGCTGTGTTTATAACTGGAAAACTCTGAGATAATTTTGATACCCGAGTTGAGTTGGGCAAGCCATAAACTTTAAATATGGGATGCTACATTTTATTCAAAACCTGTTGGATTTTGTTTCCGATAGTTCAAATTTGAATTTTGGAACACATTTAAATTTTAAAGTTTCCTGTCTCATTCTCATACATATGAATGGAAGTTAGTGGAACGAAAAGTGTAGTCAAAGATATGCCCGCACGATGCAATCAAATTACTATGAATGGGAAAAAGTGCAACTCACAATATGGTAGAATAAGTTTTGCCTTCTAAATTAAAGACCCAATTGGTAAAGTCATCTGCATTGCCATAGAAACTGTTCTAAAACATGCGCTTAGGACTGCACACACACACTGGCCTGACATATAAGCTTTTTTTCTGCAATTTGACCATAAAAAACAACATTTATCGGATCTTTCATGTCAGATTTTATTGCTGATTTGAAATATGTTATTTGAATGTGAGTGTGGCAAGCAGTTTTTCCAGATTTCAGGATTCTCTCATTCAAGTAGATCTTGAATACTGAAATAGATGCCCAGAGGCATTGCAAATATGCCCGCCAAGTGAACAGAGTTTCCTTGAAAGGGACTTTGGTGTAGTGTTAACTGTTTAGTTACCAGTATTCTTCAAAATATCTTCTTTTGTGTTCTGCACATATTTGGAATGACATGAGGTTGAGTAAATGTTGACAGACTTTTCATTTTTGAGTGAACTATCCATTTAAGAGTTTTGCCATAAGAGTTTTTGAACCAATAGGATTCATTCTCCAAATCAATCAATTATAAAGTTCCGTTTTGGTTAGCATGCTGTAGATAGCAGTACATAAAAAGGTAGCTCACAAGGTTTTGGAACATCTATGAAAAACCATGTTCTGAGTACAGACTGAAGGAGGACGTGTCCCATTTGTTGTGGTTAGTGTAGACTCTGGGGTCTGGGAATCGCTAATGGGTACTAATGCTGACACGGCCCCCTATAGAGCAGGCGGACTTTACAAGCGACTCTGCTGTACGGTAAACAGAGCCAGATGCACCGCACAAAGCAAACACGGCTCATAAAGAAGTGCAGGAAAGGGGTAATTAGTACAGAATGGCGAGTCATGTCCGGCAGCACGGCATAAAGCGCGACAGGAGAGAACGCCGCTCTCACGCAGTCTCACCCTGGGAAGCATGGATGTTGCAGAAAAAGATCAAAAGTCATCATAGTTTGGCTCCAAATAAAATCACAGGAGAAAACAGAATTATCGTTGGCTTTCTAAACAGCTTCTTTGTTATTTGCATAGCATGTTATGTTGTACAGCACGTAGTACATGTACAGGACCAGTACTTCCAAATGTTTGTACTTTAATAACAAACTGTTGGGCATTTATGGTTCAGCTTATGCACTTACTCAACAATGTGCCTTTGAACGATTCGCAAAGGCTGCCAAAATAACTGGTAAAAAAAGAGAGAGAAAAAAGTCTTGAGCCAGGGCAGCAATGTTGACAGGCCTGTACTCTGTGGTACTGTATGTATATGCACATGGAGGTATCTGTGCAAAGCTGTCCCAGAACTGAATTTAGAGCTCAACTCTGTACAGAACAGAACCGTGGTCCAGAATAAAGATTTGATGATGGTAAAAAGTTGAGGTTTGTGCCTTTCTTAATTCATTGCGGAGACTAAAAATTGCATTTTGAATGGCAAGATATTTGATTTATTGCTTCTACACCTGAAAGCCAGAAACAAATGAAAGTTCAAAAGTATGGGCTACGAATACATAAAAAACAAGAAGAAGAAAAAGAAATAAATACTGTTCTTCAACAAGGACACATTAAATTGATCAAACGTGACATTAAAGTCAATTATAATATTACAAAATATTTCTATTTCAAATAACTTCATCAAGAGTCCTAAAAGAGTGTCACAGTTTCCACATGAATATTAAGCAGCAAAAATGGTTTTCAACATTGATAATAAGAACCATTATTAATAACTGAAAACCAATAATAATTTATGACAAATAATAATAATTGAGCACCAAATCAGCATATTAGAATGATTTCTGACGGATCATGTGACACTGAAGACTGGAGTAACAATGCTGAAAGTTCAGGGATAAATTAAAAATTAATTTTAAAACATTTAAATAGAAAACCGCTATTTTAAATTGTAATAATATTTCTCAATATTACTGTTTTTGTTTTTACTGTATTTTTGATCAAATAAATGTAACCTTTGTGAGTAGAAGAGACGTCTTTCAAAAACATTGAACAATCTTAACTATTGCAAATTTTTGACTGCAATAATGTAGTTCATTTTGCATCTTAATAAATTAGTTACATTTAATTGGTTTGTTCATAACATACATACCGGTAACATACACATTTTAAATGTTATTTTTGTTAAGATAAAATTATGCTTTCATTGTTGAAGTTTTTCGAAAATGATTTTTCTTTATTCATTTGAAAAAATAATGGTCTTCTATAGGGTAGTGATATCACTAATTGTTTGACATGATTTAAACACAAGGTATTAAGGTTTCAAGGTTCAAGGTTCTTTTATTTGTCACATACACATCATACATGTGAAGTAATGTAGTGAAATGTTTTCGTGAGCTCCTCATCCCATAGTGCAACAAATTAAGGACATAAACACATCATAAAAAAATTCCATATAGTGCAACAAATTAAGGACATAAACACATCATAAAAAGTAATAGAATAAAATAAAAATATGGACTATCAAGAATATATCAAGAATATGATGGGAATAAAGTAGAATAATAAGTAATAGTACAATAATAGTGTGAACTGTCTGAGTTTGTGTTTATTGTCAGATCAGTATTTTCTTGTTATTTTAAGTATTTTGAGTCAAATTTTGGTAACAGGTTTGCAAACTGTTTCAAATCTCTTATAAATGTAAAATTAAATATCGCAAATATGTTATTTTACTTTATTTTATTTGTTGACCTTCTGAAGACCTTCTGTTTATATATATATATATATATATATATTAGGGGTGGCACGATACATGTATTGGTACCGAACCGTCACGGTACGGACATCTCGATTCGGTGCATGAGGCCTTACGACGAATACAGGCAATTCACCCCCAATCCAGAAGGGGGCGCCCGCAATAATGCAACACTGTTTGATAATCACCAGCAGAAGAACAGCGAATGCCATGAGTTGCGCACTTGAAAACAAAGCCCACTAGACAGTGACCATGTGCTGATTCTGAATGCATCTTTCACTGACAAAGGAGTATACTTTAAAGGCTTGCGCACTCAACTGTTTGCGAAATGGGATCTTTGTGCTCGTGTATCCTACCTCTCTCATTCGGCACAAATCCAAATATTCCATAATATTTCCATATTTGCGATGTAAGGTATCTGATAATGCTAAACTATTATTTATTATGTAAATGATAGGCTTTGCACTTCAGTCGCGTTCCAACGGTGACACAGAGGCGCGCTCCTCTGTTATATTATATTATATATAATTATATTATATATAATATTTATGCCATGGTCTGTCTGAATACTCGATTCTGATTGGCTGGCAGGTGTTGATTAAATTCGTTGAACTGCACAGGTAGTTCCAGGTCAGTTTAATCACGTTCTATATGAATGCGCTTCCTATAAACATTGGTAACCATAGTAACATATAGTTACAGTTGAATGGTAATACAGACGAAAATAACCGTCATTTTTATCGTTCTGGTCAAATATTGCAGCACGAATATTATTAACATCTTTAATATGTGAATGCTGGCAAATGACCATGGCATAAACGGGATAATTAACGGCTAGCTGTGCATTAAATGATTTGAATGCACTTCGCGGAGGCAACCACCCTCAGCTGCGCGTCGGGCAGTTCTTCGCCTCCACGTCGTGCATTCAAATCGTTTAATGCACAGCTAGCCGTTAATTATCCCTTACATATATGTGTGTGTGTGTGTATTTATCTAGACCACTAATATGAAGATTGGAGGGACATGTCTGTAAATGGTTACAGTCCTGATGTTTTGGTATAGAATGGTGAGTGTTTTCAAGTTGTATGACCGATATAATTTCCTGATTTCATATAAAAAGAAAGAAAGAAAGAAAGAAAACAAAAGTTCATCTAAAACTGAAAAGGTAAACAACTCATTGTGGGCACAACTATGGTGAAGAAAATGGCTGAAATTTGGCCGAGTTTTGGCCGAAGGAGGAATTGTGGGATGGACTGAAGTAAGAATCCGTTAGTCTTCTGTTGTTCTGATTGGTGGTATTATTTGAACATACTCCATTCAAACTTTTGTTAGTAACTCCATGCAGAGGCATGCACAGAAAGAGATGATGATGAGCTGCACAAAGAAGGAAAGAACAAAATTTGAACTTTCCAAATGAATAGGACCGTATTTCAATCTTTCACCATAGAAAATGGACTTTTCTCTCAAAACAAGGGGTGTGAAGACATCAGCATCCTAACCATATTCAACAGCACACAGCGTATTTTACAGGTCACTGTGCACAGAGGTCCATATGGGCTGTGCTTCAAATGAGAACCTCCCTCTCTACCCCCTTTACATCCCGACTTGCACTGCAGGGAAGCACCATTCGGCAAAAGATCTGCCTTTAGCAGGGGTGCTAAACGGAGAATACATGCCTCATATTGTTGGGTAGTGAGAAACACATGCACTTTGTTCCAAATCCTACATAGCATCTTAAAGTATAGTAGGCATGCACGTTCCCATCGTGAAACCATTCCATGATGTGGGCAGCGTAATTATGCTTGAAATACGGTCTTGTTCAGCAGAATTATTCAGCCAACAATTTATTTTGGCTGAATTCTAAGCATAATGCATTGAGGTAGCATATGGAGAAGTAAAAATCTCATAAAAACCTCACAAATGATCCATTTGAAAATATTCATAGGCATGCATTGCAAAAGCTCATCAAAAATAATAAACCAGAATGGCAAACAAAGCAAGAGATGCACAAATCATTTGATATAATTGAAAATGGTCTGTTTTTACTATTACCCAATACTTGTGTCTGCTTGTAATAAAAGTAAGATTTTAGCTTAGCAATACCTGACTATGTAAGCGATATGCAGCAAAACCACTCACTAGACTGACAAGACCATATTTATTAAAATGTTTATTCATCATAACAATCAACTAAATGGGGCTCCAAAATAGTTTGCCTTCAAACTATTGATGAAAGACAAAAATTTAAGGTCTGATGTCTGAATATTAGCCTTCGATGTTCCTGCTGAGGCTTCGCTTAATTGCAGAGCCCCATTCAAAATGTTCTCACCATACAGACGCATACTGACCTCTGACCCCCTACTCTTCTCTTCAGGGGCTTTGGTGGAATAAAGGGTGATGGTTAGAATGAGAAGGAAAAGAGAGGGTTAACTTCATTATGAAGTTCTCTAAAAGCATTATCTACACCCCTACACGGTTCCCCACAACAAGAGATAGAATGAAAAGGGTGAGAGTGAATAGGAGAAAGGGACATGAAAGTATAACTCAGTGCCGTTAACACAAAGGCGTGCTGTAGCATAGCAAGCAATACGTGGATTTGTGCAAAGTTTAGGCTATTCTTCACTGATACTTATGGCACTTTTCATGTATAGGGTAAACTATGGTGTCCAATTACTTTTCTCACAGAAGTAGAGGCACAAATACCATGTTCATCAAGAGCAAGCATCCAGCCCTGTTCACAAAGTTATTATAAGAAGAACAACTATTTTCCTTTAATTAACGGGAAATATAAGATTACCAATAGCTACAAAACAACAGAAATCAAATATATATATATATATATAAACCGAATTTCGGAAATGTTGGGACGTTTTTTAAATTTGAATAAAATGAAAACTAAAAGACTTTCAAATCACATGAGCCAGTATTTTATTCACAATAGAACATAGAGAACATAACAAATGTTTAAATGGAGAAATTTTACACTTTTATCCACTAAATGAGTTCATTTCAAATTTGATGCCTGCTACAGGTCTCAAAAAAGTTGGCACAGGGGCAACAAAGGGCTGAAAAAACAAGAAATTTTGTTTCAACTAATTAAACAACTAATTAAGTTAATTGACATCAGGTCTGTAACATGATTAACTATGAAATGGATTTTTAGAGAGGCAGAGTTTCTCCGAAGTAAAGATGGGCAGAGGCTCTCCAGTCTGTAAAAGAGTGTGGAAAAGATTGTGGAATACTTTAAAAACAACGTTCCTCAACGTCAAATTGCAAAAGGCTTTGCAAATCTCATAATCTACAGTGCATAACATCATCAAAAGACTCAGAGAAACTGGAAATCTCTCTGCGTAAGGGACAAGGCCGAAGACCTTTGTTGGATGCTTGTGGTCTTCGGACCCTCAGGCGACACTGCATCACTCATTGGCATGATTCTGTCATTGACATTACTAAATGGGCCCAGGAATACTTTCAGAAACCACTGTCAGTAAACACAATCCGCCGTGCCATCTGCAGATGCCAACTAAAGCTCTATCATGCAAAAAGGAAGCCATATGTGAACATGGTCCAGAAGTGCCGTTGTGTCCTGTGGGCCAAGGCTCATTTAAAATGGACTGTTTCAAAGTGGAAAAGTGTTCTATGGTCAGACGAGTCCAAATTTGACATGATTGTTGGATATCACGGACGCCGTGTCCTCCGGGCTAAAGAGGAGGGAGACCTTCCAGCGTGTTATCAGCGTTCAGTTCAAAAACCAGCATCTCTGATGATATGGGGGTGCATAAGTGCATACGGTATGGGCAGCTTGCATGTTTTGGAAGGCACTATGAATGCTGAAAGGTATATAAAGATTTTAGAGCACCATATGCTCCCCTCCAGACGACGTCTATTTCAGGGAAGGCCTTGTGTATTTCAGCAGGACAATGCAAAAGCACATACTGCAGCTATTACAACAGCATGACTTCGTAGTAGAAGAGTCCGGGTGTTGAATTCGCCTGCCTGCAGTCCAGATCGTTCACCTATAGGGAACATTTGGCGCATCATTAAACGAAAAATACGTCAAAGACAACCACAAACTCTTCAGCAGCTGGAAACATATATCAGGCAAGAATGGGACCAAATTCCAACACCAATACTCTAGAAACTCATAACCTCGATGCCCAGACATCTTCAAACTGTTTTGAAAAGAAGAGGAGATGCTACACCATGGTAAACATGCCTCCTTCTCAACTATTTTGAGACCTATAGCAGGCATCAAATTTGAATTGAGCTCATTTTGTGCATAAAATTTTTACATTTTTCAGTTTAAATATTTGTTATATCTATGTTCTATTGTGAACAAAATATTGCCTCATGTGATTTGAAATTCTTTTAGTTTTCATTTTATTCAAATTTTAAAAAAACGTCCCAACATTTCCAGAATTCGGGTTTTGTATATATATACACACAGTGCCCTCCAAAAGTATTGGAACAGCGAAGACAAAATTGCTCTGTTGGCTGTGGAGTCAAGACATTTGCAAATATGATGAAAAGATGAATATGAGACAAAACTAGAGAATGTCACATTTTAGTATTAGCCGTTTCAACCATAAATGTTTTACCAAATAAAAAGAACAGCACTTTTAGAGTTCATGCCACTCATTGATGTGAGCGTAAGTATTGGGACAGTTGAACATAAGGCAGATATAAAATATTAAAAGCTATTATTTAGTTGCAGATCCCTTGTGCACAATCACAGCAGTGAGTCTGTGACCCATAGACATCACCAGACTCTTGGTCTCATCCTTTGAAATACTTTTCCCAGCCTTTAATGCAGCCAATTCCAATTTTTGCTTGTTTGAGGAATTTCTGCCTTTACTCTCCTCTTCAGCTGGTGAAATTCATGTTCAATCGGATTTAAATCTGGAGATTGACTTGGGAAATGTAAGACTTTCCATTTCTTTGCCCTTATAAATTAATTGACTGAACTGGCAGGGTGTTTTGGGTCATTGTCCTGATGCAATATTAAGCACTTCCCAATGAATCTGGTGGCATTTTCTTGAATATTGGCAGGCAAGATGGTTTTGTACTCTTCCAAATTCATTCTGCTACTGTCATCATACATTAAGTCATCAGTAAAGTTGAGATGGCCTGATCCAGAGGCAGCCATGCATGCCCATGCCATGACACCACCTCCACCATTTGCAAATATTTTTACAGATGAGGGTGTATGCTTGGGATAATTTGCAGTTCCGTTTTTTTCTCCACATTTTTGCTTTCCCATCACTTCGATAAAGGTTCATCTTTGTCTCATCGGTCCATAAACACAGTTCCAAAACTCTTCTGGCTCACCTTTGTGCTTTTTTGCAAACTCTTATCTTGCCTTTCTATTTTTGGAGCTGGTCAGAGGTTTGTATCTTGCTGTGTAGCATCTGTAATTCCGTGTCAAAGTCTCCTGAGGACAGTAGATTGTCAGAGCATCACCCCAGCTTTCTGGAAGTTGTTGGTGATTTTACAGACACATCTTTTAGGGTTCATTTTCACAGCTTTTATGATTTGTTTGTCATCAACTACTGTTGATTTCTCAGCCGATCAGGTAGTTGTTGGTTGCTGGTGTCGCTGGTGGTTTCTAAACTCCATGCCCTTTGTTTTTGCTATAGCTCTAATTGACTTCCTCTTTTCTTTTAGCATCCAAATTGCTTGCTTTTCTCTCAAAGTCAGCTCCCTCATCTTCATCCTGGTTTGTGTGTGTCATCATCAAATGCAAGATTCAGAATGCAGAAGTAATGGATATAACTGATACGACACAATCCCAGCTTTTAATATCTGAAGAATTAATGAAACAGCACACAGCTGATCACTTAGAAAGACCTGTGAGGCAACTGTTTCAATACTTATGCTCACATCAGATAGAGGGATGAAACTCTAAAAGTGCTGAACTTCTTAGCTGGAAAAACATCTATGTGTTGAATCACCCAATAATAAAATGTGACATTCTGTAGTTTTGTCTCATATTCATCTTTTAATCATATTTGCAAATGTCTTGAATCCACAGCCAACAGAGCAAATTTGTCTTTACTGTTCCAATACTTTTGGAGGGCACTGTATATACAGGTGCATCTCAATAAATTAGAATGTCGTGGAAAAATGCATTTATTTCAGTAATTCAACTCAAATTGTGAAACTCGTGTATTAAATAAATTCAATGCACACAGACTGAAGTAGTTTAAGTCTTTGGTTCTTTTAATTGTGATGATTTTGGCTCACATTTAACAAAAACCCACCAATTCACTATCTCAACAAATTAGAATACTTCATAAGACCAATTAAAAAAAACATTTTTAGTGAATTGTTGGCCTTCTGGAAAGTATGTTCATTTACTGTATATGTACTCAATACTTGGCAGGGGCTTCTTTTGCTTTAATTACTGCCTCAATTCGGCGTGGCATGGAGGTGATCAGTTTGTGGCACTGCTGAGGTGGTATGGAAGCCCAGGTTTCTTTGACAGTGGCCTTCAGCTCATCTGCATTTTTTTGGTCTCTTGTTTCTCATTTTCCTCTTGACAATACCCCATAGATTCTCTATGGGGTTCAGGTCTGGTGAGTTTGCTGGCCAGTCAAGCACACCAACACCATGGTCATCTAACCAACTTTTGGTGCTTTTGGCAGTGTGGGCAGGTGCCAAATCCTGCTGGAAAATGAAATCAGCATCTTTAAAAAGCTGGTCAGCAGAAGGAAGCATGAAGTGCTCCAAAACTTCTTGGTAAATGGGTGCAGTGACTTTGGTTTTCAAAAAACACAACGGACCAACACCAGCAGATGACATTGCACCCCAAATCATCACAGGCTGTGGAAACTTAACACTGGACTTCAAGCAACGTGGGCTATGAGCTTCTCCACCCTTCCTCCAGACTCTAGGACCTTGGTTTCCAAATGAAATACAAAACTTGCTCTCATCTGAAAAGAGGACTTTGGACCACTGAGCAACAGTCCAGTTCTTCTTCTCCTTAGCCCAGCTGAGACGTCTCTGACGTTGTCTGTGGTTCAGGAGTGGCTTAACAAGAGGAATACGACAACTGTAGCCAAATTCCTTGACACGGCTGTGTGTGGTGCCTCTTGACCCCAGGCTCAGTCCATTCCTTGTGAAGTTCACCCAAATTCTTGAATTGATTTTGCTTGACAATCCTCATAATGTTGCGGTTCTCTCGGTTGGTTGTGCATCTTTTTCTTCCACACTTTTTCCTTCCACTCAACTTTCTGTTAACATGCTTGGATACAGCACTCTGTGAACAGCCAGCTTCTTTGGCAATGAATGTTTGTGGCTTACCCTCCTTGTGAAGGGTGTCAATGATTGTCTTCTGGACAACTGTCAGATCAGCAGTCTTCCCCATGATTGTGTAGCCTAGTGAACCAAACTGAGAGACCATTTTGAAGGCTCAGGAAACCTTTGCAGGTTTTTTGAGTTGATTAGCTGATTGGCATGTCACCATATTCTAATTTGTTGAGATAGTGAATTGGTGGGTTTTTTGTTAAATGCGAGCCAAAATCATCACAATTAAAAGAACCAAAGACTTAAACTACTTCAGTCTGTGTGCATTGAATTTATTTAATACACAAGTTTTACAATTTAAGTTGAATTACTGAAATAAATGAACTTTTCCACGACATTCTAATTTATTGAGATGCACCTGTATATATATGTATGTGTGTGTGTGTGTATTACAAATGTGTTAATTTGATACATTTGGTCTGTTAGAGTTACAAATGGTTTCAAATGTCATATAAAATAAATGTAAAATAAAATAGCTCATATAATATTTTAATTGAGGTCAGCAGGATTTTCTTAAAGTTAAGCAATTCATTTTACTGACCATTTCTTAGGTTTGTTAGGTGGTAAACTATATTATTTTTACATGCCTTAGAGAATTAAAGATGTGATGAAACAAAAACAGCTACATATTGTTCTTCCATATTGTGACATACATTTGAGTGCAAGATCAATAAATAAACATTACAAGGTCATTTCTTTAAATTATGCGCAGTTAAATTAATAATAAGAGCTACGGTGCTGGTCATATAATTAGAATATCAAGTGCTCTAAAATTTCCTGGTAGATGGCTGCGTTGACTGTGGACATCAGAAAACACAGTGGACCAACACCAGCAGATGACATGGCAGCCCAAATCATCACTGACTGTGGAAACTTCACACTGGACTTCAAGCAACATGGATTCTGTGCCTCTCCACTCTTCCTTCAGACTCTGGGACCTTGATTTCCAAGTGAAATGTAAAATTTACTTTCATCTGAAAAGAGGACTTTGGACCACTGAGCAACAGTCCAGTTCTTTTTCTCCACAGCCCAGTTAAGATGCTTCTGACGTTGTCTCTGGTTCAGAAGTGGCTTGGTAGCCCTTTTCCTGAAGGCGTCTGAGCGTGGTGACTCTTGATGCACTGACTCCAGCTTCAGTTCTCTCCTTGTGAAGCTCTCCCAAGTGTTTGAATCGGCTTTGCTTGACTGTATTCTCAAGCTTGCAGTCATCCCTGTTGCTTGCACACCTTTTCCTACCCAAATTCTTCCTTCCAGTCAACTTTGCATTTAACATGCTTGGATACAGCACTCTGTGAACAGCCAGCTTCTTTGGCAATGAATGTTTGTGGCTTACCCTCCTTGTGAAGGGTGTCAATGATTGTCTTCTGGACAACTGTCAGATCAGCAGTCTTCCCCATGATTGTGTAGCCTAGTGAACCAAACTGAGAGACCATTTTGAAGGCTCAGGAAACCTTTGCAGGTTTTTTGAGTTGATTAGCTGATTGGCATGTCACCATATTCTAATTTGTTGAGATAGTGAATTGGTGGGTTTTTTGTTAAATGCGAGCCAAAATCATCACAATTAAAAGAACCAAAGACTTAAACTACTTCAGTCTGTGTGCATTGAATTTATTTAATACACAAGTTTTACAATTTAAGTTGAATTACTGAAATAAATGAACTTTTCCACGACATTCTAATTTATTGAGATGCACCTGTATATATATGTATGTGTGTGTGTGTGTGTATTACAAATGTGTTAATTTGATACATTTGGTCTGTTAGAGTTACAAATGGTTTCAAATGTCATATAAAATAAATGTAAAATAAAATAGCTCATATAATATTTTAATTGAGGTCAGCAGGATTTTCTTAAAGTTAAGCAATTCATTTTACTGACCATTTCTTAGGTTTGTTAGGTGGTAAACTATATTATTTTTTACATGCCTTAGAGAATTAAAGATGTGATGAAACAAAAACAGCTACATATTGTTCTTCCATATTGTGACATACATTTGAGTGCAAGATCAATAAATAAACATTACAAGGTCATTTCTTTAAATTATGCGCAGTTAAATTAATAATAAGAGCTACGGTGCTGGTCATATAATTAGAATATCAAGTGCTCTAAAATTTCCTGGTAGATGGCTGCGTTGACTGTGGACATCAGAAAACACAGTGGACCAACACCAGCAGATGACATGGCAGCCCAAATCATCACTGACTGTGGAAACTTCACACTGGACTTCAAGCAACATGGATTCTGTGCCTCTCCACTCTTCCTTCAGACTCTGGGACCTTGATTTCCAAGTGAAATGTAAAATTTACTTTCATCTGAAAAGAGGACTTTGGACCACTGAGCAACAGTCCAGTTCTTTTTCTCCACAGCCCAGTTAAGATGCTTCTGACGTTGTCTCTGGTTCAGAAGTGGCTTGGTAGCCCTTTTCCTGAAGGCGTCTGAGCGTGGTGACTCTTGATGCACTGACTCCAGCTTCAGTTCTCTCCTTGTGAAGCTCTCCCAAGTGTTTGAATCGGCTTTGCTTGACTGTATTCTCAAGCTTGCAGTCATCCCTGTTGCTTGCACACCTTTTCCTACCCAAATTCTTCCTTCCAGTCAACTTTGCATTTAATATGCTTTGATACAGCACTCTGTAAACAGCCACACCTTTCAGTAATGACCTTCTGTGACTTACCCTCTTTGTGGAGGGTGTCAGTGTTCGTCTTCTGGATCTTTGCCAAGTCCCCATTATTGTGGTTTCAAAGAACAAGAGATACCCAGAATTTATACTGTAGGGATGGTCATTTATTCAAACTCAAATGTAAATATTCTAATATTTTGAGATACTGATTTTTGACTTTCATGAGCTGTAAGCTCTAATCATCAAAATTAAAAGAAATAAACATTTGAAATATATCAGTCTGTGTGTAATGAATGAATATAATATACAAGTTTCACTTTTTGAATGGAATTAGTGAAATAAATCAACTTTTTGATGATATTCTAATTATATGACCAGCACCTGTATAATATGAATTTAGAAAATGGTTACAGTGAATTTTCATTTAATTGCGAGTTTAATCTGTTAGCATCACTCACGGGACAATTCAATTCCGAACTGCCTAGATAGGCACAACAACCAAAAAAAAAAAAGAAAAAAGAAATGTTGCCATCTTCATTTGCTTTGGATAAAATTGAACATGTTTTTAACACCACTGCAAGGACATTTCACATTGGAAGTGGTGCAAAATATGCAAGAAGCAATGTTATATCATGTTTTCAGTGTTTTCAAAGTTTCATTTAAAAAAAAAAATCATATTGAATCCATTCCTTTTGTAACGTCTCTCAGGCTCTAATTTGTACTGTATTCAGTGTCTTATATCATTGGAATGCATATAAAAATCAAAAACATATACAGTTTGTTTTAGATTATTGTATAACCAAAATTTCTGTAAAATATTTTCAAAGCTTTGTGCTCATAAGCGCTTCAGACATGGATTCTTATAAGCCTGACCTTGACGAGGAAGGTAACATGAGAAAATAAAAGTAAGTGGATTAAAAGTGTGCATGCTTTGAAGGGGAGGAGAAGTTTAGATCAAATGCGTGGAGGACTGGAGTTCAATCAGCACGGCTCTCTCAGATATGAGCGCGTCTCTGTTTGATGAGGTTTTTTCTGCACTGAGTTCAGGATGAGACGTCTTGGCTAAGGGTCGACTCTTCTTGAGTCAAACTCTCCCTGATGCAGATAGAACTCACTATAGCCACAGATATCTTGACCAAATCATGGTGATTATATGGAAGACCTATGCATTGGAAAAATAAATTCAAAATGAGTTATAGTGTTATATGGTTTCTCATATTAATTATATGGTGAGCAAAGGCCAGGGCCGTAGCTAGAGGATTGGGGGCCCCCTGAAAAAATATTGATGTGGGCCCCCCCCACACACACATATCATATACTGTACAATATACAAGCATGGAGGCCCATATATATCCTAATAGGTGTTTCTTACAAAATAACAAAACAGTTAACAAATAAATGCATATAAAGGTTTTTTACTGAACCTAATGCCTAATGCATTTGCGCCTGAGTAGCGAGCCAGACTACTACCATCTGACCAAGTTTCAGCTCTCTAACTCTTACGATTTGGGCTGCACGATCAGTTTTAGGCCGACACGCGCCAGTAGCCTAAATAAAATTATGTGGTGGCGGCAGCGGTGGTCGATAGTTTACATGACAACATACTAACCTGTCTTAAGGTCTTGATAGACTGGGATACAGCAATTCTCCTGGCCTCTCTCTCCTTCTTTTCATTCCGTTTCTGGTAACTTATATTTTCTTTTCCCCGACATTGTCAGTCAGCATGTACATTAGTGATGGGTCGTTCTTGAGCGATTCGTTCTTTTGAACGAATCTTTAATGTGACTCGGGAAGAACGAGTCGTCTCGGAGAGTGATTCGTTCAGTCGCGCATGCGCAACATCCTATAGGTTCTGCACTGAATTAGTTCAGTTTCGAGTAGTTTCGAGTCTTCGGATTTGAGTCATTCGTTCATCACGTGACAGCCCCATACGCGTAACCAATGCAGTCAGAGCCGGAAAGAGAATTAATTAGTTCGTCTCCCGAGTCTTCGGGTTTGAGTCGTTCGTTCATCATGCGACAGCCTCATAAGCTACACCTATTCAGTCTGAGGGAAAAATACTTAATAATAACAATAATAACCAACTCTTTAGTTTATTACCTTTGTTACCACATTCAGTGTTATGGAAAAGAACCATCATGACAGAAATTCACATTTATAAACTGTAATTAAAAAGCTACAATTTGAGACCAGAAACGCATCACGTAACTGTAAGAGTAAATAATAATAATAATAACTATGCACCCGTTTGTAAGGAAGCTTGTAAATTAACTAATTTATCTGTCCAATGCTGTCACATCACGTGACAAAAGAACGAATGACTCGAAAGACTCGAGAGATGAACTAATCAATTCTCTTTCCGGCTCTGACTGCATAGGTTTAGCTTATGAGGCTGTCACGTGATGAACGAACGCCTCAAACCCGAAGACTTGTCAGATAAGAGGTGAGGTGAGCTAATAATAGACAGACCCAGATAAACAATGAATTAATCTTTTATGTTTCTTATAGCATTAGTTTTGTATTGTTTGTAGTGTGATCAACGTTTGCATAAGTAGTAGATGTGTTAGGGAAGTAGCACGTAACATTTTAATTATATTTTGCTAAAATGAACGAAATGACTCGAAAAAAGATTTGTTCATTTTGCTGAACGAGACTCAAAGGTCCAAGTCAGTAAAATGATCCGAACTTCCCATCACTAATGTACATCGCTAACTTCATTTGACGTCTCAACTCTGATTTGTCATCTTGTTCACGATCTGGGGTGGGACTTCTGAGGATACCGTATCTGACTAAACCATTTTCGGGAGGGTAGAGGAGCAGATATTAGAAAATTAATTTAACCAAATTGCATGCTTTTTTGTGGTTTTCATAATATCTCAGTTATACAACTAATAAAATATTAGAATTATTCACAGAACATGGGCCTATATAGTATAATTCCTGGATTTTGTGGGGCCCCCTGGGCGGTGGGGGCCCCTAGAATTGTCCCCACCTTTCACCCCACTAGCTACGGCCCTGACTACGGCACATAATAATCTCAAATTATCATCTGATTTGCCAAGATACCATAGATCTCAATTTGATCAGCACTTGTCTTATTTGTGTCTCTTTTTATTTCTCTTAAGGATGTGACCACCACCACCACCACAAAAAAAAAAAAAAAAAAACCTTCAGAGGGATATTTACACTGTTTTGTGTCTGAAGCATTGATGAATTTAGTTTGTAAAATAGTTAGTTGCTTTGATTTGTGAGTGTGTTTGAAAATCAATAATGTTTCTTTATTTCCATCCGTAAACCGTCTCATCTGTATGGAATAAGTACAGAGGCACAATGGTGCAATTGTGTTTGTTTGAAGTGATTTCATTTCTTCCACCTTCTGAATACAGTTTTCACTGATCTCTGCTTCATGGTTTTAAAATAGTCTGCTTTGAACTAAATTTTCATGAAACAGAAAAAAAGATTAAAGTATCATCATCAAGCACATTGCACTCCATGTCTTTTGCCTCGCTTTTCTCACACACAGGCCTACATATACAGAATATTTTTGCGATCTCTAGAGACGATGGAAATGAGAGAGATAAGCAGAGAGATGGAGAGAGATGTACAGAAAGAGAGGAGGGAGGATCTGGCGAGTTTTCTCTCAGAATGAGCCCCTGAAGGGTGAGCATCAAATCATCATGCTGCAGTCACAAGCTCACGTTGCCATTTAACTATTTCAGCCTCTTTATTAATAGTTACTGTCATTCATGGTTCAGTATTGTTGCCTTCAGTGTAGTTATGTCTTACATTTTCTAATCTCTTCACCAGCTTGAGGAGCTACGGTAGCAAAATGCAGCCGACTTTGTATTCCTATTCAGCTAAATAGTCTTGTAGAGATTTTTTTCATTTTCATTTTTCTGTTTTTCATTATGACTATAATGAACACTGCAGTTCATTTTGGCCAAAAAAATGGCCACTTAGACAGAAGGAGACCATCTGACTGACATTCAAAATGACCAATTACAGTTCAAAATGATGCCTGAAATCAATGAAAACACAACAGTGCAGTTTTTTTTTTTTTTTTTTTGCACATGCTCTATTGTTTGCACACAAAAATCATCCTCAGTCAGACGATGTGCACAAACATTAAGAAAATTATGTCACACAGACATCTGTGAATCAGTGTGGAACATGGATAAGGGAAGTACACTTTCAGCTTTATGCTTGTTAGAGTAACAGGTAGTTAGCTTAGCTACATGCTAATGAGTCTCGCATATTTTTATACAAATAGCACGGTTTGTGCAAAACTGCCCGTACACTTGTAAACTGACTTATCAGTAAGCCCCGCCCCATTACCGATCACTCAGACAAACAAACGGAGTTGCTAACAGTTACAATGTGGAAACCATATCAAGATGTTTTTGATAAATTTTGGACACAGAAGGACCGCCTTTTGTTGAGGTGCATTAAGTGGGACTTAAATATGCCATGGAGGGATGTATAAAAGATTTTAAAATAAATGTGGTGGTTAACAAGATTAATTTGGAAGCGAGGGTTACAAATCACAATGCAAGCGGGAGAAGACATAAACCTTTGTTTATGTGTTTTTTACCTGCACTGTACATGACGTGAGAACAGTAAGCTATTTAAGTTTGTGCATTAGCATGGACTCACTAACTTTAACGTTAGCTAGTTTTAGCCAGAGATACCTTTTTCTGAAGCACAAGATGATATTAGCATTCTGTTTGAGCAGATGAAAATTGCAACATAATGAGAGTATTACTACCAGAAAATGAACGCTGAATAAAAAAAATAAATTCCAAATTCCATTGTCTATCCCCTCAGGATACCTGGAATGAGTGTTACAAGTACCACAGGCACATCGTTTTTCCATTTTTGTAGCATAAACACCATCTAACCGATGAGAGCTTTGGATCTTCCAATGTTTCTCTATGGTGCTGAAACCTAAAGATGTCTGAGTTCCGCTCCCCGTACAACTGATACTCCTCTGCCATTGGCTCATCTGCGTTTGAGGGGAGGGGCTTACCGATAGGTTAATTCTGACATCACGTGTCACCATTTCCAGATCAAAACTCTCTATCAGATGCCAAAAGAAAACATCAAATGGTGCTAATATACACTAACCGTGTGCTGTAATACTACAAAAAACAAAACAAACAAAAAAAAACATTAACCTGATGGCAAGACAGTGACTCCCTTTACGAAATCACCTTTTATTACAGTAAAAGTGTAGTAACCATGGTTTTGTGGCTTACTGATTACCATTTGTATAACCACAGTTTTACTTCAAATACGATTGTTAAACTAGGGTTAGTTAAATTCATGGTTAATTTGTGGTTATCATGGTCTAACTATAGTAACCATGTTTTTTTTCTTTTTTATTTGTAGTAAAACCATGGTCAATGGTAATGGCCATATTTAATGATTCATTAAATTATTGGCATCTATAGGGCGCAGTGAACCTGGAGAAGTGTACACTGTGAGTTTTTAGAAGATTTGCTTAAAGGTGGGGTATGTATTTTTTCAAAAACGCTTTAGAAAACAAGTCGGGGCTGAGTACAAAAACAAACTTGTAGCCAATCAGCAGTAAGAGACATGTCTACTCATGATGCGGGGGAGAGAGTGCTCAGTGCACATGATGGACATTGGCCGAGCCGAGCAATGACAGAAAGATAGAGATGGCTGATAAAAAAACTAAAGAAAACGTCTGCGGAACAAAAGAAGGCTTATACACCGTGTCTACACTGGACGCGACAGTTGTCGTGTTGCGCCGCGCCGCACCAGCTAAAGTCTGTCTTCACTGGTAGACAGCAAAGGAATCGGATCAGCTTTCCAGCACTGGAGAGAACTGAAGGAGCTTGCTTTGTTTCTTCTCGATCGGTGAGTAACATTGGTTTTGCTTTGTTTCACAGAACTATCGTTACCTGGTTTGCGTACGTATGTGTGGGGCGGAGCTATCAAAATAGGGGCGAGAGCCTTTTGGGGTAGGGGTGTGTTTGTTTTGGTGATTTCATATATCAACATTGGCTACCAGAAATCACTTACCCCGCCTTTAAATGTGATGTAATATGAATAAATAACACTCAAATGGCTTTTTAGATAGTATTCTCAATTGACCTTTCGCACAGAGCCGACCCTCTTCATTACTGTTGCTATGTCAGACAAACCATGGCGCTCTCATGCCACACATCATGTTCTCAAGCAGAAAAAAATACATCGTGGAGCAAAGAGAAAACTGACAATTCGCCAACAGACAAGACAGAGCAGGTTACTTTAGGCATGAAACAAAGTCTCAGCTTTCAAATTGAAATTTGTCATTTTTTAAGAAATTACAATAATAAATCAGATCGCTGTAGCGCCTCAGTTCAAGAGTCACGTGAACTGATCATCTCATCCTCTTTACTAGTTATAGCGTTAAATAAACATGAATGAACATCAGAAGGTATCTTGTTTCAATGTGGAAAGACGTCAATATACACCATTTTTCAAGTTCAAGTCCACCGACGTTAATCTACTCTCCTGTCTGTTTCGTTTGTCGGACAAAAATGGCTTATTGGTCAGATTGTCAATCAAACTCCCTGCAAAAAGAGCAGAGACTTGAACTCGGAAACTGTATTTTTTTTAACAACTTTAGATTCCACATTGATCCTCATTGGCCACATTTTGCTTACACCATGCCTACACTGGACACGAGTGGCACAATGCAAAAAAGACAGTGCAACCCATTAAAATCACTGATGCTGTCTACACTGGATGCAACATGACAAATCCCTAATAGTAAACTGATGCTCTGTTCTATTTCTGATGTACTCCAACGAATGGACAAATGGATTTGCAATGGTCGCTTTGTGTCCAGTGTAGACAGTCTCAAGCTGTTGCGGCGCGACTACAGTCGCATCTGGTGTAGACACACTGTTAGGGATGCAACATTAGAAGGCAAGCCTGCAGAGATTTAGTTTGTGCGTGTCTTTGAGCGAGAAGAAAGAGACAGTTTGATTGCACATCTAGATAAAGAGGTTTGTGTGTTATATCTAAAGAAGCAAGGATCTTCCACAGCGCTGACCCCCCTCGCCGCCCAGTGCCGGCTATGTTTCTAAACCCAGACGATGACACTGCACCATTTACAGCCCTTTGTTGTTGTTTTTCCCATCACTTCTTCTTTCTTTTGTTGATCCCTCTCTCTTGCTCTCTCTGGAGAGACTTTGGTACTGGAGATTAGAGAAGGGTGCTGCCTAGCAACTAGAATCAAAATGGCAGAGCCCTCCGTGTCTAAACGCCTGACCTAGATAACACAGCGTCTGTGATCACACTTCGTGACAACCTCCGATGAAAGGCCTCGACGAACGCCCGTCACTTTGTCACCCCGACAAATGCCTGCCGTCACTATGTGCTCACATCACTTTGAAGAGAGGAGGAGGAAAAAGTTACCTCGGATCAGTCGAACACAGTCACTACTGACTCTGTACTCCTGGGGGCAACATGTAAAATGTAGAGAAGTCGACAAACAATATCTCATGCTGATATTAAAACGAAGCCGGCTGTTAAATACTAAAATAGAACAAGCATTCTTTTCAGGGACTCGGAGAAGGGAAGACGTAAAGATGAGTACTTGAGTATGCTGCAAATCTCTTGACAACCGCTGGCATCTCTTCTGCTATTTATTGCAGCCTCTGAAAGGCATGATGAAACAGACTGGAAATTCGTGCTAAGCTTTATGTTCTGTTTAATACCATTTTTCACAGCGACTGAGAAGAGGAAAGGCTGATTTTTTAAGACCCAAATCTCTGATTTAGTGGGTTTCGCATGTCTGGAGATCATGCAAATCGTGACCTATTAGCTTTTATATTTTCTTCCATTCCTTCCTTTGAATGACACAAACTGTTCAATATCATGGACTGTGAGGCCAGAAATATGTGCTACGTCAGTTTGCAAATGCAGATGTGAAGTGCCTTTACATACTTAATGCATGGAAGTAACAAACCTCAGCACTCAAGGGGGCGATAGAGTTACCTCAAGTGTCTGCACCCTCAGTTTGGTAGCTATAAACATGTCAACAGTTCAGTTATAACTAAACTCTTCCAAACTTTTCATATTTTTCACAATTTTACTGTGGTATTCAGATACCTTTGAATGAAACAGGATATTAAAAAATAGACTGGGACTTGAATTTACAGATTAAAAAAAAAAAAAAAAAGTGTTACCAGAATGGAAAAACATGATTGGAGAAGTAAGGTTGAACAATAAATCAGAAATTAGTGATGTTAGGTGAAAAGAAAGGTCATCTCAGAGGACCTGCAATCTATTTAATTTTGATGGTACGTTGTTTTTTGGAATATTGGAATATTTTTTGGAATATTGTTTCTCCCACAATCTACAGCCATACAGGTCAGGTGAAATGGTGAGGCTATACTGTCCGTATTTTCCCTGCCTTTGGCTCAAGATACTGGGATAAGCTCCAGGATAACTCACCTACATAGGACAAGTGGTTTGGAGAACGTGTAGATGGATGGATGAATTGACCTTACGACAGATAATTGAGTGAAAGCCCAAATAGCCAATCAAATCACTTCACCAAGAAGCTTTGTTGTCATCTGCCTTTTTTTCGTCAAGTTTTAAAACTTTACTGAACTGTTGGACACAAACAAATCTCCCTTTTTTCTCTTTTAACTATGGTAAAAATGTGTTATTATGGCATGTCTACTTTTAATACAAGGTATCCAGAGTGGCTAGTTTTGTTTGTTCCATTCCCGAAATCAGCCAGCATTCTCAAAAAATGCAAAGCAATGGATCAGACCTGTAATTCTTCACGACAAAGCAGTTTTCATTCATGCTAGATGCCGTTTAGGCAATTAAATTGAGTTTTATATAGCAGTGTGCTTCAAAGTCAGAGAAATTAGCAGAATATTTGTTTACATTCCGTCATAAATATCTATCTAATGTTAAAGTAAACATTTGTATTCTAAATGCACATGGTCTTCATTCAAGGTACTTGTGTGTCTTTTATGCCTCTTTTATTGGATTGTGGATTATTTGTTTTTATTTGAGAAACAGAAGAATGCTGATTGGACTCTGGGTTGAATGTCTGGTTTCAAAATAATGTGACATGCAGCAAAACATCCAAAAACATATTATGTTTGAATCTGCAAAGTGTCAGTTACTACTTTTTCCTGTGTTAATGTTGGAAGTATGATTTCTTGACAGTAGATTTCCCTTTGTATTTCACTGTTTTCTTCTATAGTTATTTGTAGTGTTTCAAATAAAAACCTGATACAAAAGCTTGTGCTTTCTGATTTGTGCGCTATGAAAAACTGCATATTTAAGTAAGCACTGTCATAAGGTCAACTGTGGCTTGTAAGACAGAAAATATGTCCACTGTAGTGGCAATACAACTTGTGTTCAATTTTGGGCCTATGATTTAGCTAATTGTGAAGTGCATTGGGTCAAAACTGAGTGTGCTTGTATCTCCAAGCTACAGTATGCAGTGAAATCAAACTGTGGCCAAGTGCAGGTTTAATAGGTTTGCAGTGACTTCATAAACCCATGTCAGTGTTGCTCTGAGAGCAGATGTCAGGACAAGTTCAGAACTTTATGTTTGACTACAAAACAGTAGCACTGAACACTTGAACAAGCACAAAGACAGAACAGTGGTTTTCACCAGTGAGGTAGATGGATTATGGTCTGTCAAATTCAATGTGCTCCTAAAGTTTTTTACTGTGGTTATTTTTTTAAACATATTTGGGGGTCGTTCGTTAACAAACTCTGACAAAGGCTGCACTGTTTCAGGATTCTGGAATCTGGGTAGACTTTATGTTATTCTGAGAATTTCAGTGTTTGTTTAAACAATATTTTTCAGATATTTCATGCATATTTTCCTCATCATGAGGACACACCACCTTTTTTAACCTGAACTTTGGCTGTTCCACCTTTGGCAGCTCCAGAGATTAATAGTCAGAAGGTTATGTTTTGTTTGGGTGTACGTTGTGGTTTCCACTACGTGTGTGTGCATGTGTGTGTGTGTGTGTGTGTGTGTGTGTGAAAGCACTCACGATGATAACTAAACATGTAATGCAATAAGTCTTTCTGTCATATCTGTTCATTCAGTTTGCGTAATTGGAGTTGAGGGCTTGAAAAATAAAAGTATTCGTGGTGTCAGCTGAAAAGGAAAGTCATTTCAGAAGATTAGTTACTATATATTTATAAAAAAGACATATTTTTGTTTATTTGTTAATTAGCTCTTATGAATTGTGCACAAAAAGACCTGGATCATAAAATGTAAACGGGGTCAATTTATAACTAATAGAAGATATTTTGAGAAATTTTATATCTGATATATTTATTTTTTAAGAAAGTTAGTCATGTTCTGAGGGTGAGAAAATTATGATAAAATTTTCATTTTTGGGTAAACTATTGGTTAGCAAACCAGAAGGCGAGGTGACAACTAATCATATTGTAAAGAAAAAATTCTACACACTCAGTGTACGCCTGTAGCTATGTGTGTATTAAAAAAAGAATCAATTCTTGACTAAAATAGGAACTAAAATGCATTTTGATTTTAGCTTACTGACGTATGGCTTAATTGCCTCTATTGTAGAAATAAGTCAATTTTAACATCGCAAGCCTCACAGTTTAGCTCCTACCTAGGCAAATTACAACACTAGAGATATATCATTGCACATAAATACTTCAATACAAACAGAAATTGTATTTTAGGACATAGAAACAAATCCAGCAGCAACATACATTTTTTTTTTTTTTTGGAACACTGATGAATTGTTTACAATAAAACCAGGATTGTCTTGAATATGCCTACGTTCAGTACTGAAATTTCACACATTTCAATACAACTGAATACAACACATTTCAATAAACTGTAAAAATTAATTATTTTGAAGTAAAAACAGATTATTGGATTACGTCTTTCTACTTTAAAGTGTTGTGTTTAATTTAATGTGCTCCTAAACGTCTTTGTAATTAAATGCAAAATTTACTAGCAATGTTTGATTGAAAATTGTTTCTACACCCAATATTGTACATGCATGTACTTGTACTTTATATACATTCATATTAGTAAAATAGGAGCATCAGTGCTGAGCAAAGCAGACCCACTATGTGTGAACCCCGCTGCGAAGCGACTGGCGCATTTTCATGGAAAGCTTCTCTTTTAGGCCAGCAGGTTTTCAATGCGCTCATTTACACATCAAAACAGTGCAGAAAAGGGATAGTTCTCTGGAGGGCAGGGGAGGGTGGAGGGGGTGGATGAGTGTAATGAGGGCTTCTTTTATTCTCTTTGCTCTCCCTCTCTCTCTTTCTTCTTTCCTAAGGGGTGGGTGGATGGTTGTGGACTGATAAGCATGGCTGGGGTTCGGGTGGAGGTGGGTAAACACCTCATAAAGATCCTCTTTTAATCAAACACATGACCGGACAGGGTCTCTCACACTCTGCTCGGTCGGACAGACAAGAGCGTGGCTAAACGACCCGATCCCACAACTTGCAGCGAGACTAAAAAGTATCCGGACTTTATAGGTGCATTAGATAAAATATCGTTTTGGTTTGAACAATGTATTTTAGAGTAGACTATTCCTTTGTTTGATAGGCATCAAACAAAGGAAAAGTTCACCCCAAAATTCTGTTGGTTTGATATTTGAGGTTTTATCATCATCAAAGCTTATTTTAGGTTTGCGAAAGAGGAAGTGAGAGGATGTGAGTGAATGAGAATGCATGTTCTGCTCCAGTGTTGACCTCACATTTGTGGTTGGGCAGGTGCCTTTCCGACGTAAGCCACTGGACTGAGTCATTTTAATTGGTGCCTTTAGATGCACACACACGCAGTCTTGTACCAGACGCAGTTTACTGACATTGTGATGGAGGTAAAGCACCCCTCTAGAGAGGCAACCTGAGCTGAAAAATACCAAAACACTCTGTCATAAAACGCTAGCAGACCTCAACGGCCTGCTCTGAACCACTGGCTGCTGAAAGGATGTGTGTACTTGCCAAAGCTCTCTCAGAGGAGCCACTTTTACAATGTTGTGATGACGATGGGTAAATGACACATGCAGCTGTCAGTTTAAACAACAAAACAATGTGGCTTCAATAACCCACATAGACCTGTCAGAGATTGCTTGTAAAATATTACAGCAGTGTCAGAAATTACTATTATTTTTATATTTACCCTCTATAATTGATTGTGAGATGGCCTTTTTAGGAATCTGAACAATTATGGCTGTTAATTGTGAATTCAAATCGACATAGGTATATATAATGCACAGGGTACATTCTAGATTTTGAATAGATTATAAAATATTGCAAAGTGTAATATATAATTGTTTAAAATAATCTAATACATTTTCTTTTTCTAAGACATATTTTGTTTGCATTTTTGCCCCAGGCCCAGGTAAATTTCTTTTTTTTTTTTTTTTAATGTCTAAGGAAAAACTGAGGCATTTTATTTACATTTGCATGACCAGCTAAATGGACCATGAATGTAATTTTAGTATGTAACTGCGAAAACTTGGTTGTCAGCAAACAAATGCTCAGGTCAGGTAAAGCCAGAGTCTGTGTAAATGACATTGGGCAGCAATTTAAACTACCCACCCAAAATCATGTTTTTATTGTGTTTTATTGTGTTAGCTGTATTTTTTTAGTCTTGTTTACTAACCCAAAATAACCCAACTGCAGTTTGATTGAGATTAAATGGAATGCACAATGAAAAACATGATTTTTGAAAATTGTTAAGAACGGAGTTATCTGTTTTTGCAAATGAACTCTTCATATATGTTTACACACCAAAACCCTGTAATTTCATTAATTGCGTTGACAGTGGCGATGAACAATTTCAAGAACTTCAACAAAGAATTTAATTAAATATTTTAGTGTATATAGCAATGCTAGGACTTATGAACCAGAGAATCATTTTTGGGATCTGTTTGATTTACATGACCTGTTTGGACAAATGGATTCACTAAAATGAATCAGACTTTCCAGCATTACTTAAGAGAGAGGGCAGATGTCTAGACTGTTCAGCAAAATTTTTAGACACACCTGCAGTTTAAGAGAACGTGTATGATTATTTCACTCACTAATTTGCTTGCAGAAACACTATAACATAAAAATGGAAATGTAGCACACTACACCAGTACTTATTGGAAAAAAAATAGTTACTTACTTTAACAAAATGTAGTGTGAAAGAGTAAATCTCACACCAACACTAAATTTTCCGTTATCTCATGCTTGAAATAATGCTGGATATATTTCTTAACGGGTCTTGCTATACCTAGAGTTTTATTCAGACTATTAAAATTTTGAGAATAGAAGTCCAAATAACCAATTCTTTTGAGGGATATGTAATGTTCACCCATGCCATAGACATATATAAATATGATACAAATACGTATTAAATATTAATGCTGCATACCGCATAGCCTGTTGGTTTGGTTTATCCATACATGTTCTAATAATGCTTCTTTTTTTAAACCAAGCTCAAAAAAAAAAAAAAAAAGATCTAAAACAAACATGCAATGGCATACGAATGAATCATCAAAACCCAGATCCGCTGCTCCAAACGGGCGGGGTAGGGTGAGGAAAATACAATTCAAGCAGCTATCGGAGCCCTACATGCTCCGGATCAAGCGTCGGAGAAAAGTGCCTTTATTTGCATGAGTGGCTCACATCAAAGAGCAGAGGGGGAAGAGAGAAGCGACACACAACAATAGGAGAATCTGGATGTGTGTGTGTGCATGTGGTGCACCTCATTAATGAAATATAATTCCAGAACAACCTCTGTGTTTAAAGGTGATGATGTGAACGTTCGCACAGAGAAATCCAGGCTACTGTCTGTCGCTCTGCTCAACGATTCCCTTTGAGGATGAAGGAGAGAAAACCACCAGGGATTTCTGTTCTGGTAAACGCGCTCAAAGGAAAGCGCACCCAAAGCGGCTGCATCTGTCATATGGAGGGGAATTAAAGAGAGAAAATAGAGCAAACGGCTAAAAGGAATAAAAAAAAAAAGAACATGGAGTATAACACGATGCATAAACAATGTGCTAAAACAAAAATGAGGCCTTCGCTACAAGCTTAATCTGCATGATCCAAGCTTAGTCACAACTCTGACCAATAGTCCCCTAAAACTGACAACATAGATTTATTCGTGTCAGGGGCGTACAAAGCCACATAGCCTTGTGTTATTCGGGGGTAGCCCACTCTTTTGAAGGCTCCTGAAAGGGTCCCTCAAGGATCGATTTGCATTTGAACTGGGGCAACCTTTCAGATGCAAACCTGGCTTTCTTCATCAAAATATTTGCATTGCTTTGACGCATTTTCTTGTTACAGTTCATGTGAAAAGTCTCACCAAGGCGCTTCTCTTTAACTTCCACCTCTAAATAGATGCAAACACAACCATCCGGGCACAACAAGCACTTCAATTAAATTTAAATAATACTGTTGTTATGTGTAGCAAAACCAAAACAAAAGTGTAGTTTGTCTTTGTAGGAGTAGATGGCGCTTAAGTGAGCAATTACCTATTGAAATGCCTACTTCAAAGAAGAAATTTCAGACAACTTTTGAAAATATATAACATTTTATTATCTTCTTCAAAAAGGCACTTATTAACAGACTGATCAATGTCATCTTGTGAGAAACCAAGACAAACACAATTAAATATATATATATATACATATATATATATATATATACAATAAATAGAAGTCCTGAAACATTCGAACAAGTAATTAAACCTATTAACAAGTCATCGAACAGCTTTTAGATAGGGACACTGTGCACGTCTCCATGCAAGAGCGATTGCAGATATTTATAACTGATTAGGATGTGCATATCTGTCTCATTTTGTGCTACAGCAAGCAATGATAAAATTCTCCCTTTAACTAAGAAGTACTGTTAATCCATTGTTTAGCTGCAATGTTGGGTTTTAAGTTTGTTTGCTTCACTGCACCGTATGTCTTATTCTCACAAAGTCCACGGTACGGTACATCACAGATGAGGCCACAGTCTCAGGGCTGCGCTCATACGTGCGTGGGACAGTCCGAGTAGGGATCAGTCTTTGACATGTGCAGTATAACGGCAGGTGCTTTGTAGTGGCAGTGACTGGTGCTGCAGCTCCCGCTGCAGTGCTTCCTGCAAGTCCTTTCTGTCAACTTCCTGCTACACAGCCCCTGCCAAGTCTGCAGCGTCTTAGAGCTCCAGACCCACACACCACTAGTGATGCCCACCACCAGTGACATGAAGATCTTCAGCATGAACACGGCCACGGTGGGCACCGAAGACTCCAGGGAGCAGTCCTCGTTCCTCCGACCCGGGAATGTGGTGCACTTGCTTTGCAGCCCTCTAAATTTCCAGTAGTCCATGTTGAGACGTTCGTAGAAGTAGCAAATGATGACGCAGGTGGCGGGAACTGTGTACAGGATGGAGTAGATGCCGATTTTCACCATCAGCTTTTCTAGTTTTTCTGTGTTGGTGCCTTCGGTCTTCATAACCTTTCGGATGTGGAAAAGCGCCACAAAGCCGGTCAGGATAAAAGACGTCCCGATAACGAGGTAACAAGACAGAGGCACGAGGACGAAGCCCGTTAGCGCCCCCACGTCCATACTGCCCACATAGCACAGTCCGGTGAGCTCGTCGCCTGCAACTTTCCGCATGGTGAGGATGACTATGGTCTTCAGCGCAGGTATGCCCCAGGCAGCCATGTGGAAGTAGCTGCTGTGCGACTCGATAGCCTCGTGACCCCATTTCTTACCTGCCGCCAGGAACCAAGTGAGGGTGAGGATGACCCACCAGATGGAGCTTGCCATGCCAAAATAGTAGAGGATGAGGAAGACAATGGTGCAACCCGTACTTTCCAGGCCTCTTGGATAATATACAACTCGCCGTTCTCCCGGTCACACGCAATGTTCTCTGCCCCGGCGACGGATCGAATGATGAAGGCTACTGAGTAAACGTTGTAGCACATGGAGAGGAAGATGATGGGCCGCTCTGGGTACTGAAAGCGATGTGGGTCAAGCAGGAAGGTTAGGACTGTGAAAGCCGTGGATACGAAGCACAGAGTGGACCAAACCGCCATCCAAATGAAAGCAAAGTCCTTATCCTGTCTGGACCAGAACACATCCACGGCCGATGAGCAGCGTGGAGCGCACGTCTCGCTCTTTTCCACATACTGGAACTTTTCCGGGTTCTCACAAACTCCCATGCTTCCCCCTGAGCGTCCGTTCCCAGCGCCGGGCTGCCTTGGTCTGGGCGGCACAGGCAACATGCCCTCTCCTTTCTTAGTTTCGGTTTTGGTATCATTTTCCGGGGCTTCCATGCACAGCGCGTTGGGGTCATTTCTGGTGGGCAATTTAGAGCAGTCCAAAGAATCAGGCCAGGCGTAATTAAACTTCTCCATGATGGGCGAGCACTTCTGACGTGCCTGTTCGCACATGGGACGGCAGGCGGGGATGGATGTGGACACTTGGTCCGTACACATAGGGGCATAAAGAGAGCAGAGGAAAAATCTCAAATGCACATCGCAACCATATTCCACCAGAGGAGCGAATTCATTCAGCTTAATCGCAGCTTCCCTCTGATTGTCATGGTCCATAAAGTTGGGCATCCGGGTGAGGTTGTAACCGATGCCCTGGCACATAGGGATGGCGATAGGCTCGCATTTAGCCGGTCTCCCTCTCTCCAGGTCATAGGAGCCAATCTCTAAACTGTAGGCAGCAATGACCAGCTGACACCACAGAGAAATCACAATTTTCAGAGGTGAACCTCCCATGCTGGATTTTCAGTTTCAGTCACCTTTTTTTTGAATGAGGCAAGTCAGTGGAAACTTTCCTGGCATATACAGTCCCAAGAGAGGAAACTTTTGTGTGTTATGGGTGATTATACAGCTCCATAGACACCGCTTAGATTAAAAGTGCTTCAATGAATATTTAATGTGTCCTCCAGTTACAACGCTGAAAAACAGATATTCCTCTAAATGAAACTTCTCTCAAAAATATCCCTTTTTAAAGTCTGCATATCATATAAAATAATGCTTAATGTCCAAACTCGTTATATGTTTCTATGAAAAACGCGCGTGCACAGTCACTTAAAACACTAATATTTCATGTCAGTCGTTACCGTCATTACTAGGACAAATAAGGGCATCAGGAGGAGCTCAGCAAGAGAAATAACAAATTTGTCCTTGTCTTCAGTTATCTCCGAACTTCTGTGAAGCGTGTAGTCCGTCAGCAGCTCCTGTGTCCTCCTCACATCTCCACTGGCGCACACTGAACTTTCGCTCTCCTCTCTCAGTGTCCTCTAATACAGGGGCGGGGCATTCATGACGCACTCTCGTGGTTCCTCCTACACACTTCTGAAAAGCCAATGACGTCCAGAATGTGCTCCGCCTTCTTACAACTGAAAATATATTGCGTAAATCGTGGCTCCGCCCACCTACAACAGAAAAGGCGCTCAATAAAACACAAACTCTCAATCTGGAGATCTACCTTTGGACAAATGTATAATGGTAATAGTTTCAGGCAAAATGCAATATCATTGTTACTCCTACAAATTAAAACAATGAATTATGTGATCTCATTCAAACAGTGTAATAAGAACTTTTTCTTTCTTTCTTTTTTATTATTACAGTGGTATACGGTTTAGTAACAATAACTGTAATAATGATATTTTAGTGGAAACTACCATTGTGGTTTAAAAAAAAAAAGATTATAGTCTATGTAAGGTGTCCAATTCAAACGGTGGAATTGTTTGTTTTAGTAGACTAAATTCGTTTTACTTTGCATTCCTTTCAAATTTCTATAAATGATGTAAATCCTTACATATGAGATTTCAACCACAGATTTAGTTGTGAAATCATAAACAGCCGAACTTGATATAAAACGTCCCCCAGTGGCACTGGTATTATGGCCTAATAAAGCAATGGCAAAAGTGGAAAAAGGGTGCAAAGGAATTTATCAAAATAGCTGCTATGATACTCAACACCTCAGGATATTGTTGCTGAGGACAGAAGTTAATTCCAAATGTAATGAAAGAAAAACAAAGCCCAGACAAGAAATTTTAATTATGAAAATAATTAATCTTACACAGATTCCATTAAACTTTGTCTTTTATTAAACTTAAATATTTATACTGAAACCCTCAACATCCCGTCAATGAGAGACTCCTGTAAAAGAAAAAGATAATTATTACCATCTAGTGGCTATATAATGTATTACAATTCCACTAGACAGGCAACAAAGCATGCAAC
This sequence comes from Onychostoma macrolepis, assembly GCF_012432095.1. Lineage (NCBI taxonomy): Eukaryota > Metazoa > Chordata > Actinopteri > Cypriniformes > Cyprinidae > Onychostoma > Onychostoma macrolepis. Next base: position 26,726,083 of record NC_081172.1, read on the forward strand.
GGTTTACTTAAAGTAAACCAAACGTAAAAAATTGTTTATATCTTGGTAATATCTCGAAGAAATATGTTTAAAATCATTTGTTTTATTTATTCCAAGACTCATTAATCACAAACGCTCAGTTCTCAAGCCAGACATTTGGTCAAAATAAAACAAGCCAGATTAGAAATCCCTTCTGTTTGATGTGGTTACAGTGGGCATTTAAACCTTTTCACCCGCTGTGTTAGATTGTGAGCAGTTATCAGATTTGGATTTGGCATGCTAAGCCTCACTTAGCCTGAAAGAGCACAGAGTGAGTCTGATACCCCTCCAGCCCAGAAAGGAAATACATACCAGACAGAATGATTTTTATCATCCTCAGCGTTTGCACGTCAGACCCCAATCCAATCCAATTTTGGAATAATGAACATTAATGTAACTTTTTTACGAAAACACTTTTATTCAAATCCAACTTGCATTGCATAACAGTCATTGCATTCCCTGGAAATCAAACCAATGACCTTAAGTGTTGCTACCATCACGTTAAAGGAATAATTCACCCAAACATGAAAATTAGCTGAAAATGAACTCTCCCTCAGGCCATCCAAAATGTAGATGAGTTTGTTTCTTCATCAGAACAGATTTGGTAAAAATTTGCATTATATCACTTGCTCACCAATAGATCCTCAGCAGTGAATGGGTGCCGTCAGTCCAGACAGCTGATAAAAACATCAAAATAATCCAGAACTAAACCACATGACTCCAGTCCATCAATGAATGTCTTTTGAATTCAAATCCATCTTCCAGGGAAAATATGAGTACTCAAATATTGCTTTAAAAAGTTGCTTTGTGTGAATCAGGAGAGAAATATGCATAGATCAAGGAAAGGAAAAAAAAACAGTCCAAAAAAGTTCTAAACAAATATTTTTAGTGGAATATTTCAGTGGATTTTGATGCGAGAGGACAACATGGGATGGACTTTTTAACTGGAAGAAGTGGATTTTGGACTCATATTTCGGCACCCATTCACTGCAGAGGATCTATTGCTGAGCAAGTGATGTAATGCTAAATTTCTCCAAATCTGTTCGGATGAAAAACTAATTCATTTACATCTTGGACAGCCTGAGGGTGAGTACATTTTCAACAAATTTTCATTTTCAGATGAACTATTCCTTTAAGCTACAGGAACATTTTACTAATCAGTACATTATTTAAAGCTTGACAGAGAAAACAAACACATTTTGAGAGTGCAGGGTCCTCTCAGGTGCCACACGCTCTCTCCGTCTGTGTATGGAGCCTCCCAAGGACTGATATGAGATTTTTATCAGGTAACAGAACTCTCCATGTTTGCGCGCCACCTATCAGAAACATTTTAATCTTATCTGACCACTCAGACATACCTCTGTGTTCCCGACTGACACAGAATGCGTCTCTAAAAACATCCCCACCAGACTCAGACACCGCTCCAAAACCGATCTAATTGAGAAGCAGGGCGACTTGCCTAAAGACTTTACAAATTGCGGGTGACAGATGGAGGCCTTAATTAGAGCTCACCCAACTGTGAATTAAAGTGATGTGAGATCATGTCATGACACCATATCCTGTTTGGCTAGCTGTGCCATGGTGGTATCTCTCTCACTCAAGCTAATGCAGCTCAGAGCACTTAGGCTGTCACTATTTATCAAAACGGCCACCATGTCCTGTGACTCCGCTGCACTGGACTGCACTTTCTGTGGTTGGAAGTCATGCGTCATCAGTATTCACTTTTCTTGTTTGCATTGTACGTGAACAGAGAACGATTATTATGGACACTCTCTTGGAGAGCTGACATAATGGAAGTGTGGGTGCTTCTTAAAATACGATGGAAATCACAAGGTCCGATGCTGTCTGCAGGCACAGTGTGACCGCTGAGGGTGGTGTTGATGTGGAGTGTGCGTCGGGCTGTTTGACACGTGGCAGGGTAAGATATCTGTGTCTGAAAGGAACAGGGCCTGCCCCGGGATAAGAGAGGTATGGGGACAATGCCATCAGCTGGAGTTAAGAGAAGGGAGGCGGATGGGAAGCCACTCACGCTCCTTTCCATTGCGTTAACTTATGTAAGCGTGTTTTATAATATTGAATGTGCACTTGAATGTGCGCTTAAAATCTTAACCCTTGAGTTGTTTTGGTTATTTTGACCTGAAAATGCCAGTTATTGTTATTCCATGACTGACTTTGATTACACAGGGTATAACAAATTCTGCAAAATTGTTTGTTACATTGTTGCACTTGTGGTGGTTCAAATAAAAAATCACCAGCCTTCAAAGAACACAAGATTTGGTGATAATATAGCATAATTAGAGATGTAGCCTACATGCAGTTTTTAAAGGAAAGTCATTTTTCCCCCCCAGGAACATCAAATTAGGTAAAGAATTTTCAGCACAGCACAAAAGTATATTTAAAAAACTGCACATGCACATTATATAATATTAATGAAATAAAAGGGCTTGAGTACTTAAAGAGTACACTATGAATGTTGCTTCTTACCGCTGCTCCCTATATGCAGAGTACAACAACAACAACAACAACAACAAAAATACCTTAATGCGCCATTCCCGCGCCCGCGCCCGCGCCCGCTCGCACCTCATGATTGAATGCAAATGATTATAACTGATGGACAACTATGCCCGTGAAAAGACATCAGCAATCTGGCGCCAAGAAAAGAAAAAAAAAGATGAAAACGAAGCCCGCGCGTTACTTTCAGGTAACGTTAGACTACATTCATAATCCTGTGAAACTTTTTTTGGGTGTTGAGGTTAATAACGTGTTTTAATGTCGGTAATAACCACCACCAACACATCTAATATTCTCTCCGAGTTTCCATGTTCACTTAGGAAAGTTAGCCATGGTTTTAACACTTAAAAAAAAAAAAAAAAAAAAAAAAATCATGGTTCTTGTAGCCATGGTAACCGCAAATTAACCATGGTTTTGTTACTTCAAATAATAATATACAAAGAAGTATTAAGATAATTTTTTTTTTTTGTGGTAATAAAACAAACCTAAGCCAACAACAGCCTTTAAAATGACTTAAAATGCATTACATTACACAATGAGGCAACCCTGCTGAAAAACAAAAACAAAAAAAAACATTAGAACCATCACAGAAAATCCTAATACCATCACAAATAAATCACAAATACCATTACAAACCATCAACTTTTAACCATTAAAACCATTAAAAAATGGTTTTCTGTAGTGTGTTTTGGGACATATTCCATTAGGTTTTATTGGTTTTAACAAGCCACCAATAGAAGGTGAATAAATTACCAGTAGAGACATGTGCTGCGTGCCAATGTGCCTACTTATACTACGCCCTTAAAGTATGTACTCTTTTGGTGAAGAAAAAGTACACAGTTTTGAGTGTGTAGTAGAAGAGTAGGCAAGCTTTGGGACATACTATCACATCACACAGCTGCGTGTTTAACGGACCGCTCCGTCGCACCTGTTACACGCACACTGTCACTGTGAACTGGCCTGTCAATCATCTTGTCACTGTTAACATCCTCCACATTTCATTTAACTTCCTAACGTATTGGAGAAAAAAAAAGTAGCTCGATGATCTGCCAGTAGCGGATCTTTCATGCGGAGAACTCTGCTCATATTTTCTGCATAATGATGCATTTAAAAGGTAACGACCAAATGGATGTTTATAAAAGTTCACATTGCTGTCGCAGATGAAATATAACAAGGATAAAAATAAATAAATAGTTTTTACCAGGTTAAATGTTGATTATTGGTAACTCAAACCCCTTTTTGTCAACCTCTACTGCTGCATTCAAGTGCTCCTGGGACGTTCGTACTTACGAGTTGACAAGTAGTTATTACGATGTCGGTTGCGTTCAAGTCACTTTGGTCGGAAAAAGATGGCGATTTAACTTTTCTACACAATTATTTTTTTAACTCTACATCTACAAAATATTGAAAGAAGAATGTGCATCATTGTGTTTTTTCTTTTTTCCTTTTTTATTTAATTTATGAAGGTGATGTAAACCGAATAATTATATATTCTATTATAATTATACATTAATATAATATTTTGTATATGTAACTTATATAGTTTTCATTATATTCATTACAAAAAATAATAATTTTATTCATTTTAACAACTTTACCGACGCTGCATATCTTTAGTCTTTGGCTGCGTCCATTGCATCCGACATGTTTTCCGACGGGGCTTAAAGAAAATTCCGAGTTTCCCACTCGTAATAACGACTTTGTGGTGGCGTTCATGTGCGTTCAACTCGTAAATACAATGTATCCGACATTGACTTGAACGCACCTAACAGTTGCTCGCGCGCATCAACCAACGCTTTTTATTCGTGTTTGTAGTTCTGGACCGAATCCTTCGCCAAAGCGCAATGGATTGTGGGCAATTTTAGCCATTAGAGTGTGCACGGATCCACACTTCAAAAATCGACCTGAAATAGTAGACCATCCGGGGACTTACTCTTTTCAACATACTATGCTTTGGGACACACTTATTGTAATCTCACATACTATTTAGGATGGATATATGAACATTGGGATGCAGGGCCACTGTCAGTCCTCTGTTGTGTGTTGTGCCACCCTCATGTATCTATATTTGGTCATGTTCCTGTCCTTGTTCAGTGTGATTATTAGTTTATTCAGTTCAGGTGTGTATAATTATCCAATGTATATTAGTTCCTGCCCGTTCAGTTCGTTTTGGTCTGGTCTACTGGTTGTTCCTGTGTGTCAGCACACTCTCAATGGTGCCCCTGTAAAGGTGGTGAGGATGGGTGGAGGGAGACTTGCCCTTTTCAGCCGACGGAGAAAGTAGAGGCGCTGTTGTCCCTTCTTGTTGAGTGACGTGACGTTGGTGGTCCAGGTGAGATCCTTTGTGATGTGCACCCCCAGGAATTTAGTGCTACCGACTCTCCACGGTTGAGCCGTCGATGGTCAGTGGGGGGTGGTCAACAGAGTTTCTCCTGAAGTCCATCACAACCTCTTTTGTCTTACCCACATTGAGGGACAGGTTGTTAGCACCACACCATTCAGCCAGCTGTGCCACTTCCTCTCTGTAGTGCGTTTCATCGTTGTTGCTGATGAGGCCTACCACAGTTGTGTCATCAGCAAACTTGATGATGTGGTTGGAGCTGGACTTGGCAGTGCAGTCGTGGGTCAGCAGCGTGAAGAGCAGCGGGCTGAGCACACAGCCTTGTGGGGCCCCTGTGCTCAGTGTGGTAGTGCTCGAGGTGTTGCGGCCGATACGGACTGACTGACCATCAACCATCAACTACCAACCATCAACTACCTGATGGTTGATGGTTGACTGACCATCAACCATCAACTACCATTACAAACCATCAACTTTTAACCATTAAAACCATTAAAAAATGGTTTTCTGTAGTGTGTTTTGGGACATATTCCATTAGGTTTTATTGGTTTTAACAAGCCACCAATAGAAGGTGAATAAATTACCAGTAGAGACATGTGCTGCGTGCCAATGTGCCTACTTATACTACGCCCTTAAAGTATGTACTCTTTTGGTGAAGAAAAAGTACACAGTTTTGAGTGTGTAGTAGAAGAGTAGGCAAGCTTTGGGACATACTATCACATCACACAGCTGCGTGTTTAACGGACCGCTCCGTCGCACCTGTTACACGCACCCTGTCACTGTGAACTGGCCTGTCAATCATCTTGTCACTGTTAACATCCTCCACATTTCATTTAACTTCCTAACGTATTGGAGAAAAAAAAAGTAGCTCGATGATCTGCCAGTAGCGGATCTTTCATGCGGAGAACTCTGCTCATATTTTCTGCATAATGATGCATTTAAAAGGTAACGACCAAATGGATGTTTATAAAAGTTCACATTGCTGTCGCAGATGAAATATAACACGGATAAAAATAAATAAATAGTTTTTACCAGGTTAAATGTTGATTATTGGTAACTCAAAGCCCTTTTTGTCAACCTCTACTGCTGCATTCAAGTGCTCCTGGGACGTTCGTACTTACGAGTTGACAAGTCGTTATTACGATGTCGGTTGCGTTCAAGTCACTTTGGTCGGAAAAAGATGGCGATTTAACTTTTCTACACAATTATTTTTTTAACTCTACATCTACAAAATATTGAAAGAAGAATGTGCATCATTGTGTTTTTCTTTTTCCTTTTTTATTTAATTTATGAAGGTGATGTAAACCGAATAATTATATATTCTATTATAATTATACATTAATATAATATTTTGTATATGTAACTTATATAGTTTTCATTATATTCATTACAAAAAATAATAATTGTATTCATTTTAACAACTTTACCGACGCTGCATATCTTTAGTCTTTGGCTGCGTCCATTGCATCCGACATGTTTTCCGACGGGCTTAAAGAAAATTCGAGTTTCCCACTCGTAATAACGACTTTGTGGTGGCGTTCATGTGCGTTCAACTCGTAAATACAATGTATCCGACATTGACTTGAACGCACCTAACAGTTGCTCGCGCGCATCAACCAACGCTTTTTATTCGTGTTTGTAGTTCTGGACCGAATCCTTCGCCAAAGCGCAATGGATTGTGGGCAATTTTAGCCATTAGAGTGTGCACGGATCCACACTTCAAAAATCGACCTGAAATAGTAGACCATCCGGGGACTTACTCTTTTCAACATACTATGCTTTGGGACACACTTATTGTAATCTCACATACTATTTAGGATGGATATATGAACATTGGGATGCAGGGCCACTGTCAGTCCTCTGTTGTGTGTTGTGCCACCCTCATGTATCTATATTTGGTCATGTTCCTGTCCTTGTTCAGTGTGATTATTAGTTTATTCAGTTCAGGTGTGTATAATTATCCAATGTATATTAGTTCCTGCCCGTTCAGTTCGTTTTGGTCTGGTCTACTGGTTGTTCCTGTGTGTCTGCTCCACTTGAGTTTATTAAAGACTGTTATTTTGAAGTTACTCCTCTTCTCCGTGTTCCTCGTTCCTCCCTGCTGTGTGCACCGTGACACCCACAGTCCATTACAGTTTCCATTAAAACCAATACAAGTCCCATTATAACCAGTAAAACCATTACAAATTTTGTGATGGTGTCTATTGTTTTTTTTTTTTTTTTCCAACATTACATGTTATTACAAATGCCTGCAAAGGGAGCCAAAGGCCTGGTAATTGCTGCTGTTACACTTACAGGACGACCATATCCTTGTTTAATAGGCTATTGACATTTAGTTCAAATATCCACTTTATCTTTCATTTTTGGCCAACTTTTTGCTATAGATGACACAGCCTCTATAATTTCTTCAACAAAAAACATGTGGACATCACAACCCTTACAAAAATTAACCACGGTTTTCATAGTAAAACTGCTTAATTTTCTTTTGCATGATTTCTGAGACTATAAAATCAATCAGACAACTGTATTACTGCCATAGGTAACTGTCTAGAGCTACAATTGTAATTTGTAAATAATACAATTTAATTACAAATTTATTTATTTACTTTTATATTTTATTAAAGTTGTATTTTGACCCCTATAGTAGGTGGTTTTTATTTTTATTTTTACTTTCATAATATTTGAGGGAGGGGGCACAACAATACAATCCTGCTTGGGGCACCCATTTAGCCAGCAGTGGCCCTGCTTGACACTTGAGTACTAAATTGTCCAACATATTACATATAAAGACCCTACTTCAGTGGGTCACAAACAGCCTTATAAAGTTCAGCTAACTGCATTTAATATAAATTTAAACTACAATATATCTACAATATATTTTCATTCAATGAAAATTAGTGTCTGAAAACATTCAGTTTGCTCTTAATATACAGTATATATATATATATATATATATATATATATATATATATACACTGATATTAAGTTTATTTTGAAACTGAGTAGAAGAAACATATTGGCATGTGCTCTGTGGGATGTTTAAATCTTTAACATAATCTTCTTTTGAAAAAAAAAAAAAAAAAAAAAGGATATTTACACATTGAAATAAATGGTGTGATTACCATAGTTATTGCACACCACCAGCCAAATTCAAATGTGCAGGAGAGGATAGAATATTTATAGAGGAAAGAGAAACAAAGGGGACAGATTATTTCTGAAAGCTCCTTAAAATGCACTCAAATGGAGTTGAAAATGAGTTCATAGTGAATTTTTTAAAAGGACAAATGGGCGTAGAAAGTAATAGGAGTTCTCTTTAAAAGAAATGAAAGAGCAAAAACATTAGCTCCTACGAATATGTTCAAATATGAATCTTATGACACCTATCAAAAAATTGTCCAGGTCCTATATCACCCCCTCCACCAAAAAAGGCAAGTAACACACTGAATTGAACTTTTGAACATAAATATTTTGTCATAAAACTCCAGTAATCTTTGTTTTATACACAACTTTGAGAAATCTTTTTTGACAGTGTATATTTTGCAAAAGGAAAATTAAGCGTATTTCAAGAATTTAAAAAAATAATTTTCTTGCATTTTCTTGCAATTAAGCACATTTTACCCCCAAATCTTTTTTTTTGTCATTCTCATAATTCTCAATGATGTTTATAATTACATAACATAAAAAATGAATTTCTGCTAACTGAATTTTATCAGTTGTGGCAACAGTCTGTTAACATTGGCTCAATGAGAAATAATATTTTGAGCCAATCAGGAAAAAAATTAGTTTACCAAACCATGTTATTGGCCCAATTAAATTTTTTAAATAGTAGTAGAATACATTTTTTGTTTTACCTAATTTAAAAATGTATATTGGTAAATGTATATTGCTAAAGCAACCTTGCTGAATTGTTTATTCCCTATTGTCCAAAAACAAAATAAAAAATTATTAAATGATGATACACTAAACACTGACACATTTTAATACTTTTAATGAAATATACAACAATTTTGTGAAAATACCTTAAAATTATAAATACATTGAAATTTTCTACACAGAATACCTTACAAAATCATGCATTTTAATTCTTATAAGATACACAAAGCTGATGAATTGCACCTTATACATTAATACATTCACAAACATGCACAAAATGTCAAACATCATAAAATATTAATAATAGTAATAATTTATCTGAGGTTACTTCAACCAGTGTTTAGGTTAATGTCATTGAATATTACCATTCTCACAAAAGGTACTCTGAGCTCATGAAAATGAAATGAAATGTGAGTGGTGTACTCACTTCTGTGAGATACTGTGTGTGTGTATATATATATATATATATATATATATATATATTCTGGGGTAAAATGTGAGGGTGACAGGTTTTGTGAGATTCACTCATATATGCCAAAATAGAGACACTAACACATGTACCAGCAGATATGTCTTCGTCACAGCTCCACTGCATCAATTCCCATAAATAAAAGGCAGTATTCATATTTAAGTCAGCTATGATTTCACTCTGTCAACAAAAAAAAACAGAGATTTGATTTCACTGCTGTTCAGGTGTCACATGCAAAAACTAAGACAATAGAGGTGTCTTTGTAATTGCATCCTGTCCCATATGATTATATGTCTCTTTCTCTCTCTTACACAGTAAGACAACGCGTGGAGGAGTGTGGCAAGACCTGATGGATTACCGTGATTAAAACTGAGTGTAACAGGAGAACTGCTCTCTCACATCTGGAGTCAACACACACTCACTCACAAAGCACAATGCTAACACTGTTTGGCCTAGCGTTATGTAATTGCCTGCGCTCCAGTCACACTGTCCTGCAGTATAAACTGTGTAGTCTGGATGCGGTGACATGTTTCCAGGTGAACGTCAAGGAAGTTTCGTTCCAAAGCTGGTGGCAGAGAGGAAAGGATTGTGGGATGTATTTATTTTGAAACAGCAACAACATCATTGTTGTTATTTTCACAGCAAAATGATATTTTTAAAAAGCTTGACAGACTCAGTCCCCATCCACTTTAACTATATGGCAAAGCGCAGACCCTTGTGAAAAAGAAGTGTGCTTAAATATTCAATGTGCACTTACTATACTTAATATAATAATAAAGATGAAATATGAATAGTAAATATGAAATAAATGTACTTAAAGGGATACACCTTTCATTACTGTTTCTTAGCACTTTTAAAAAGTGAAATTTGTAATTTTGTCAAATTTAAAGTATTATTTGAAAAAAATCATTATGTTTTAATAACTTTTTGCCATGCTTTAATTATTTTGATGTGTTGACTAACATACTAAAGCACATGCAAAGCACTTGATTATAATTTTAACTTTAGTCTGTTTTTTTGCTATTACATTTAAAGTTAATTTATTTTAAATGCACTAAATTGCAACTTCATTACAAAAATGATATTCACAAATATATTTAAATACACAATATCATTTCAAAGTATATTTTATTTTACCATAAATGCATTGGCAGTATAAAAACATATTTCAGAGAAAGTAGACGTGTTTACTAAGATATTACATGTAAAAATGTACTTAATTCCAGCTTTAGTAAAAGCACTAATGTTCAGCTAATTGCATTGTAGTATAGTTTATATATTCTTTTTTATATAAGTATATTTTTTATTATTTATTTTTGTAATCTTTCTAAACATATGTTGATGCTTTTCACAACATTTTGCAATATTATTCTGTTCCACAGTCACAGTTTTGGAACTGAATGATGGTGAGTAAATATTGGCAACATATTTGGTCGAACTATTCCTGGTAAGATACCAACAGAGATTCTTTTGGTGTCAAGTGAAGCCAATTTGGAATGTTTACAAATAGAATTTTCCAATTCAATGAACCTGCTGTTTTTGGACACCACCAGTACTGATATATTTCAGAGCAAGACATTCCTTATATTTCTAGGATAATTAGAAGGAAATCCAGATCTGGCTGCAGTTCACTGATGGGGAAGTTTGCTCCTCAGCATGAGTGTGTTTGCACTGCGTCTGTCACTCTTTAGGGTTGTGTGCTGATAAGGGATCGGTTTCTTTGTGATGTGTATTTAGAAGCCAGAGAAGGAGGAAAAGAGAGAGAGATAAATAGTGTTCTCCAGCTTCTGTAGAAGATAAACAGAGAAATACCATTCCACACCTCCTCTTCCCTCAAATTTGTACTTAAGGGTGAAGGGATTCCTTGGATGGTAAATGATTTAAAAGCTAATATTTAGTTGGAATGTTTTAAAAAGTAAATGGAAAACAGGAGTTTGAGTTCGGAATAAATTTGCCACAATATGTCTGTTCATACACCTATGAGTATTAACAAAGAGTCAACGATATATATATATATATATATATATATATATACTGTATATATTTGGTAGCCATATATAAATATTAATAACTGAGATCTCTATGGTAGGAGAAAGTAAACTGAAGACAATGAACCGAACAAATGAGAGTGAGTGTGTGTTTATGGCAGTGCACTGAGCTTTCACCTCTTTGTTTTGCAAAGCTGAACTTTCTGGGCAAACACACAACTGCTTTTAACCTCCCAGTGGGATCAATGTAATGGAAATCCGCACTACTGTAGCTGGACACGTGGATGGCTGGCTCTGTCTAACCAATGGTAAGTGCCACGTATTTACAGTACAGTAGCCTATATATATGACTATAATAATAAATGTGTTTAGGGGTAATTTGTAGGGTTGATGTGACCCTGGACCACAAAACCAGTCATATGGGTCAATTTTTGGAAATTGAGATTTATAAATCATCTAAAAGCTGAATAAATAAGCTTTTAATTGATGTATGGTTTGTTATTGATCTCTGGTTTGGTAGAGATGCAACTATTTGAATATCTGAATCTGAGGGTGCAAACAAATCAAAATATTGAGAAAATCGCCTTTAAATTTGTCCAAATGAAGTTCTTAGCAATGCATATTACTAATCAAAAATTAAGTTTTGATATATTTATGGTAGGAAATTGACAAAATATCTTCATGGAACATGATCTTTAGTTAATATCCTAATGATTTTTGTCATAAAAGAAAACTCGTACAATGTATTGTTGGCTATTGCTACAAATATACCCGGTGCTGTATGATTGGTTTTGTGCTCCAGGGTCACATATGATTTTAAAGGTATACCTGGAGATACTGACCATTCTGGGGTGGTTTTTCCACAGGTTCATGTTTGAGCCTTATGTAGCATACTCCTTCCATTAAAGGGATAGTTCACCCAAAAATTTTAATTCTGTCATCATTTACTCACCCTCAAGTGTTGGTAACTAGACAGTTGCCGGTAGCTATTGAGTTCTATAGTATTTTTTCAATACGAGGACAGTCAGTGGCTATACGGCAACTGTTTGTTTCCCAAGATTTTTCAAAGTATCTTCTTTTGTGTTCAGCACAAGAAAGAAACTCATACACGTTTCAAACATCATTAGGGTTTTCATTTTTGGGTGAACTATACCTTAGAGATGTGTTTACTGCAAATGGATCATATTACTTGAGCTTAAGGGAAGGTTGTGCTGTTAATTACAATTTACGTCAGTTTGATAAACTGATTTGTTTAAGTGCTGTGTTGTGGTTTTTGGCTTTTAATTTTTTCTGCTCTTTTAATGTTAAATGTTGTAATGTTAAAATGGTAACACTTCCAGGGCTGCTGTTGGCCAAATGGGTGCCCTAAGCAGGATTGTATTGTTGTGCCCCCTCCCTCAAATATTATGGAAGTAAAAAAAAAAAAACACCTACTAAAGGGGTCAAAATAGAACTTTAATAAAATATAAAAGTAAATAAATAAATTTACAAATTACAACTGTAGCCCTAAGGCTATTATTTTATTAATACAGTTGTCTGATTGATTTTATTGTCTCAAGCATTCAGAAATCACGCAAAAGAAAATTAAGCAGTTTTACTACGATAAAACCATGGTTAATATTTGTAAGGGTTGTGATGTCCACATTTTTGTGTCATCTATAGCAAAAAGGTATCCAAAAATTAAAGATTAAGTGTATATTTGAATTAAAGGTGTCATACGACGTTGCTAAAAAGAACATTATTTTGTGTATTTGGTGTAATGCAATGTGTTTGTGGTTTAAGGTTAAAAAAACACATTATTTTCCACATACTGTACATTATTGTTGCTCCTCTATTCTCCACCTTTCTGAAATGCGTAGATTTTTACAAATCTCATCGTTCTGAGAAGCGAGGTGTGCTCTGATTTGCCAGCTATCCAGTGCGTTGTGATTGGCCGAATACCTCAAGCATGTAACGGAAATGTTACGCCCCTTACTGTATTGTGATGCCGTGTTCCGGTGCGACGAGACAAAAACAATAAAAACCCATTATAAATTAGGCATTTGTTGCATCCAGTGGGGACATAATTACTGATTATAATGAATCATACTGTCTTTTTACATGTCGCATCATGCCGCGTAAAAATGACCATGTCTGCATTTGTGATCAGAGAAACGACAAACAACAAGCGCTACTCTACAATGCTCAAAACTCGCATTTGAATCATCAGTGGCAAATTCTTTAAATATGAAAACATACTTACAAGCTGTGAGTCAGAAGCGCCAGACTGTCCTTGCAAAGTTGGATTTGCCCCACTTTATAGAAACAGCACAGCTGGCATTGTAGGCTACTCTCCCAGGTTCAGGAAATAGTCCTCCGTAAAATGCGCTGCACACACTCTAATATTTGGGTTCAACTGTTCTGAAACAGTGCTGTAAAAACAACTTAACCACTGATTTCTAATTGTGCCCTCTTTTGGAAGCCCAAACAAAGTACTTTTGCTTTCACAACGAAACACAGCGTCTCCAGGACATGGCGCCGGTGGCAGCAACAGTACTACAGCGAGAATAAAAATCACGCCCTCTTTCTTTGTGTATACATTTGGGCGGTGTTATGCAAATCTTTTAGCAGCAATTACCAGGCCTTTGGCTCCCTTTGCAGGCATTTGTAATAACATGTAATGTTGAAAAAAAAAAAACAATAGACACCATCACAAAATTTGTAATGGTTTTACTGGTTATAATGGGACTTGTATTGGTTTTAATGGAAACTGTACTGGACTGTGGGTCTCTACTGGTAATTTATTCACCTTCTATTGGTGGCTTGTTAAAACCAATAAATCCTAATGGAATATGTCCCAAAACACACTACAGAAAACCATTTTTTAAATGGTTTTAATGATTAAAAGTTGATTATTGGTTCCCTATGTAAACTGCGTATAGCTTGTACTGATTAAGGCCCAATGAGTTAATGTTAGGTAATGTTTTAACTAAAAAGAACTATAAATAATAATACATTTGTTACAGTATTTATGAATCATTCTTAAAGTTAGTTAACTACAACTGTTCTGTTGTAAGTTCATGTTATAGCCCATTATTTAATATTAACAGGAGACAATTTTTGTAGTAATGTTTTCGTTAATTAGTAATAATGTGTTAAAAATTGTAAAGTGTTACTTTTAAATTATTTATGAAAATATACACTTGGAATCTTGTTTGAGATTTATTCTGAATCAGTTCAAAAGCATGATCCATTTTTCTTTTTTTCTTTTTTTAAAAATCTATAAATTACACAATTCTTTTCTTGCATTTTGTGTGAGAATGTGTGATAATGTTATCAGACAAATTGGAATGATAGACTAAATTTGAAAAAAAAAAAATTTTTTTTACATTTTGGGTGATTTGAGATATTTGAATTATCATATTTTCATAGCAATCCTAAAGTAATATGATAGTGATTACCAAGTGCCAACCTGATGCATCCTTTGACTACGGTGGAAAAATCTCTCTAGTTCTCTCCCTCTTACTCGTCTAGTCTTTCCATCAGCTCCTTTGATCAGCGTTTCATATTAGAGAGGGGATGATCTCAGCTTTGAGACTCCAGCATAAATCATCTACTCAGCGATCACATGAATAACGGCCCAATCATCTCAGTTAACACATGCTGTTCATCCCTGCCCTCCCAGCAGCCATCAGCACCTGGCGCATAAGAACTCACGCACACACATTAGAGACGCAAACACACTGTACTATCTGTGTTTTGTCTGTCACACACTCTCACACCCACATTTCAATTCCCCACCGCTGTCATGCACGAGAGACTTATTAATAAGACAGAAATAGCAGCAGACATGGGAAAACAAAAACAGTGGACACACTCTCTCGACTGTCATTTTTCTTGTATGCATACATTTCTGTTTTTGGGTTCTTTTTAAAATGTCCTTCTCTCCTATCCCAGCTTTTGTACTACCTTTCAACGACTTCATTACAGTATATGTAGCATTATGAAAATATTTCTCTGTTTCAGACTGGCCTTGTAGCATTGCTTCAACCAGTGCCAGGATCTACAATTTTTCACCTGGCAGATGATAAAATAGGTGAGAAAAAAACAAAACAAACAATTTTTTATCATCAATTACTCCATCAATTACTCCAGTGTCACGTGATCCTTCAGAGATCATTATAATATGCTTTTAGGAACATTTCTTATTATTATCAACATTGAAAAAACTTTTTGCTGCCTAAAATGTATTTATTTATATATTTTTTTGTGTTTGTGGAAACTGTGATACATATTTTGATATGTAATGTGATGCATTTTTCAAGAATCTTTGATTAATAGAAAATTAATAGAACAGTATTTATTTGAAATTAAAATCTTCTGTAACAAAAAAGTCTTTACTATAACTTTTGATCAATTTAATGCATCCTTGTGGAATAAAAGTATAAAAAAAAAAAAAAAAAACAACTGTTCCTAAGCTGTTGAACTGTGTACACTAGCGTTCAAAAGTTTGGGATTTTTAATGTTTTTTTTAAAGAAGTCTCTTCTGCTCATCAAGGCTGCATTTATTTGATTAAAAAAATACCGGGGAAATAACTGTAGTATTGTGAAATATGTTTACAGTTTACAATAATGTTTTTCTATTTTAATACACTTTAAAACACAATTTAATTTTGTGATGCAAAGCTGAATTTTCATCAGCCATTATAGTCTTCAGTGTCATATGATCCTTCAGAAATCATTCTAATATGCTGATTTATTATCAGTGTATGAAACAGTTGTGCTGCTTAAAAAGTTAAAAAGAACAGCATTTTTTTTCAAAATAGAAATCTTTTCTAACAATATGTCTTTAATTTGATCACTTTTTATCAATTTGACACAGCCTTGTTGAATAAAAATATTATTTCTTTAAAAAAAAAACATACTGACCCCAAACTTCTGTGCGGTAGTGTGAAGGATCATGTGACACTGAAGACTGGAGTAATGGCTGATGAAAATTCAGTTTTGCATCAGACATAAACAATATTTTAAAGAATATTAAAATAGAAAACCATTATTGTTACATTATTGTAAAAACATTTCACAATATTACTCTCTTTTCTGTATTGCTAATCAAATAAATGCAGCCTTGATGAGCATATAAGAAACTTCTTTTAAAAACATAAAAAAACGTACTGATCCCAAACTTTCGATCGACAGTGTATATACTTCGAAAAAAGAACACAAGCCATGTGTAGATAATCAGAATATAAAGATTTGGGGGTGAAGTGTGCAGACAGTTCATTGTGAACGTAATACGTAGTGTACAGACAGTTGCCTTGGGACGATTAGAGGACACATGCTGTGTGACGGTGGCTATCTTCACAGAAAGTTTAAAATAAACGACCCCATCCAAACACACATACACACACCTGAACCCATGATGTACCCCAGCCCTCCAAGTAAGACCCCTGTATGTAGTCTTACTATCACACACACACCCCACCCCCGACGGATTGTTAGCGCTTCTGTCGAGCCATGCAAGGCCTATTAATAACGTGTGGATGGATGGGAGAGTCAGGTGGCCCAAGGGGAAGACATCCCGACATGGGGCCCAACGGAGAGGACTGGCGCTCAGTTACTGAATGACAAATGGCCCCTTTAGACAGATCCAGAGAGTTGCTGTTAACCTGCATCACAGGCCAGGAGAGGTGTCAGTGTTAAAGGCTCTTTATGCTGTCAGTACAGGATCCATTCGGTGAGCAATAACTATATTAAACACCGAGACAGACAGCACATGTCTGCGTGGCACTATAATGATGCAACATTGAAAAGATCAGCCACTAGAAATCACATAGCAACTCCCTACCAACCCCCAGGACACCTAAGACACTGCATAGCAACACCCCAGCAAACACCCCAAACGACTTAGCCTAGAAAAATGTTCTAGAAACCATTCAGAGCATCATTGCAACCACATTTGCTAACCATGTTGAACTCCTTAGAATCCAAAAAACAACACTATGGTGACCACAGAGAACAAGCAAGTGCATAGCAATGCCCTACCAACCACTCAGAACATTTTAGCGACCACATAATAATGCCCTGTCAACAGCTCAGAACACTTTAATGTGGTTGATATAAGTAACAAACTGGCAACCACCCAAAAGCATAGCACTACCCTTTCAAACACTCAGAACACTGTAGTGTGGTTAACATAACAGCTCCCTGGCAACCACCCAGAACACCCTACACTCTATAAAATGCTGGGTTAAAAACAACCCAACTTGGTTTATTTGGCAACCCAGCGCTGGGTAAATATGGGACAGAAGACATGCTGGGTTATTTTGACCCAGCTGGTTGGGTTAAATGTTTTTACCCACCACGCTGGGTTGTTTTATTTAAGTCAACTATTGTTTAAAAATTATTATATTGCTGGCTTAAAATGGGCTGGTAATTAAAAAAAAAAAAAAAAAGAAAATCACACAGAATTACTAGAGGCAACAGCAATAATCAAAAGATGGACAAAATACAAGACAAATTGAATTTATTTGGGTAAATGCAGCATAGTTTACAATATTACATACATTTAAACTCATTTAACAAGCATTTTAGAAAAAAAAAAGTAACATTTAAAAGTAGCATTTTAATTTGTGTATTCAACCGTTCTCTGTAATCACTTTTTACCGAAATTCGCGTGGTTGAAATAGCAACACACTGGCAATCACAAAAAAAACACCATAGAAACCACATAGCAACACCCTTTTAACCACTCAGAACACCCTAGTGTGGTTGAAATAGCAACATCCTGGCAATCACCCTAAACACCCCAGAAACCATATAGTAGCACCCTTTCAATCACTCATACCCTAGCGTGTTTGAAATAGCAACACCCGGACAACCACCCAAAAACACCCTAGCAACCACACAGAAACAACTTTTTAATCAGTCAGAACACCCTAGTGTGGTTGACATAGAAACACCCTGGCCACCACCCAAAAACACCCTAGCAACCAAATAGCAACATCATTTTAACCATTCAGAATACCCTAGTGTGTTTGAAATAGCAACACACCAGCAACCAAACAAAAACACCCTAGCAACCAC
This sequence comes from Onychostoma macrolepis, assembly GCF_012432095.1. NCBI lineage: Eukaryota > Metazoa > Chordata > Actinopteri > Cypriniformes > Cyprinidae > Onychostoma > Onychostoma macrolepis. The sequence goes on from NC_081172.1 coordinate 26,744,348, forward strand.
ATAGCAACACCTTTTCAATCAGTCAGAGCACCCTAGAATGTTTGAAATAGAAACACCAGGACTCCCACCCAAAACACCCTTGCAAACACACACCTTGCAAGCACCCTTTTAGCCACTCAGAATACCTTAGTGTGTTTGAAATAGCAACTACAGCATAAAGTACAGACATCCTATACTTAAGCATATTTTCAGACAGTAACTATGCAGTTTAAAGAAATATGGTGCCCAGCACTTCTTGTACATATCTTGATTTCAATAGCAAGAGAGTGAGGCTTGTGTTTTTGTTACATGGCACATGTGTTTGCCACCAGGGCCCCTGAGCATGCTGTAAGATTGCACACACACACACACACACACACACACACACACACACACCGATGATGCCATCAATCATACAGCAAATGAGACATGCTAAACTGAGTGGACTGACAGTAACTTCTGCACACACACTTGTTTGGACCCCCCTTCATTTATCCACCAGAACCAGTGTTAAAGGGTGAATAAAAATGCTTGAGGAAATATCACTAGGTTCACTTTTTCACCCCTTTTTCTGAAGAACAAGGTCGCCTTCAGAACGGCTGATAATTTATCCAGTGTTTCCTTTCACAGGGCTCAAAAAAAAAAACAAAGGCCTGGAAACACAGGGGAGTGTGGGTCAGAGGGGTTCTCAAAACCTCAAATCCACAAACTCTTCCTGGTCTTCAGCTTCAGACCCGTGGGGGAACAAACTCATAACTGTGTCTCCTTACTGAACATGAAAATACGAATCAATCAATGCAGCCATTAGGAGCTGGATCGCTGCAGCATTTCGTTAGTCATTCTTACAACTTTTACATAACATTCTTTTAACCAGACAAGCTGTTAGCCTTGGAGGTGGATCGTGTTGTTTTATGCATTTGAAGGCATTGTGGAAAACCACTAAACTAAAGCATTTACTTCCTCCTCATGTTACACAAATCTAAAAAAAAAAACTCTATTAAAAACCTAGAACAGAAATTCTTGGCTGCACAGTGGTAGTTGTCACCAAGGATAAGAAATATGATGGGGATATATATATCATGACAGTTAGGCTTATGTTTTATTATGATATATCATCTTTGATCCAAAAGTATGTTTCTGAAATTATGTTTGATTTACGAAGAACCTCCCTACTTGGATATTAACATTAATACTCAGTTTTATCAGCCATAGATTAGTCGTTACTATGTAGTCAGTGTATGTGAAAAATAATATGCATTTGTAGTGTACTTCAAATCTAAAAGTATGCTAAAGTGTATTTTTTTCACAAGGGTTTTTAGATAATGTGAAAGCAATGCACATGTTTGACCTTAATAATATCAAATATCACTGGTTGTTGTGTCTTGTAACAGATTACAAGGTGGTGTGTTTGAATGTTGTAAATTGAAGAACTTATCTGATTTAGCGCACAAGATTTATGGGGTATTCTTGAGTCTGTATTTGTAGTTTGTAAGTATAAATCACAATTATTTATCATTGTACATAAAAAGATGTACCATGCAATAAATACTCGTTTGGAACGGCATGTTGACTTACGAGATATATTAAACATAAAACCAATACATATTCCCAAGTTCCAAACAATGCAAAATCCCCTTGAATTTAAAGACACATGTACAAACATGCAAAGCAGCGTCCTGCCATGAGAGCCCTGCTCAAAGAGAGCGATTTCAATTGGGCCCCTTTTCTCTCTCTGTATGTTTTTCTAAGAGCAGGAAACTCATAAAAAGCACAGGTTTCTAAATTACTGTCACTCAAAGGGCTCCTTTCTTGCTTCTCTCCACCCCTTTCCTTCCCTCTATACCTTACAGTTCTCTACCTTTCCCTTCATTTACTCAAACCAGAGTCTCCCTCTCTCTCTTTTTCTGTCCTCTGGCCCTGGAGAAGAGTAAACAGTGAAACCCCGGCCTGCATAAAGGCTTGATTCTTCTCCTGTGTGTTAAAAATGGATACAAAGGCAAATCTGTAAGATAATTTCTGGCATATGGTGGCAGGGGCCGGTGAGACACTGTTGTTCCTTGTTCTCTTATAAGTATAAAAACTAACTTAAAGTAGCAGCACTCCTAACTTAACTACATTTTTTTTTTTCAATAGCACAGTAGCACAGCTTTTTCGGAATAGTGTGGCTTTTCTAACTTTCCTAAAACAACCAGTCTTTCTTATATTAGGCTGAGACATCTGGATTGTCCAGACAGTTCTTGGAAATGAACCTGTTTACATGATTTATTGATTCAGTTGATTCCCTGCAATATTTTTAGAATTATTTTTGGATATATATTAAGATGTTTTATTAATATTTACTACTAATACTAATAATATCATTTTATTATATACATGATTTATTTGGTGTATTGTGACATTTTGTATTTTTATTAATTCAATCTAGAAAAAATTAATAAATTAAAATGCCCTTTTAATACCTTGTCGGCCAACAAACTGTATTATCAAATATGAAGCTTGACTGTAATTTAAACAGGGGTTTTTGCAGTGATTTCATAGAAGAACCATTTTTCGTAATGTGAATAATGTTTTAAAAATCTAAAGAACCTTTTTTCCACTCTTAAAAATAAAGGTTCCAAAAAAAAAAAAAAAAAAAAGGATTTGTGCAGTGATGCCATAGAAGAACCATTTTTGGTTCCCAAAGAACCTTTCAGTGAACAGTTCTTAAAATAACCATTTTTTTCTTAGTGTTTAGAGCATTTTAAAAACTTAAAGAACTGTTTTCCTCTAATAAAGAAACTATGCAGTGGAAAGGTTCCATGGATGATAGAAGTTCTTCACTGAACCATAGATGCCAAAAAATAACCTTTATTTTTAAGATTGTAGCTTCTCTAACACCAGTGAGCACTAGCTCTTCTGTGCATGTGGCACGTTTTAAGACTCTGGTGTGCCTCTACATGTCTGTGAAGCGTGTTTGGAAAGAAGGACAGCTTTCACGACTGATTCACTGCTGGGTGCCAGGTGGGGATGTTTATGTAACGCTGCCTGGTGCCAGGCTGACAGCCGTTCCTCTTAACCAGGTACAATCTGGAAACATGACACAAGTTAGCAGCCAAAAAACATGACGGTACACTGAGAGTGGGTGTCTTCGGGACACCCTGCAAAGCATATCATTGTTGGACTGGGGTGTCCTGGTTTTAATCCTTTTAAGAGCTCTGTGGAAAGCAGGAAACAATGGAGGTTCAGTGATATGCGATCAGCATAGAGAAGTGTGTTATTTTTGCATAATGTTTCTACTTTCTACTGTCTCAGCCTAAGTCATAAATTTTAACCTCAATTTGTTGCAAAGGAAATGTTCCTGTAAATACTATACTTTGAATTATATTATATGCATATTATTTACTGCTCTGATTATATATATATATATATATTGTGACAACAGAACTCCAACTGTTTCACTGTTTGTATCACTCCTCATACTGTATTTCTCACAGCAAGTGTCATGGCAAACGCCAAGATCCACTATCATTTTATATATAATACTCTTGTTGTGTATTACAGAATGTAGTTTGTTTTTTAGACTTCAATTATGCGGTTTGTTAATAAAGATAATGTCTATTTGCATTCAGCGCTAATGAACCCGCCGAGAGTAGCCTTACCTTGACCAGCTCTTCTGGAATTTGTCTCTGCCTCTGATGTCTCTACAGTGAAAACATGAGATATAATTTGTTTTGGGTAATTCTAATGGGAAGTCTTTCGTCTCATTAATGTATTATTTGTTCCAGAGCAAATAGTTTTGGCTGAAGGTAGAATCTAAAATTTCGTTTAATGCTGTATATCAGAGCGCTGCCATTGTACTTTTGACTGAATTGCCTAGCAATTCAATGATGGTGGTTGTTGTCGTTTATTGAATTTCATTATTCAATAAATAATACTGTATATAGCAGTATTTAGTATGAGAAAGGGTATGTGTGTTTGTGATGGTGATTTTAGTTACAATATTCTGCCATTAGATGGCAACAAGGCACGGATTTTATGAGTGAGTCAGCAGTAAAGACTTTTATATTGAAAGAGACTGAAACAGGGTTGTAAACAAGGAAGTTATTTTTATTTTCAACAACACTGACACAGCCAACAAATGATGTTCATTCAGTAGTGCTGTCATCGGAAACAGATGAAAGGATAGTAGGGTACAATGGGGCTAAAGGCACCACGGGGTAAAAGGCGCCTTTGATATTATTTTCTTAGACCACTAGATGGCACAAAAACGTGGTGTAGCACTTTCCAAAACATCCGCTTTTCAAGATGCACATGTATATTTGTCTGATCCTTGACACGATCGTGTGCAGCAGTGCAAAGTTGATTCTGTGCTTATTTGATCTAATATTTTATGTTTTTTTAAATGTTGTAGATTTAAGTAGCAAATGAGAATTGCTAAAATTAATGCATATATTTTGAGACGACAGGTCTTCTTAACTATTTACAGTTTTGTTTAAGATAATTAAAGCAACAGTTTTTAAATAACGAAAGAATATGTAAAAGTATGGTATTTGGGGTAAAAAGCACCCCTGCTGTTGGGGCTTAAGGTGCACAGTAATTAACATGATAATTAATAGATGGCTGACTTTTCCATTTGTTGACATGACCTGGTTAGATTCAGATGGTAAATATCATATATTATGTTGGGTGTCCATATTAGAGATAATCACCATGTTTAGAATGAAACCATCATAATTAAAAACATGATATTAATCATATCATATAATAAAAATATCATTTGATGTTACTACTGTAAATATATATTCAATTATTATTGGATCTCCTTCAATGCTTTCAGAATCTTTACTTTTTAAAATGATTTTGTTTCTGTATTTTAAAATATATATTTTTTATACTAACATATTTAAATGACAATGTATTTATAGAACAAAAATGTATTTATTTTTCAAAATAAGCAGAAAACAGTACAAACTTTGCGAAAGTGATTATTTTGAACAAGTATTAACTTAGACATTATAAAAAAATCAAAAAAAAAAAACCAACAACATTATTTTAGCTGGAGTATATGTATCAATACAGAAAGTGGTAACCATAATATATATATATATATATATATATATATATATATATATAGTTGTTACAGATATTTTTATTACAAAAATATCCAGATAAAAAATATAATAGACTAAAAAAACATTTTTAATTCAATCTCTTACTTCCTAATAATTATTATGTAGTAAACACACAAGATAGACTTTATTATATCTTATAATTTTTATAAATGTAATTTATTTTATATAATTTAAATATTTTTCAGTAAATTTATCTGATAATGCTTGAACTCAAAACCTAATGATTCTTTAAATAAGCAGTTACACATTGCATGTACTTATAATAATGATAATAATAATAAAAATAATAATGGTAAATCATGCAAAACTGCAAGCAACTTACCCTAAAACAAACCCTAACCCTAATATTAACCCTATTGCAAGTACATGCTGTTAATTAATATTACTTAGTACTTAATAATGTAATTACACTGTAACAACATCACCTTTTTTTTTTGGCTAAGTGTGATAAACAAAATATTAATACATTAATATAACACAAAATAAGTAATGCAAGCCACTATGATGTGGTTAATATGGCAATGTTATGTAAGGACAAATAAACAAATAATGTTCTAATAATAAGAAAGTACATATATATTATATTGGTCGCCAGAATTTCATGGTGATACTGTGCTAATAAATACTTAAGCCTAAGAATGAACAACCCGATCTCATGAAAGTGTGTATAAATAGTACGCTAAATAAAAACAAAAACTTGTGGTATTGATTGGCATGTATATGTTACGTTATATGTAGGATTAGGGTTGTGGGGTAGATGTGTATCATATGCATGCAAAAACTGCGTATTATATGCACGGCAACAAATTTCGTATCATATGCACGCCAAAGTAAATTTTTGCATATCAGTACCACGAGTTTTTTGTTTTTATTTTGAGTAGGAGTGCTATTTATACGCATTTTCAAGAGACCAGGCTCGAAGAACATCTAACTTCCAGATTTTTCCATATAGGAAGAATGAGGAAGTTTGTTTCTAATTTAGGTAGCAGAATACAGCTACCAAGCTTTGAGTCTGGACAGAACAATAACATGTCAATTCTACGTCCAAAGACGAAATGCGACACAACCCACCTCCCCGAGGACGCAGCGACCGGCCCTGTCAACAGACCAATCACTGGGCAATTTAAAGCTTTACATCACAATTCATGCCAATGAAACGCCATGTCAGAAATAATTGCGTCCAACAAAAAAAAAAAAAAACAGAATAAATAAAGGATGAATGAAAGGTTGGCTCACAGCACTAATTGACATCTTGTGTGCTTTATCGTGAGTGTGGACACCTCAGACCCGCTCCATAATACCTCAGTTCATTACATGAGGTGTGAGAACACAAAGCAGGCATTCACTGCAGGCCAACAGACACAGACTCGCAGGAGTTCGGAGGGGGGATATGAAACACAGGAGCCGTCGGCTGTTTCTCTTGTAATTGTCCCAAAGGCTGCTGCAAGTTTTCACCCCATCATAGACCCCCTCTCTGTCCCTCTGCACAATCATCCAGCCTGGCCTGCCAAACCATTGGAAAAAGAAACCCATGCCTCAAAAGACTAGCCGATGTGGGCAGGGGTGCAGGGCATTCAGTGCTACATCAAATGCAGCCTTTTGTGCATTGTTATAGAAGACAAATGAAGGGGATATTTATCAAAATAATAATCTGAGAGGGAAAAACCCCTACTTAACAATAAGAAATTCCTCGCACTGAAAGCGTATACTTTGTTTTGACAAGCGTAGCCATTGCTGGTGCCACAAGAGAATAAACGCACTGCTAAATGGCTAATATAATTGAAATATATCAAAATAAACTATTAATAATAATAAACCAAAACATAGATTTTTACAAACCATACTAAATAAATTGAAAATGAAAACATTGTAGGGTACATTTATTTTTAGAGAGCCAAGAATTTGCTAAAAGTTTAGCTTGTGTAGTTATTCTTTAAAAAAATACCCTTGTGAAAAAGAAATACACTATGGAAATAATATCATTTGAAAGAATATACATAAGTGCGAACTGAATGTAATGTTTTTGGACACTTAACTGACACTTAAATGTTATTCACAGTTAAATGAAAAAAAAAAAAAAAAAAGTTTAATTTATATAGTGCTTTTCCAGAGCTCAAAGCACTTACAAATCAAAACATGGACACAACAGAAACAGAAAAATACAAGAAACAATACAGTATATCAAACATCACAGACAATCATTGGAATTAAATGCATAGTCCGGAGTGAGAAATATACCATATCTGACCAAAAGTCTATGCAGCAGGAACAGTATTATATGTATTCTATGAAAAGGTATTATAGTTTAAATTGATATTAAATCCAGTTAGTTAACAGTACTTTTTTTTTTAGACCCAGTTAAGTTTATGATTTTTCCCATAATTACATCTATAGTCTTTTAAATACAGTTAATGTGTACTGCCGAATGTACTGACAAGCATTTATGGTAAGCTAAAATATACTTTAATGCAATTTCCATTGAAATATTCAATTTAAATATACTTGTAATTGCACACAGTTGTAATGATGCACACGATGTAATGATGAACTTAGAATTGATAACATTTAAATATATAAATATTTAGTGTAGCATCAAATAATAAACTACAGTTAAAATGTATAACATGTATAAATAAGTACAGTACTTATGGTTTAGTATGTTCTTCCACACATCAACATTTTGTTGTACTTAAGTGTGTTAAGAAACATGAAAGTGTACTCCTTAAGTGGGCTTTTATTTTATTAATATAAATGTAATTTAATATTTGTGCATTTCATTTAGTATTGTATTATCTGTAAGTATAATATATATCGCCAGTAGAAATGTGTAATTATTATTACAAATATTTAAATGCACTTTACAAAAAAAGAAAATGTTTGCTAAAGTGTTTCTTTTTTTTTCTTTCACAAGAGCAGGTTTTTCTTTCACACACACAATAACATAGTTCTGTGTCACATACTACTGTATATACAGTATAAAGGCTATCACTCATAAAGCGCTTACGTTTCCATTGCCTCCGGACTAGCATTCCATCAAATAAGAGAATGAACGATGGAAAGAAAAAGAGAGAATACCCACATCCCCCTCGCCCTAAACCTCAAATCGATTAAATGAAACATGCATCAAAAGTCTCTTTTATTCAGCTCAGAGCTCAGGCTTGACCTCCACCGTGAATATCTGCTGTGCTATGTAGTGAAATCTGTAAGTAATTATGTCACCGCTCAGAGAAGAACAGGTCATTTGTAAGCTACTCACGAGCAGAGGAGTTCAAGCGTTCAAAACTAGACCGATTCAGACCTGCTCTCTCATTCATAATCTCACTCAACTGAATGCAAACAGAGCAAGGGATACAAGGCCCTCATCCTCTGCTCAGGAAATAGATTGAAGAGATAAAAGGACTGATAAGGTGTGTCTGCGAGCGAGAGTTTGTTTTGCCGGAACCAACGCAGACTTCCTAGAGCAAGGAAGAAGAGTTACAAAGAAGGAGACAATAAGACAATGCTGTGGCTTAAAATGAGAAAGAAAGTGAGAGTGAGATAAAGAAAGGAGACGATGGTTTGGAGAAGGGACGGAAGTGCAGTAGTACCTGACAGAAACTGAATAACATAACATCCTGTTACCCTCAGATGTTTTTAGAGCTGTGATTGGGCAATCCAAAGTTCAATAGCAAGGTCAACACCCCCACCTCCGTCAGCTTTAAAAGAACCAGTGTTATCAATAAAATGTTACACTGTTATGTAATAAAATATTCCATAGATTGTGGCTCTATGTTTCACAGTTCGTTTGTTTGGTTGAACTCGCCTCAAATCTCTGAGTTTGGGTCTTGGGTCTTTTCCTAATTCCTGGCTTATAAAAAATAGTACATACTTTAAAAAAGAGAATTAAATGAAAATGTATTACAGTTTAAGTTTATGTCAACTTTAGAGTTGGCCCACTCAAGTAGGACTTTTCCTTAAAGTAAAACGTTAACGTAAAACGTTTAATCTGACATTATAAAAACATGTTAAATGTTAAAAAACATTAAAGTACACTGTGCGTACACTTAAGCAGCTGTTTATGTCATTAATATTATATTATCTGCAAGTTCACCTTTTTAAAAGTAAACTTTTAAGGTTTGAAGTACACTACAACAAAATTCAATACAATTAGCGCACTTCTTTTTCACGAGGGTATCTCTCCCCCCATACTTTCCATGTTAAAAAAAAAAAAACATAGCAAAAAGGTTAAATAAATTAATAATGTAAGGTAGTACACATATATTAAATATTGTTTAGTGGCATTTGAACAGTGAGCAGTGGTAAATGCCTTGTTGGAAATGGTGTAGGGTACAACGGGGCTAAAGGTGCCTTTGATATTATTTT